>NC_090760.1:55876289-55908789 GCF_036898095.1 Palaemon carinicauda | reverse complement strand
CTTCAAAATTTCAAAGTAGCAGCAAATGTTTTTATGTTGAACAAGCCGACATAAGTCTTTTTATAGTCTATATTAGTCTGTGGGCTAAGGGGTCTCACTTTGCACCCCCCCCCCCCCAACCTTAAAATTGACAAAAGTGCATGTAGGTTGTAGCGTTTGATCCATATTTTCATTTTTTAATGTTCCCAATGGAAAAATAGGAACTCACTACTACTTATGTGCCACTTTCTTTGATGACATCATCGTATTTTGCTGCTGCCAGTTTTGGGGTAAGGGAAAATAAATTAGACATAACTCCGGACTGAATAGTCACAGAAAGATAAATAACATATCAAAATGTTTGCTTTGGACCTCAATTACAGATAAAATGGACGATTTTCAATTGTTTAATAATTAGGTCACCAAACCTGGGGTCAAGTGAAAATTTTAGGCACCTCCATAAATGTACCGCCAGGACCAGCCAGACCAATATTTGATGACTTTTTCTGCCTTATTTCAACCCTAGAGACCTCAAGAAATAGAATGATACCCATTAAGTGTACTTATTGGCCAAATCAAGGAAATGAGATGTTATGTAACAAGGTCAATTTACAAATTTGTCGTTTTTCTGCCTCAAAATTGTAAAAACTGATAAAGCTCATGCTGATGCCTGAAATTTCTGATAATTTCAGGTAGACCTACCTCAGGAAAATGCCAAAGAGAAAGGCTACCACCAGCACCTGTCAATACCGACATCTGCATAATTCACGACGGCAACATTAAAAGAACTGATTTCGTATGGTTCTCCCAACTGCAAAATCCAGAAGAACGTTTTGCCAGTATTTGCAAAGTCTGGGATAGAAAACAGTCTCAACCGATTGGGTCGTCTCTACGGCGTGATAGCATTTGTAGACAAATCCCCCAACAGTATGGAGAAAATCATGGTTACCATCGTGAATGTTATTAGAGATTCACCAAAAATCTAGACTGCCTGAACCTTAGTAGTGAAGTTACCAAGGGTCCCTTCATGAGGCCATTTCATCACAGTTCACCTGACAAAGTTATATTTGATCAGAACTTATCTTCTGTAAAAGCTATGAGAGAAAGAAAGTCTGTGTAGGAGGGTCTTGGACCTCAAAGGGTCTTTCATATTTTTCACATCGTGGTGGGGGCACTATTATTGCATCAGCAGAACAACGGGGTGATGAAGAACTCGCAACTCGTATTCGAGGTTATGATCTTTTTGCGTCTGAGGCAAGGTATCACAAACATTGCTGCATGAAATACTGTGATCCATCAACATGGAGGAGTTCCGGTGAAGAGGCAAAGCGGGAGGTCATGAAAGTGAAATGACTCATGAACTTTGTTTCTCGAAAGTGTGTGACGTGATTGATCGGAGGATAATCATTGGCCACAAAATAATGCTAATGATAGACCTTAGAGACGTATTCATTGAACTTTTATCGATTACTCCCTTTTGAAAACCAGAAAAATCGCAGAGACACTGAAACTGTAATTGGAAATACATAAACTGTAGTAAGAAAGGTTGTGAACTGTATCTCTTGGTGACAGGGTGGGAAACTGCAATCTGCCTTACTATTTAGCAATAATCTTGATCTTGCTACTGCTGTCAAAAATAGCTATTGTTTGCATAGGCCTAGTACTCAAATTGATGATGTCACTCTACTCCTACGCCAGATAATTAAAGATGCTTTCTTAAAAGCCGGTGACATGCCATGGCCACCAACTGCCGGGTACCTAGAAACAATGGAAAGTCCTGTGCCAGAGGGTTTGCAGAAATTTCTCCGCCTAGCTATTTGTCGTAATGGGTCATTACCTTCGTCAGAGAAGACAGGGCACCTGGCTTCTCTTGGTCAAGACATCTGTCATGCCACCACAAAAGGCGAGTAGAAGTTACCAAAGCACATTCTTGTGTGTATGACACTCTATCATTTTTTTCGTAGTGCACAGTCGAATACGCTTATGAATAGACTGGGGCATGCAGAAAGTTACTCCTCTCTTGAACTTGAAACAGCCCTAGCTATCGCCCTAGAAGAGGCTGCCAGTGTTCTTAGCCCTAACATTATTTGTAACCCCTCTGGCCAGTCCTTATTCCACAGTGATTTTGACAACTTCGATCAGTATGTCAATGATTTATGTGGTTGTGGGTCTCTGCACACAGCGCATAGGATCATGTTGCAAAATATCCAGAAAGGTGAAGCATCAACAAAGCCATTGATCCCATCAATATAAAAAACAGGGAAGAAGTCCTTAGTAATATCTGAGCCAGAAAATCTACCACTGTGTTACATAAAGCAGAGGAGCAGCCCTCGGATGACCATCAAACGCCTAAGTGTTCCAGGTAGTGATGGGATATTGGGCAAATCAGGCCAAATTAACATCACCTGGTGCATTGCCAGAATGCTTACATGTACACATACACGAAAATATGTAAATTTCAGAATTGCAGTAACAGACTATACATTGTGAACTAAAAGAATACGCATGATTCAAATAACAATTATAGCTATTGGTATACTGTATATAGATATGATCCAAAGTCTGATATCCTCTTTTTATGATCCCAGATACATGGGAAAACACATATAACATTTATATATATATATATATATATATATATATATATATATATATATATATATATATATATATATATATATATATATATATATATATATAAACATTAGTTATTTTTACTGTTTTATTACATATGATAATGAGAAAACTTGATTATTAAATTCTCCACCTTAGTCTGAGATTATCATGGTGGAATTCCATGTTTACAAATGTAACACTCGTAAAACTTCCTAGCGTATTCAATCACAGTTTTAGTTTTCAGCGCTATCAGTTCTGTATATCGAGTCAAAGCATCTACAATTACTAAGAGGTGCTTATATCCTCTGTCTGACTCGTAAAATCCTGTTAATAAATCTAAATGTATCCTTTCAAAGGGTTGATTGGGCATGGGAAAAGCCCCCAGGCTGACAAGTGTTTTTGTGTGCACTTTGTTTTCCTGACAAGTGCGACAATTAGCTATGTGTTTTTTTATATCTGTAAGCATCGTATGCCAATAAAACAATGATTTGGCTTTCTATGACATTCTGGAGAACCCCGGGTGTCCATGCAATGGATTTGCATGCAACCAATTTAGGCCAGTGGATATAAGTGAGATTTGTACCACTACTTAATCGTTAGTCACATGTGGTGTATTGCGGGCTTTCCTTGCCACGGATCTACACAGAATATTGTCTTTGATTATATAATTCTGCAGCGTATACTTTATATATTCCCTTTCTTTGCGATTTCCTTCCAAAGCATTTATAATTTTTTCTAATTTCTGATCTTTTCTTTGCTCAGTCTGTAATAATTCAGCACTCCAGCACAGATCTTCTTGTTCAGATACAGTTTTAACAATAGGCATGGATGTTGATATATCTATTAATTCAGCTAATGGCTCCGTACAAGATGACACGGGTTTGCGAGATAATGCATCAGCAATAATATTTGCTTTCCCTGGTAAATACCCGATTCTCGCGCCAAAATCTTAGATAATCAAAGGCCACCGAGTTCGTTTGGGGCTGTGACTAAAGCCTTTAAAGAAGTCGGTTAGGGGTTTATGATCGGTAAGAACCTTGACGAGATAACTGTATATTATGAACTTAAAATGCACTAGTGAATTAACAATAGCTAGTCCTTCCTTGTCTATTACTGCATACTTACTTTTGGAAGGTCTCAGTTTTCGAGAATAAAAAGCTATAGGGAAAAATTGTTTTTCATAATGCTGAAGCAATACCCCTCCTACTCCTAAGTCTGAGGCGTCTGTTGCAATGAAGAATTCCTTACCGAAGTCAGGAAATATTAAGATAGGAGAACTACACAGTTCATCTTTTAAGGTATTAAATGCCTGTTGATGCTGCTCAGACCATATGAAATCTACACCCTTCTTTGTGAGATCAGTTAGGGGAGCGGCTATTATTGAATAACTGCGTATAAAATGCCTATAATATCCACTAGACCCCAGAAATTGCTGTATTCCCTTGACATTAGTAGGTATCGGAAAGTTACGGATAGCCGACACCTTATCGTGGACTACTATAAGACCTTGGCTAGACACCGTAAAACCCAAATAGACCAATTCTGTTCTGAAAAATTCACACTTACTAATCTTTAACCTTAAGTTATTTTGTCTTAGTCTCTGTAGCACTAGTTCTAGTTTACGTAGATGTTCTTCTAAGGTGTTGGAAAAGATTACAATGTCATCCATATAGGCATGCAATATATCCTCTAGCAGGTCTCCAAACACTATGTTAATCATTCTTGTAAATGTTATAGGAGCACAACGTAAACCAAAAGGCATACGTAAAAATTCATAATGTCCCCTGGCTGTGCTGAGGGCTGTGTATGGGATACTATTTTCTTCTAATGATATTTGGTGAAATCCTTTAAGTAAGTCCAAACTGGTAAAATATTTATTCTTACCTAACAAAGACAAAATATCGTCAGTACATGGCACTGGGAATCGATCAGGGATCGTTTCCTCATTCAAGCTACTAAAATCTACGCATATACGCCATGTTCGATCTTTTTTCGGCACAACTATTAATGGAAAATTATAAGGGCTGTTCGATTTCCTAATGACTCCTTCTTCTAGCATTTTACCTACTTCATCATTTATCTCATTCTGGAATTTCATAAGGAGTCTGTACAAGGGTACATAGATAATTTTCTGATTGTCCTTTAACCTTATTTGATGTTCTATGACATCTGTCTTTCCTAAGGATCCATCCGTAGTGGAAAAAACTTCATGATATTTAGTTAAAAGTCCAAAAAATTTCTGCTGAATTTCTTCTTCTTGAATGTCTTTACTGATTTTATTTTTCTAGATTGCAAAAGGGATTCATCTGCAACTGATTGAGCGTGATTGATTTCAGCGACGGTAAGAATACGATGTTTATAAACTTCTACATCCAAGATATGTTGATTTTGTGAATTACTAAAGTGGTATTTGAATGATTACAGACTTCAATATTACATTGTTGATGTGAGCCTACTGTATAAATAGCTTGTGTGACGGACAATCCGTTAGTTTGCAAAGTGTCGGAAAGGATTAGTATTTCAGATCCCGGTAACGTTTTCTTTATTTGCACTATTAAATTCGAAGGTACATTCGGCTAGATAGATTGCGTGCAAGATGATATTACGGGTGAACGAGAATTCTGTTGGGTCGCGTATATTATTGCTTTATTAGTGAGACAAGTTATTGGTTCTTCAACGTACGTCACTGTTTTATTTGTCGTCTCCTTTTTATCCAAAACTGATTTTAAGGCATTAGAAGACTTATAGAGTTTTCCTTTGATATACACACCTTGCTTGGCAGGGGCTAAGATAATGTTTTGTTTACCCATAGACGAGTATTCTATAATTACAGCTGGATACATATCAATGTTTTATACAACAACAAAGGTATCGGCAAACGTGCGCTTACCGACCTTGAACTGAACATGAGTTACCCCTATTACATTTAATTCATTATTTCCTATACCCAAGAGCCTTACTCCGGACTTTTCTATAGGGAAGTTCGAAAACAACAAATGATGTGTCCTCAAAATCAAGATATTACGTGGTGTACCAGAGTCAAAAAATATTGTAAAGGATCGGTGTTCTAAATTTACAGCATATAATGTTGGTCGTAACTCATTTTGACTTATTATTGTGGGAATTTTTTGCAAATATACGGGAGCATGCACTAATTTATTTGATTTGGTCGTGTGTTTCGTAGAAAAATCTATTGCCTCACAATGATTTGATGAAACATTAAATGGATTATTTAACACTACTGATGTTGATTTAAATGACCCAACATCACCCTCTTCCCCACTGGAGTTAATTATGTGCTATTTGCTTTGCTCTGCACATTCTGAAAATTGTCTGACCTTGCGAGTTCTGGCTAGATGACCCAGGATCATAGTTATTTGAAGAACTGTTCGTTTGTTCTTGATTCTGAACTACATTGACGTTTGGCTGTTTCTTCTTATTGAACTGAGGATTTTTCATTTTATTTCCATATGGAATTGACTGTGGAATTGACTGTGGATTTGACTGTGTATTTCTAGGAATCTGCTGTGTCTTACGCGAGTAGCACTGACTATATGAATGAGTTGAACTATTATGTAACGAATAGAATCTCGTTCTGCAGTCTGCAATCAAGTGACCTTGACGTTTGCAATTATAACACTTCATTCATGCGATTTGACTATTATTAACTACGTTTACTTGTTGTGGCTTTGTTTCATTTTTTGCAAAAACTTCTGTAAACAAGGGATCAAGATCAGTACACTTAGACATGTGTTTCCTTATTTGTTTATATACATCCAATTCTGTACTTGCTGGCGTTAACTTTTTATCAAAATACCGCACAAAAGCTTCTGGCAACATAAGTGTCATGCAAGTTAAATACATTCATCGTAAGAAATCTTTCACGGAGATGTTATCTCTAGTAACCCAAGTGGAATTACCTAAAATATCTTGATACTCGTTTAGCCTATCGGTAATGAGAGCTGCTCTCTCTATAACATTAAGCGGAGTCATAGTGGCTTGATTAAGTGTATTTCTTAATGTTAAAACTACATCCAAGGTTTCCTCACCGCCATAGACCGCACGTAGTCTAACTTTGAAATCGTCCCATGTAACTGCCTCTTGAAACGAAACTCCCCTCAAATACGCACTCGCATCTCCTTTAGAAAAGTGTATAAAACTTTTAGCTTCTTGTAATTGTACAAATGGGTCTATAATTTGTTTATCATTTAAATGGGAGTCAACGGAAGAAATCCACGACTCAACATTCTGAGGTAAGAAGCCATTGACTCGACATTGAAAAGGAAGGATAGCTGATCGTGCATTAACTAACGTAACAATGGGAGCCGGGATGGGGTTACTCGGGCCGGGGTGGGGTTACTTGGACTTACAGGAGGTGTCATGTTGACTTTGACTTGTTTTTTATCTCTTCGATTCCTTGCAATCCTATCAAAATCTCTATATGAATACAGACGTCCACTGCGTAAACAATAAACACTATTCAAATAAAGATCATAACATAATCCCCCAATACAATGATACAAATATAAGGATATTTCCAGAGAACTTCTGAAAGAAAACGGAATTAGCACAGAGAGAAAAATAATTCAAAGTTGAATACAGTTTCCTATAATGAAAGAAAAAATGAAGATTAACAAACAACTCACCCCAGCAATAATGGACGATTGACTCGTGATAACTACACTTCACTGTCTAAAACTGAAATGAATAAAGAAATGTACTTAGCTTGGGTTTATATGGGCGAAGGGTGATGTCGTCATTTCCTCTGTCTCTCATTGGTTTGTGAGAGTTATGATGTTTGGGTTTGGTCCGATTTCCCATTGAATGTAGTGTTTCCTGGATATGATTCTCGAATGTTTAATAAACGTTGCATGTCAGTCCTTTGTTTTCTTAAGATGTTGATTGAAGATCCAGTTCCTCAGTTTGTATAAAATTTATTTGTTGGTATTCAATGTGTTAATTTCTTCAGTGGACGTAGATACTTCGTCAAAATTGTAGATTCATTACTCTTGATACTAAAGTTGATTTAGGTTGAGCGCTGCCACCAATTGTTAGTGTGGTACTGTTATAAACACACATTAGTTTTCCAATCAAATGTCTCTTCAATGTTTAGACTTGGTAGGTTACTTCTTCGGAATAAGTCTAAGTAAGTTAACTTTAAAACAGTTTATTACTTTAAAACACTTATTAACATCTCCATCACAGGAGTATAGATGGTTTGGTCGGATGACCATTCCGTATGACAGCTTGACCAGAAAGTGACTAAATTATCCATATTGATGATAACGTCTAATTAGTTATCTCAGCATTTAATGATATATGTAAACACAACATTAATACCGGAAGGTCCTTAGATCCGGTGAAATACAACTCTTTCTCACGGGCTTGTATTGCGTTTACTCTTCATGGCAAATGTTACATTGTAATTGATTAGCAATGTCTTGACTTTCGCATCCTGCTTATGACTGAATTGGCATTCTCACTCTCGCTCCCATTTTCTACATTGACATTTTAGGTCATGGATTTAAACATGTAATATTACATACATTACATATGCATGTTCAGTCACTTCGTAATGCTGGGGTCCCTTTTCGACCCCTCATGTAAGGGAACATGGGAGACCTCCCCTTTTATGCATGTTACATGTAAGGCATGCTTTTGTTCTCTTCCTCTAAAGAGGAACACCTACATCACCAACGCATTGTTTATGACCACTTACAGAAAACAGCTTTGTAACCTTCTACGACAAGTGTACCTTTGGCATCAATGAAGTATTGTTGCTAGGGTAGAACATCACTTCTGAAGGAGTCTACCCGCACTGAAAGAATTCTCGGGCATGATAAATTATAATCACTAAATCCTGCCAGCCATTACTACTATGCTTTCCTAAAGGCCAAGCCAAAGGACCTGAAGTGGGTTTCCTTTCAGGAAGCAGCCTCTGCAACAAAAGGAATATCCTATTAACTGTAGCTGTTTTCTCTTCTTCCATACTTCATGCTTCTCTCCTTCTCTCCACTGATGCTAGCGACACCACTTTTGGTGCACTATTCGAGCCGGTAGTCAACTGTTCGCCCGCCCATTGGCATTCTTACGTAGAAAATTGTACAATTCCGTATCCGGCCACTCTACCTTTGGTAGCAAGTTACTGGTGGTGCATTTTGGCTATCCTTCATTTTTGCCTCTTTATGCGGTCTTCATCATTCATATGGACCACATGCTTCTGGTGCATAACTTCACCAAATAGTCCGATGCCTTGTCCAGCCATCAATGCCGACATCTCTTTTTCTATAATTATTATTATTACTTGCTAAGCTACAACCATACTAGGAAAAACAGGATGCTATAAGCCCAGAGGCTCCAACAGGGAAAATAGCCAAGTGAGGAAAGGAAAAAGTGAAAAATTAAATATTGCAAGAAGAGTAACTTCATTAAAACAAATATCTCCTATGTAAACTATATAACTGACAAAACAAGAGGAAGAAAAAATAGATAGAATAGTATGCCCGAGTTTACCCTCAAGCAAGAGAACTCTAACCCAAGACAGTGGAAAACCATGGTAGAGAGGCTATTGCACTACCCAAGACTAAAAAACAATGGTTTGATTTTGGAGTGTACTTCTCCTAGAAGAGCTGCTTACTATAGTTAAAGAGTCTCTTCTACCCTTAGCAACAGGAAAGTGGCCTCTGAACAATTACAGAAGAGTCCCTTATCTGAGAGGGTAGTTGTGTACACTGTACTTACGAACGAACCTTTTGTAATAAATGAAGAAAACCCATATTCCGACGTCTCATTATCCGCCAGCATGAGTCATATATTTATATAGATAAATAAATATATATATATATATATATATGTATATATATATATATATATATATATATATATATATATATATATATATTTATATATATATATATATATATATATAGATATATATATATATATATATATATATATGATAAATTTTGCACATTTCGACGTGTTTTTCATATTCAAATAAGCCATATATATTTTTGATACATTAATGTCTGGATTCTCTTAACGACCTTGGGATCAGAGCCCCAGGCGAAATCTCGCAAAGAAAAGAGCTTGTGACCGGCCGGGAATCGACCCCTGGTCCGGCAAGCTAGTATATATATATATATATATATATATAAATATATGACTCATGCAGACAGATAATGAGACGTCGGAATACGGGTTTTCTTCATTTATTACAAAAGGTTCGTACGTAAGAACGGTGTACACAACTACCCTCTCAGATGAGGGACTTGTCAACTCGAGTGCCCACAGGCAAATAAAACTCCCTTCGCTACCAAAATGCAACCGTTGCAATAATATGCCGAGGCATAGATTTTTGTGGAATACTCATGAATATGGAGTTCATATACCTTGTCGTACAAGACATCTATATACATGAATTAGGACATATATATATATATATATATATATATGCCTATAATAATAATTAAATAATAACATTTATCAAGTTATTAAGTTATTGGATAGTCTATAACTTACTTACTTGGAGGTGCGTCACTGCTTTCTATAACTGGAAGTAGGTCGAGTTCGCATACGAAAACTACTCGTAGTGTTTGTGATGGATCGCTCTACATTATCTACAAGAATGAAGGGTTCTTTGATGATTTATTTGTCGAATGCAGGAAAGCATAGAGAGAGAGAGAGAGAGAGAGAGAGAGGAGAGAGAGAGAGAGATAAGGCAACTTATTTCTTCATAGGGTTTGTTAATATCGTGCAGAGAACAGAACAAGTTAAATATATATATATATATATATATATATATATATTATAACTGACGTAAAATTATTGTACTGTTGAAAGCAAGCATCCTGTTCTGATATAAAAAAAAAAAACCCTCATAAAAGTTCACACTGTCATATTTTCCTTGATATTGCTGGTTATGTAAGTTGAAAGAGATGTTTACCTGCAATCGGAAAAAATTATACAAAATGACTACGGAATACCTCACAAGAGATTGTAATTTCAAAAAGAGATACGAAAGTTTCTGTTTTTAAAATACTTCAAAGAAGTTTTTGTTTTCGTGATTTTATATTGCACAACAGAAGAGCCTTATCGACAATGGCAGCTTTCATCAGTCGAAAGAAAACTAGTCTTATTAGGTGTGTAGTTCAAGGTCTTTCTCATTGGTTCATAGCAGCCCATTCTCTCAAATCCAATTTATTCCTTACAGTTATAAGTGAATAGGCGTGAATAATCAGAGCATGAATATTTATATATATATATATATATATGCATATATATATATATATATATATATGTGTGTGTATATATATTATATATATATATATTTATATAAATATATATATATATATATATATATATATATTTAATGGACATCACCAGAGGAATAATTTTTGATGGGCGTTTCCAATTCAAACATATATTTAGGTTTGCTTCAAGATTTAATATTTTTTTTCTTCTTTTTTTTTGGTAGTCAAATAGTAGGGCTGGAAAGTTGAACATCCATCGAAACCTCAAACTTCTCAAACAAAACAATTCTCTTAATGTCAGTACTTCAATTGAAGAATGACTTACTGTTCTGACTGATGCAATGGCAATATTATCGGTTTATGCTTCATAGATTGGATATAGAAGACATACCTCCGAATATATGGTGAGAAAAATATTGACGATCTATTAATTATTACCTACGCCAAGGAGGTTATAAAATCCAGTAGGATTATATGTTTATTAATTTGTTTGCATGTCTTCCTGAGTGTCTGTGGACAGGATTTCGTCAAAAATACTCGACGGATTTTGAAGTTTAGCATAGATTGACCTTAGGTTATGGACGACCACAGTAAATTTTGGAGATAACCGAGGTCCTGTATTCAAGATCCGAATTAGCATTCTTCACCATTTAAAGGATAACGTAAAAAGAAATTTACGGATTATGACGAAAATTCCACCAAAGATAGAGCTTAGTCAATGGACTGCTCCATTAACCTTTGAAGATGATCCGGTTCAAGATCTGGATTTTAAATCTGGATTTATCTGTTTGTATGTTTGTCATAGATATCGTTAAGTCAAAACTACTCAACGGATTTTGATAAAGTTTTCACCACAGATAGATATTAGTCCATGGACGACTCCATTTACTTTTGGAGATAAACCGGTTGCTGATCCGGATTCTATATCCAGATTTATCTTTCTCACTGTCTGTGTGTGGACAGGGTTACGTCAAAGCTTCTCGACGGATTTTAACGAAATTTTCACCACAGATAGATCATATTTTATGGACGACTTCATTATATTTTGGAGATAATGTAGACCCTGTTTTGGATTCTACATCCAGATTTTAATTTTTTCGCCCCTTTAAAGATGACATCAAAGGAAATTGATTAGGTCGCAAGTTGGCAAAAGTTGTTTTCAACTATGGTAAGGGGTAAGTTTATGTTGATTTCCCTCTGTATTTTGATTAGGAAATCAATGCAAAATGTGGTGCGAAAGTTCTTGGTTTAGAGGATGAGGTAAGATCTTCATTCCACATAGGCAGAAGGTCAGTAGATGTGCTTACCTCATCTTCAAAAGGAGGTCTTGGAGCCTCCCTGAGGCAATCTGGGCACATGCAGGAGGGAGAGTGGTTATCCTTTACTAATGAATATACCTTTTTTTGTCATCATAAATGTGAAATTGTATGATTAGTTGGTGGTCTACCAGTCAGTGAGACTGAAAGCTGTTAGGGCTTGGAAAACTTTGCTCTTACTGAACAGGAACTGGCTGTGCAGGGTCATACAAGATAGCCTGATAATTGATAGGTAGTAGGCTGGTCACGGCACCAGCCACCCATTGAGATACTACCGGTAGAGAGATAGTGGGTCCTTTGACTGTCCAGACAGTACTACATTAGATCCCACTCTGGTTACTACTCATTTTATTTTTGCCTACAAATGCACCGAATAATCAGGCCTATTCTCTCCACCTTCTCCTCTGTACTCATATGCCCTACAACACTGAGATTGCCAAACAATTCTTCATTTAGGGGGTTAACTACTGCACTGTAATTATTCAGTGGCTACTCTCCTCTTGGTAAGGGTAGAAGAGACTCTTTAGCTATGGTAAGCAGCTCTTCAAGGAGGTGGAGACTTCAAAATCTTTCTTGACTGCACACTCGAGCACACTATGCTATCTTATTTCTCTTTTTTTTTGAAGTTTTTAGTTTTATATATGGAAGATCTAATTTAATGTTGTTACTGTTCTTAATATGTTTTATTTTGATGGTTTATTGATTCTCTTGTAGTTTATTTGTATCCTTGTCTCATTTCCTTGCCAAGCTATTTTTCCCTGTTGAAATCCTTGGGCTTATAAAGCCCCTATTACACTTATCCGGTTTCCTACGGCGCCGTCAGTCGCGACGCTAGCATATGTTCAAACCGGAGCGTGTGATAGCAAATTAGCCATATGAAAGCTCACCCACGGCCGTCCGGATGAACTTTCGCCAGTACTAAAGTTGGCCGTACGGCCATCGTAGTCAGGACCGAGGACGTAGCGTGTAATTGCTCACCATATGGTATGTAGGACGCTCATGTTGACTATTTGCTTCTCTCATGCAAGTGTCCTTTTTTTCTGTTAAAGGTGATACCTGACTTAAGAGTTCTAAATATGTGTCATGATCCATTCGCATGTAGTTAAACCAGTCATATTTTTCTAGTGGTAGTTCGTTCATCAAGTTAACATGAGAGTATTTTTGTCATTTATGCAGCCATTGTTTGAAACAATTCTTCCTTTTTCTTGTTTTCACCTTCAAGTAGCACGCTAGAGTAACAAGAACGAGAATGTCGTGAGATAAGACATGTCACTCCTCCACCACAAACAGTGCCACACTGACCCACTTGCCTCCGGCCGTTCAAATACGTGTAATAGCTCTAGCCGTAAGCCTGAATTTTCCTACGGCGCCGCAGGCCACGTTGGCCGTAGGAAACCGGATACGTGTTATAGGGGCTTAACACATTGCTTTTCCAAATAGGGTTATAGCTTAGCTAATAATAATAATAATAATAATAATAATAATAATAATAATAATAATAATAATAATAATATTATAATTGATTCTTTTACAAATACTCCATGTCAGATATATAGCTAAAACTAACTAGATTTATTGATATAAAAAGATGAAAATACCAGTATTATTGTGAATTTAAAAGAAAATAACTGTACGATTGATCCGATGACAATATCCGAAGTGATTGGGAAGTGATTATAGTCACACCAGTTCTGAAAGGTGCTCTATATTATCAGGAATTAAGTTCAAACAGCACTACTTTTAGAAACTATCCATTATTTCAAAAGGGTTAAATTGTGTAATTCTTGAACCAGTAACTAGTCACTTACAAAGAATTGAATCATTACCAGACAACCAGTCAGCATACACACAGCTATTTGTTCTTTTGTAAAAATGGTGCAAATGATAGAATAGGACAAATGCGTTACCTCGATATTGCACGAGCTTAGCGCTAGTTCTGATCCAGTTATGCATAAACTGCTACTTGATGATTTATAGTCCATCGGTATTGAAGATCAAGTTTTTAAATATATGGTAGACAGAAACTACTGTGTACAAATTGGAAACTCTCATTTGTCATATGACCCATTAAACGGAAGGGTACCGCAGGGAAGTGCATTAGGCTCACTCTTATTCTGTAGCTATATATCTGTCTATCAAAAGTTCTATAGAGGCATGAATGGAAATTTTAACGATTTGCAAGTGATAAACATTATTACATCCTCATAAAAACGATGTTATTTATGATACTTTGGAGACTTTAAATTTTTTTTTACTAGTTTTAGTGAATGGATGACAGTTATAAAAGTAGAACAAAATAAAAATAAAACAAAGTTTATTCTGATTGGAAGATAAACAGCTTAAGAAACTTTAGTGACATCCAAATTAATATACAGAACAATTCAATCCCGGTATATAGAAAAGTTCTTTTGGTTTTTGTGAAGAAGTATCTGTAAGAACATTCTGTAGAGAAAACTGTCATAAAATGTATTATTACTAGGACTGATTGTAGCAAATTAAAAACATAATCATACCGATAAAAAGTCTCCAGCCCTGAGAAAGGATTAAGCTTTAACTAATTCAATTACAAGAGCGGCCCATTAAAGATAGAATGGAGATTAAGGTATGTGTAATAACTCATCAAGTCATCAGAACCGAAGTCCAAAATATCTAAGAGAATTGCTACATATCGCGCAGCCAACAAATTCCGTACACACTTGAATTGTTACAGATGATTTAAAATTATTGGAGGCCAGAATTATGTCTACTGAACATTTAGGAGACTGAAGATATCAAGGCTTTCAAGAAGAAACTGAGGGCTATCCTTATCTAAATATTTTGATAATATGGATTTGATAATAACATGCAGTATGTTGTGTGATATGCTAAATAATGAGAATGTATAAGATATAACTGATTTTGCAGGTCTTGTAGGGTACATGGTTACACTGTGATATGACCGGGAAAACATCCATTGAGGTAACGTATATGGCCATGTTTGGTGGAAGGTAACCACTATTAATAAAACATGAAAGTGGGATATATTTTAGATATTGGACCAGTACCTGGAGGTTATAAATATAGAAACCGTGTATAGTTGATAAAAAGGTATACACAGAATCCTGTTATATCTCTAAATCTGACAAGAATCTTCTTACTCTCCATCTGCATATTTTCATACCATCGTTTTGTCAGGGACTGTTTTCTGTTGATACTGATACTGGAACTCGACAAATATATTGGAGATCATGAACCATCTGCAATTTATTTGGCAACTCATTCATTGCACATATTATTGCAGGATTACTTCTTCAACAGCTGTTTTAATGACATTGGCTGAGGCAATTGGTTTTGTTCCTCTGTGCTCTAGACGATCTCTCAAATTTCTTCGTTCCATACCTTTCTAAAATCGCAAAAAGAGATTAACCTTATAAGCGTTATTGCTTTTAACTGAAGGATAAAAAAGTTTTTAAATGGTCTCATACATTCAATTTTTCCGAGGTCGAAAGCCAAGTAGCTACATGTTTTGTTTTGTAGTAGTATACATCCATCATTAATAATATGGAATTTAACTGTATTAATATTTTTCTAACATCTTATATATATCACGAATTAAGAATTTCAATTTGTTTTTTACCGATTTCTGACTGGTCTGAAGTGTGATTTTATATTTTTATCAAACAAAAGACATGAACAAACACGTGAAAAAGCATCAGTGTAATAAGTATAACCAAGATACAAAACGTGGAACTTTTTTCATTATCTTATTGGCGTTTACATTCTTCATGTATCAATGTTCATGAGACGCTTCTCTTTCACTTAACTGCTTGCTCTCAGACAATTAACTCCTATTACAAGCAACTGGCTGAATGATTGTCAGTTGAATTCCGAATAGGATTCCTGATATACACCAATGATATTTCCTTCATTGGTTAATATCATGTCATAATGAAAGTGATTTGCAGGGCTTGCCTCAAGGAAGGTTCTGGATTTTTGCTAAATTTTTCATGCAGATGCATTCACCAGAATTAAAAAGAAGCATATAACTCAAATTGCTCATTGCTCGAGGCTGACCTAAATCATATTGTATGTTATATATTACATAATCATAATTATATACGGATTGTCTTTTGCTCCTTTGTATTCCCAATAGTATTATGAGAGCGGGGAGAGCCTTTGGACGGCTCCCTTTTGCCACATCCTCCTCGAAGCCAAAACGCTTTTTGGGGTGCAGATTGCTATGGAGGCGTGTCAGAATGCGTCCGCTGATATTATGCGATATCCTTTGGAGAAATTTTAAGGATATTCGCGCCAGGAGTTAGAATTCTGGATACCTAAAGGTAAAATTCTCTGGGAATATCACTGTAGTACATATATCCATTAGGAAGTTACTTTAAGGAACTTCCATCATGACGACATGGCTTGACCCAATATATATATATATATATATATATATATATATATATATATATATCACATGCTTTCTGTAGGAAAATATATAAGTAATATCTTTCACATAGGAACAGTGAAATACGAAGCAAACTAATCGACAAACGATCATCTGATATATCACAGCATTAATATTTAAAAAAGTTAAACAATTCATGGTATAAAAATTCTTTCCTCAAAAACTTTAAATATGATACTCCAGAAACCGAATTATTAATTGAGCATTAAATACAAACCTTCATATAAGTTTATTATTCTCAAAAGGAATATTTTATTCTGTTCTAATTCGAGGTCATTGAGGGTTATGAATAATTACATGTTGCACTTAAAAAAATCAGTTAAACGTGCACACCCGAGAGCTAACTAATGTAAAAAGCTGGTATGTTAGAAGCCTGTGTAATTCATATAATCATATTTATTGTACAACCAGCAGGGGTATGTCTAGTTATTCACTTATTTGAATAATAAGGACTAATGTTACTAATAGTGCTGAAAAGTCTAGTACAAATTGCATGTTTTTATGCAGTTTTATATAGAAAGAGAATAATTAAATACTTTTTTCAGACACCTATATACGGATTTACTCTATTTTATAAAGCCTGGATTAAATTATTTATTTAATATTATATAGATGAAAAATAAACTGTTCTTAGACACCTAAATACAGATATACTCTTATCTACGAAGCAAAGAATAAATTATTTATTCAATGTTATATACAAAGAGAATAAATAGTTCTTAGACACTTAAATAGACATTTATTTTTGTTTATAAAACCAGAAATAAATAATTGTAGGAAGCAGACATTTTTAACCAGAGTTACCTGATGAAGACATGTTTTTTTGATATTAGATGAAGTTAGTCAGCAATGTTGAAAAATCCTAATTTTAATCTGAAATCTCCGTAAAAAAAATATACGGTTCTCAGTCGTATTTTCAGAAATACAGTTGACCGTAATTATTAGCCTACATTGTTATTATCCCTTACGGTTCATGATCGTAATATAACTCCTTAACGTCAATATATCCGTTTTTAAAACGGTAAATGCCTGGCAACATTTATTCTAGGATTTTTACCGCTACTTACGGCAATTTTTTACTAGTGCAGTAGGAACTCAGAATCTTGGTAATGCAAGCATCATCCCATATCTAAAGGCAAATGTTAGTGAATGCCATTTAGAGGTAACTTGAAGGACGATGTTGTAAAGACCTTTTTCTTTTAATTGGCAACGTCACACCCTGTTATGCATTTTTGGGGAGTAACAGATTCAATGTACTTAAAAGTTAGTTGACAGCTATAGTCTAAAGGGTAACGAATATAAGGCTTTCATTTATAAAAGATTGTTTCTCTCTGAAGAAACTTATAACTAAAAATTCTTGGAGATCTTTTATTTATAGAAACATATAAAGTCTGGATATTCATATTTGTCGACTTTGCATTAAGCTTTGATAAAACCGTATTAAAGAAAAATCTATCGAATGTTAATTGTACTTTTTTTATACAATAGATAAAAAAGACGGCAATGGAATTTTCTAAAAGGCTGGTCTTAGTACGCAATCCAAATTTCTGCTCAAACGTTTAAGGAATCGACACTTTATTCTATCAATCACATATCGATATAAATGTTCATTCGTTAGATGTATCAAGTATTGTAACAAACTGGAATGTTTACAGATATTTCAAAAGGTGAATAAAGAAACACATAGAGCGATATATATATTATTGTAATAGATGGTTATAGCAAGAGTAATTCCCATCATAATTACAACTACCACCCATAGTTGTATCCCACTGGGGTTTTCTGGGTAAGTTCTGAGAAGTTTCTCTTTTGGGAATACAAATGGAGTTCCATAAGTGGCATTATTACTAAAATATAAGCCATTAATTCCTTTATCCTATTAAGAGCGTTCCTGAAAAATATAACAAACTTTACACACAACTAGCTCTCAAGAATGTGGGTGTGTCTCTCCGTGTATTTGCTCGAGAGAGAGAGAGAGAGAGAGAGAGAGAGAGAGAGAGAGAGAGAGAGAGAGAGAGAGAGAGAGAGAGAGTCAGGGTAGGAAAGGTTCTCATCCTCCCATTTTTTTATTTCCTAATTCAAATTATCCTCCTCTTACAAAGTTAGAGAACGTATTATTCTTGACTGGTGACTGGAAAGGAGATATTGGGAAAAGATGAAAATCTCTTGATGATTATGTTGAATAAATTTATTAAATCACTCATCTCATATATCGTCTATCTCTAGTAAGATTTGTATGTTAGTCTATTCGAAATAATTTTTTGTATCAAGAACAAGAACATCGTAACATGTGAACATAATATTTATTCTTATATACCAAAGGGATATTGAGTTTCGTTAATTAGGAAATTTAATACTGCTATTGCTTGCTTATTTTTTTATATTTTTTTTTTTTTTTGGCTCCTAATGTTTTGTTTTTTCTTACTGCTCCATACAACTCGTTTTATAAAACCACGTTATCATTGTATAACATGCAAATTCCTGTCTTATGTTTACTTTGCCTGATGGTTTCTGGTTTCTCCTATGATATTTCTCTCTGAACTTAAATATTTCTTTCAATAACAGTATCTTTGAGGTCAATTTATATATTTGAATAAAAGTGAGAAGAGAAATGCCAGCCTTACGTCATGTGTTCATATGGTGTACTTCTCTTTGAAGTCAGCGCCTCTGATGTTTGCCTGCATAAAGGACCCTTGCAATTCCGCTTATATCATCCTACTGAATTTATTCGTATTTAACCACCATTAAAATCTAAGGTTAGTTTCATGTATGATATTTACAAATCTATATTTATCTATTTCACATCTAAAACTATTAGTTTGTTGGTTTATTACTCAGTTATCTTTGTGAGTTTGTTAGATTACTTGATACTGTGTGAATAAATGGTATTTAGGCGATAGCTATGAGATATTCTACCTGGTGTGTGATTGTTTCTTATTTTAGGAATTTTTTTTTTTTTTTTTTTTTTTTTTTTTTTTTTTTTTTGTAAATCGTAAGTAATATAACATGGTTTTCCTTACTAAACAGAGTTGTCGACTTTATTCATATTTGAATATGGTCTGTAAATTCTGTTTCATCATAAATTCAATTTTTTTTCTCTTTTTAATGTGGTATAAATATGAAAAAAAAAATACTTTTTTCTTGTTTGAGAAACAAAAACCAACAAAATATGCTCATTTGACTAAACAAAGTCCCCTCCTTAAAGTGTATATAATGTATGCAGGTGGAACGGGAGTTGGGTCAATGTCCTCACGTGAGCAAAACTTAGATATATTCATTCTCTTCTCTCATGCTTGGGGTGTGGTTCACTTTATACCGGAAGAAAAACTACCGAGTGTTATTCACAAATATCAAATGTGTTCGTTTTCATGGTGAATTGCTTGTAATATAATGTCATGTTTAAAGTTAACTATTAATGAAGCTTTTATAAATCTAAAATTAGACTACATAATTTATCATCTGATTCCAATGCCATAAGCTCCTATCACACACAGAGAGAGAGAGAGAGAGAGAGAGAGAGAGAGAGAGAGAGAGAGAGGGTGGGGGTGGGTGGGTTAGATTGGATCGGTAGCCAGGTCCCTTGTTTACTGGTACTTGTTTGAATATGCTCTTTAGCAACCATGTGTGTGTGTGTGTGTGCATAGGCCTGATAATAAAAATGTGACAATTATTAATACATGTAGTTATCATATAGCGAATAAGGGAGAGTTGTCAATGACTTAAAAAAATAATCTGATTATAAATTACTTTGTAATCTATCAGACAAATTTACTCCTAAGATTTATACATTTTGCCATCTACACACATAATCATAAAATTATTAATGTAATTCGAAAGATACTATTATAAAACCTCTTATTAGAATTCAGTATTGATTGCTAGAGTTGGGTGTATTTGACCAACGATATGGGACCTTCTATATCACAAAAGTTAATGGTTATAGAAAATATATTTCGTCTAGAAAATCATAGAAATATATTGTGAAAAGATAAAAACCTGGAAAAATTCTTGAAATATGAGAAAGCTTTGGAACAAGTATATAATGAGATATTCCTTAGAAAAAACGGGACTGACAAGTTTCCATTTTTAGAAATTATCTTCCTTTATTAATGTGCCTTTTCCCATGTGCATGGGGGTAAGCACGGTTGCCTTCTTTTCGAAGGACTTTGCTTTGGCTTTGGGCTAGACCGTAGTTCCCATCGATTGCACTGCCTGGCATTGCTTTAGACCCCGGCAACATATATCCGTGTGTTTTATCATTCACCAGCGTTCTTTCTCCCAGCAGGAAGGAGTCTTTGGTACGGTTGGGCGACAGTTCAAGATATGTAAGGTGTCTGTTATTTTTATAAGTGTTGAAGTGGGTTTTGTTTGTGTGCGTATTATTCTGTAACAACCATTCGCTTTAAACAAATGTATCCGTTGATAAGATACATAAACCTGAGGTGTCTACACCTATTTGAAAGTGTCCGCCTCTCCGACTGGTCTGCTGCAGATTTGAACCTGCGCCAATGACTTCTAACAAGTGCGAGCTAGTTGCCTTAACCGACTTTATCACAGAGGCTTATTTTTAGTAATTAACTACTAACAATTAGAGGAAAATAATCAAACGTATCACTCCGTAGAATGCACAGGTATAGAAAAACAAAGTATCATATTACAAATTCTTGTATATTAAAGAAAACAACTGAGAAAACGTTGTAGACGTAAAATAGGAGTATATATATATATATATATATATATATATATATAATTTAAATCTCAAACATAAAAATCTTGACAAGAATAAAGCTAACAATATACTACCTAAACAATCAACATAGTACTCTCTTTCCACTTCAACTCAAACTGTAAAGACAGTCTGTCCCAGCGTTTTAGTACGCTATTATGCATTTCAGCCGCCTGGACCCATCATTTATTGCCAATCTCTTCGGAATAATCAGTCAATCCAGTGTTATTATTATTATTATTATTATTATTATTATTATTATTATTATTATTATTATTATTATTATTACAAGCTACGTTACTAGCAACCCTAGTTGGAAAATCAAGATGCCATAAGCCCCATGTCCCCAACAGGGAAAAATAGCCCAGTGAGGAAAGAAAATAAATAAACTACAGTAGAAGAAATAAACAAATACGATAGAATATTTTAAGAACAGCAACAACATTAAAATAAATCTTTCATATATACTGTATATGTTATAAAAAAATCCCAGAAAAATAAGATAGAATAGTGTGCCCGAGTGTACCCTCAGGCAAGAGAACTCTAACCCAAAACAGTGGAAGACCATGGTACAGAGGCTACGGCACTACCCAGGACTAGACAACAATGGTTTGATTTTGGAGAGTCCTTCTCCTAGAGGAGCTGCTTACCATTGCTAAAGTCTCTTCTACTTTTACCTAGAGAAAATAGCCACCAAATTAGCACGATGCTATTTCGCGCACTGCTCTACGTTTGGATGATATAGTGCATTAACCAATTTATTTAATTACGTTGTTTATAGTCTAAACCTTTATTGCCTCATAGTTGACACCAGTGAAATGAAGAGTTTTCTTTCCCTATTTATATTAAACATTTTATTTTATTTTCTCTTTTATTTTTATTTCCTCGTCTTCCCACACACTTCCTCTTCCCTCGCTCTTTCAATCCCGTTTCCTTGTATTTCTACTTGTAGCCTCCTTTCCACTTTTCTCTCGCAAGTTTCAGTATCTCTTCACGATGAATTTCTTTCTGGGTTTCTATTTACAGAAGTGGAATTCACTATTTTCCTAACCCCGTCCCCGCCATTCCTCTTATACGCTATCCCAAAGGGCCACGGTCAGCTGGCAATATTGGTATCATTCCCTCTTTGGGTTGAGGAGAGTGGCTCATCGCAGCCATGTCCAGCATGGCATGTGGCAATCGAGGTTGCAAAACCATGATTGCATTGCCATTTTTACAGTTTCAATCGAGAGAAAGCATCCAAGAAAATTGCCGATTAGTTTGGCTAGGTATTACACGTAATTTATTTAGTAATGTCTTCATTACAAGTTTCAATGGCATCATTATTGCAAACGATAATTTACTGATTATCCATTAAATACTATGAGTGTTTTTAATATGAAGTTTTGCCTTCACCACACAGGCCTAACGATCATGTCACAGATGTCATGGTGATGCCACAGCATGAGCTAGTGTTCTGGGTCACCAACACCACCCGTGCACCCACTCCCCGACTACACCCACAGCCATAGCCACTACACCCGTCTTTGAAAATTTCATCGTTGGTGCCGTTCGCTGCCGTGCCATGTACATAGCAAGTTTGCTCCCAAACAAAACTTCACTATTGGTACGTTGAGCGACGAGATAAAGAGTGCAGATATCACCCAGGAGATATAAAATTTAACAAAGGAAAAGGAGCGTGAAGGAGTTTTTAGATTTTGTGTGTCGTCGTGTTAATTTTCTTTGATCACTCAACAAACATATTTTACTACCTTCATGCACCTCAATGCCGAGCCTAACCCTAGTGCCACCTTCCACCCTTAAGTAGCAGGTGCAACAGATGAGTAGTCGTTAAGGAGTAATTTCTGTGCTAACCAACAATGAGCAAAATAGGACACTACCGTGGGTTAATGAATAGCGTCATATTCATACACACACTAACATCACAACGTTTGCCTGTACTTGATGAGCCATCAGTGCTAGTAATGGACAATGCACCCTACCATAGTCAGCTGACGACGGAGAGCTGTTGCTTCACCAGGCCCACCGGAAAAGCAGAGATTGTCAACTGGCTGTAGTGCCGCAGGCTATACTACCATTCCCAGCAAATGCAACATGCCCTGAGCTGCTGCTGTAATCATTCTATAAAAGTAATGTTTTCTTGATTATAGTTATGAAAAAGTAATTATATCAATTGCATTAAAATAGTGGTAGTTCTCCTACATTTAGTTTTGCAACATTGTTCCTCGTTAATTTGGGAATAGCAAAGAATACATTTTAATTCATACAAAATTGTTGAAATATTTTACTTTTTAACATCATATAAATATCACAGACATACTCCTTAATTCTACTTCAAATAAAACTTATAATCAAACAGGATTTTGAAAGGCAAAGGGACCCCAAATGGACTAAATCAATTTGGATAAAATAAAAAAAAATAAATAAAATACATGTTAAATGCACAGGAGAAACATATCTTAGGTAAAAGGATATAAGATTTTTCACATTTTTGCCATATGCTAAAAGGTTATAAGCTAATCTCAGTAAACAAGTAAGCTACAAAGAAGGAAAATATCTGTAACCTAAAATGTAATCTAATATATAGAATTTTTGAAATATTGCAGAAATTTTTAACTTTAAATATCATAATAAGTAATAAAATGAGAAGTAGGAATGAAATTAAACAAAGCAAGATGTTGCCGAAACCACTCTCTCTCTCTCTCTCTCTCTCTCTCTCTCTCTCTCTCTCTCTCTCTCTATCGTACATGTGGACAAAGCTTACCGAATACATTACAAGACTCAAAACTGCAAGGCTGGGCTTATAGTAATCCTTTGGTCTAACCCAAGGCAATATTTCTCATGATTCCTAATGTACTTATTTTGAACAGACACCATAATCCTCTCCTCCCCTTCCTCACCCCAACTGGTTTTGGGGATTAGGGAAAGGAGGTCAGATTCTTTATTCAATATCTCGGAAATCTTCCTGGAAGATTTCCGAGATCTTTCCCATTATTATTATTATTATTATTATTATTATTATTATTATTATTATTATTATTATTATTATTATTATTATTATTATTATTATTATTATTATTACTATTTATTTTTTGTACCCTGATTACCATAAGATATATGAAACATTACCACCAATATTTAGACGATCTTCTTTCACCCTTGATATTCGATAGCTATTCCAATTGAACTATTCTTTTGGTCTGTCAATTGGTATAATTCATGGAATGGGGACAGAGTTCGGATGCACTTTGAATTGGACACTATGGAAAATCCGAGAGAGAGAGAGAGAGAGAGAGAGAGAGAGAGAGAGAGAGAGAGAGAGAGAGAGAGACTATACCGGTGGCAGGATGGTGTGCAAAGAATTTGTCTCTAGTAACTGGTTTGTGCTCTCACAAATGTGAACAACGGCCCATTCATTAACGAAATTTCTTTATGGAAATATTATTGAAAATATACAACATTAATGGTTGTATAAACGATGTATATAAGTAGGATATTGTTACCAAAAGATTACATTTAAATATTTCCTAAAAATAAAAAAAAAAAATGACAAATCTTGTTTTATTTAATTTTTTTTTAATATAGTCACTTTCGAACATGGTTAAAAGATATGTCATTTAAAGTAAAAAAACAAATGAAAAAATAAAAACCTTCAACTGGTAAATTCTGTCAAGGAAGATGTAGGAAGAGGAGAAATTATGATAGTTTGGTCTAAAGTACTACATTATCTTATTTCAGTGGAGAAATACGATGTACTATACTTTAAAGTAGAATATATTAAAGCAATAACAATAATAATGAGAGTCCTTACTGGCCCATGAATATTTAATTTGTTTATACTACAATAAATGAAAATGATATATAAGAAGGCTGAGTCGCCATATCCCAAGCAAAATGACGTTATGTAAAGCACAGAAGTTTGGATCAAGAAACTTCAATTCTGTTTACCAATGGAGACGGTGCTGAGAGAAGCTATACCCGGGATGGACGATGCCAGGAAAAATTGTGGCATTTATTTTCTGTAAACTATCGTTATTGGGATAATAATAATAATAATAATAATAATAATAATAATAATAATAATAATAATAATAATAATAATAATAATAATAATAATAATAATAATGAAGGAGGTATATGCTTAACGATCATTGTCCAGAAAGAGGACATGCTAGGACTTAATCGCATAATCTTAAACAACATAACCAGGTCTCTCTCTCTCTCTCTCTCTCTCTCTCTCTCTCTCTCTCTCTCTCTAATATTCCATTAATATAACCAATGTACAAATCAGTTCGACGTGATGTAATCAAATGAATGAGATATATAATGAAATTCACCCCTTAGAATTTGTCAGTTCGACTAACCAAAGTCTGAGGGAGTCTAACGAATCCATTAATCACTAGGATTGCACATCTAAACTCAGCTTGATGGCTGAAAAAAAAAATCACTAATATGTTACTGCAAATCACTCCACCCGATTGCACAATATTTTCTCGTATAATTTAAAAATATATCCATATTATATTGGAAAGTCCTATTTTTTTTTTTTTATCACACACCTCGCAATGAACATAATTTGTCTCGTATTATTCTAAAATATTTCCGTATTATATTAGAAAGTCTTATTTAATTTTATCTCAAATATTTCCAAATTTTATGGAAGTCTCAATTTTTTACACCTTGGATGAAACATTATTTGCCTTGTATTTTTCTCAAATATTTGCTTATTATTTTTAAAAGTCTTATTTTTTTTCTCTATCACACATCTTGGATTGCACAATATTTGTCTCGTATTATTCTCAAATATTTCCATAATGTATTGAAAAGTCTTAGGCTTTTTCTATCACACGGCTTGAATTGCACAATGTTTGTCTCGTGTTATTCTTAAGTATTTCCATATTGTATTTGAAAAGTCTTAAGTTTTTCTCATCATACACATTAGATTGCAAAACATTTGTCCCATATTATTCTTAAATATTTCCATGATATATAGAAAAGTCTTAGGTTTTTTTTATCACACACCTTGGGTTGCACATCATTTGTCTCTTATTATTCTTAAATATTTCCATAATGTATTGAAAAATATTATTTTTTTTTTTTATCACACACCTTGGATGGCACAATATTTGTCTGGCATTATTCTCAAATATTTCCATAGCATATTGAAGAATCAAAGTTTTTTTTTATTTACTTTTATTTTTTACTTATTTTTTTTAATAACACCCCTGGGATTGCACAATAATTATCTTGTATTATTCTAAAAAAAATTTCATAATAATAATTTTCTTTCTATCTCACACCTTTGATTGCACAATATTTGTATCGTATTATTCTCTAATATTTCCTTATATTTAAAGTCCTATGCTTTTTTTTTTTTTTGTCTTTATCAAAGACCATGTATTGCACAGTATTTTTCCCTTATTATTCTCAAATATTTCCCTATTACATTAAATACTCTTATTTTTTCATCAGACACCTCGGATTGCACAATATATATTTTTTTTATTATTATTATTATTCTCAAATATTTCCATATCAAATTGAAAAGTATTATTTTCTTTTTATCAGACACATCGAATTGTACAGTATTTGTCTCTGATATTTCCATAATACATCGAAAAGTCTTTTTTTTTTTTTTTTTTTTTTTTTTTTTTTTTTTTTTTTTTTTTTTTTTTTTTTATCAGACACCTCAGATTGCACAATATTTGTCCCGTATTATTCTCAAAACTTTCCATATAGTATTGAAAAGTCTCATTTTTTTTTCTTATATCACACATCGAAATGTACAATATTTGTCTCGTATCATTTTCAAATATTTCCGTATTATATTGAGAAGTCTTAATCTTTATCAAAATCATTAAAGTTTATTAGCTGATGAACAAAATATTTATTTTTTTTCTAGTAATATTCATTCTAATTCATCGCATTTGACATTTTAACTATTCAATATTTTTACATGTAAAATGACTTCGATTTTAGTAAAATATTCTTTGCTTACATTTCGTTATGAATAATCTCTTTACATTTTTAGTTGCCTTAAATCTATGTTAAATCTGTGTAACCTCATTCAATATATCTCGTTATGTATACAGAAACATGCTTCTGGTCCTTTTAAATTTTACTGCTACTTTGAAGTTGCCGTTGACCGAGAATTTCCATCTGAAATACTGATAGGTGGCTTTTTTTTTGTTCAAGTAAAACACCAGGTAAGTGTATATTTTATTTTTCTTATACTAGAAATGTAATGTTAAGAGGAAAAAAATATCAGTAAGGTACCTGTAATGTGCACAATTACGTGAAGAAGGTTAGTTTTTAAATCCTTATCGCACCTATGTATGGATGCCACGGATGGCTACGGATAGAATATCTGTCAAAATCTGTAGGGAATTCGTATTATATGCATAGTGTATCTATGGCAGGTCATGTGTATGTCTACCACATCTGTTGTGATCTGCACGCACAGGCAGATTGGATGATCCATGCGGATATTAAATCTGTATGGTAAATGTACTCTTTGAATTACATTAGCCCCGTCCGTACTGTATATGCGGCTTCCGTACTCCCTCCGCAGAAGAAAAATACGTAGAAAGTACGGAGATAGTACGAAAATACGTCCGTAAATAGTACGGAAGTGACATACAACATATGAATGCTAGCCGGGAGAGTACAGATTCCGGTTGAGGAGGCAGATACTGACTACACAGAGATTACGATAATAAAACACAAACTTAGCGGTCTCTGAGATTTTGTAGGTAGTAATTGCATTCTAAAATACCTTCTCTATTTTTTTTTCTTATATGGTATTCATGATAATTTTATTCCCATAACATTGAAGTATACAAAACTACCAGCTCCTTTCAAAGACTAAGGGTGTTATTATAATAAAATTTTATTGCAATTACGTTTTAGATATTTCTATCCGTTTGTATCAAAGAAAATGATGAAATTTATGGAACAAGTTTAGAGATGTGCCAGTTTTTGTTTTAGGTAATACGCCTCCTAACTCTCTCTCTCTCTCTCTCTCTCTCTCTCTCTCTCTCTCTCTCTCCGTTCAAAAATTAATGTGTGCATATGAAAAAAGGGTGTTCTTGACTGTTGACGAGAGCATTTATAAGTAAATATTTCTTTTCATTCTAATCAACCTGAACCGCTCTCTCTCTCTCTCTCTCTCTCTCTCTCTCTCTCTCTCTCTCTCTCTCTCTCTCTCTCTCTTTATAAATTAATATATGCATATAAAATAAGAAAATTATTTTTTACCATAGCAGACTAATTATAACTAGAACTGGGTCGACCATGTACCTTCGCCACCTACACTTTTGTCAGGAAGAAAAACTGATGATATTCCTACGAATTTGTAAAAAGAACAAGCAAGAAATAGCAAAAAGAAGTTTTTAACCAATTTGTCACTTTGACCTTGACCTTCGACCAAATCTCTTTCAAAATCTAATCAAATAGTCCTTGGATCATGGCCAATTATCACTCTTAATCTTCTAACCATCACTTGCGTGATTTCTACTTTTGTATTTTGTTACTTCATTTTTTATTCTCGTTATTTCTATGATTTTTTTTTTATTTCCATATCTATTGATTTGTGAATTTTATTTGTTGTTTTATAGTTTATTTCAATGTATTTTTTTATTTCAATATTTTTTTTCTTTAGAACCTTCTCTTCATTTAATTTGAAATTTACATATATTATTTATGATTCTTACCTTTTGAACTTTTTTGATTCAAGGTAATTATATTTATTGATTTATGTGTTTT
The DNA here is from genome assembly GCF_036898095.1 of Palaemon carinicauda. Taxonomy (NCBI): domain Eukaryota; kingdom Metazoa; phylum Arthropoda; class Malacostraca; order Decapoda; family Palaemonidae; genus Palaemon; species Palaemon carinicauda. The sequence continues at coordinate 55,879,689 of NC_090760.1, read as the reverse complement.
ATTCTTTTAGCTTGGATGATGGGAAATGTTGTTCCTGAAAGCTCGGCAAATAAATAGTCCGAAATGTTGGAGTTACTGCTTCGTTCCTCTTTTTAATATATATATATATATATATATATATATATATATATATATATATATTTCTTTCAAATAAGCCATATATATTAATACATTAAAGTCCGAGTGAGGCTCTGATCCCGAGGTCGTTGAGAGAATCCAGACTTTAATGTATTAATATATATGGCTTATTTGAAATATGAAAGAAACACGTATAAATGTGCAAAAATTTATCATATATATATATATATATATATATATCCATATGTATATATATATATATATATATATATATATATATATATATATAGGCGTGTGTGTGTGTGTATGTGTGTGTGTGTGTGTGTGTGTGTGTATTTTTGTGTGTGCTGAAGGTGTAAATTGGGAAAAAGTATTTGTGAATTTATTTGTATGTACAAAGTTTTTTGATTAATAGATGATGAATCCATTAACATTTGAGTAATCAGTATCCTTAGATTATTCTTTATATACACTATCATTGTTTAATAATATCATAAAATCTCAATTGTTATAGAGTTCTTATTCTTGTACCTTGTACTCGTAATTTTTTTTTTTTTGATAGTTTAGAGAAGGAAAGGAAAAGACCAAATGTATTCAGAAATTGGATGATCAAATTCAAGCGAAGTTGCACAAATAGAGTGTTCCCAGCGTCCACCTTTCATCGATATTAATGGTCACTAAACCCTTCCCCTTCCCTAATTGATTAACACCAGGTAGTCATTCCAGTTGCAATCAACATCACCTATTGAAATGACCCGAACCCTATCGAATGAACCTTAATGAATCACTGATAGGAATGTTTAGATGCTCCTATGGTATCCTATTTGTTGTAATATACTAGCAATTAGTAACATCATTAATCCCATTTTTAGTTTTTGAATCCATCTATCAATTCTATCATGCATCATCTCCTATTAACTCTTCCGTAAAATTTAAGTTAATGTCAATGTTTATTACTTAAACTAGAAACTTTATTTTTGAATGAGGTAATTATATTTACTGTAGAAAAAAAAATATTGATAACTGACATTTTATAATTTTTCATTCATCCTCTTTTCATATTATCACATTCATATCAAACAATCAGGATTAGATAAAGATAAATAGAGATAAAATTCGAACAGATATTTCCCAGCATCTCTACCACAGCAAGATTTAGGACGAGACTGAAGGATTCCCCAGCATCTTTACAACACCAGGATTTAGGAGGAGGCTGAAGATAATGAACTGTTTTCTCTCCTAATATTTGGATTTTCCCGAGACGAGTTTGTGACGAGAATGAATTCACCAACTCTCGCGAATTTAATGATTTGTATCAGATGTTGGAGATATACATTAGATTTACATCTGACCGAGAAGAAAATATTTACACGATTACTTTTCCAGCTAATGTTTTTATTTAAAGATGGAGAATCTTGTACAGTTAAATTAGTGACGACTTTTTCGGGGTCATATCTTTGAGTTTATACATTCTTGTATTAGTGATAACCAATTTTACTTAGTTTTCATAGATAATTCAATATTCTTTGAAATTTGGATTTATAATATCTTTAGAGTGTATATTTTATTGTAGCATCATATCAATAAATATAACTATCATCTTCATTCTTGTTTATGATTACATTATTGTCTGGATTCCATATACTAGCCTCATATCTATGCTGTTTTAAACGAGATTCGAAATATTTTATATCTTAGATACATCCTATCTGGACTATTCCTTGGTGATATACTTAAGGTATTGTTTTAAATACAAAATTAGTATTTCATGCCCCTTTCGGCATTAGCTTTATATCTGTCCGTTGGTTGCTTTTCCTTCCCAATTTAAATTTTTTCCAGAGTAAATTTTCTTCGACAGATTTTGTTTCAAATGTAGGAAGATCGACCTCTATAGTTAAAAAATATTATATGTTAAAAAAAAAAAAAAAAAAAAAAAATAATAATAATAATAATAATAATAATAATAATAATAATAATACTTAATGCTACGAACAACAGTCTCAGACATTGGACACATAAGTACAAGGAACCGGGAGATAATTGATAGAAGAGAACTAGTACTTCAGATTGAATCAAGAACACAGAGTGTTATACAGAGGGATATAGTGGCCATAACCCTCCGATCACTAAGCACGACAATAAGAAAAAAAAAGAAAAAAAAAAGAATATATATATATATATATATATATACTGTATATATATATATATATATATATACAGTATATATATATATATATATATATGTATATATATATATATATATATACAGTATATATATATATATATATATATGTATATATATATATATATATAGAATGAATGGGAGTCGAAGTAGGCCGAAGAACATTAGTGAAAAGTTATGGAATCCTGAGGATCGGAGGACTGCCCGGAACCGCATTCTGTAAAAAAAAAAAAAAAAGACAAATTTTCAAAAATATATATATCGGTGATAAAAGTAAGTATGGCAATCGAAACGCAAACTGAATTAGTGTTACTAGATCACCAATAATATCAAATGATAATGATAAGTTATCGTCTAAGATGTTTTGTCCTTTTCACAAGAAGTTATAAAGAAGAAAAACTTATAAACTGCAATTATTTTTACATTTTGTCCGGAAGATTTATCTTCCTTTTAGTTTCAGCAGATTCCTGTTGCGTTGGTAGACGTCCAGAGAAGACATTGATGAATCTTATTTGATTCCATCTCAGATAAAATGATCACTTTCAAAACTTTGACAATTTGGGGTAATCTTCGAGAAGATAAGTTTCGAGATTGTGGCAATCGCTCCACCCCAGCCCCCATTCACAAGCAAACACCGCCCCCCACCCCCACCCCCCCAAAAAAAAATATCCATAAGTAAAATAGATTTTTTTTATTAGTGTGGCAGCTCCTGTTTTTTTAAGAATACTGCTCGATATTAAGGAAAATTAGTTTTTACCAATAAAAACCAAATGGCTATAATTGAAGAATACTCCTCTTATGGCACAGTCATATGGTAAGATCGTAATTAAAAGGGATTAAGCGTAGTTTTAGTAGACCAATCATAAATCGCACAATACAGTTACACAACGTTAATGGAAAGTAATAAATAATGAAGTATGGAACAGAAAATAAATTTAGCTTGGTAAGGTCCGTCAATATCGTCCCCCTACACCCAAACTTAAAATCTTAATCAATTTGCCTCCTTTACAGAAATTCCTGTTAATCATTTTTGTATCTGCAATTGAACTAGGGTAACAATGTAGCAAGGGAACACAAGCAAATATGTCATATATTCAATATATGAATCGTTCGTAATAAGGATACAAATTATGAGAAATA
>NC_090760.1:55843789-55868789 GCF_036898095.1 Palaemon carinicauda | reverse complement strand
AAAAGTTAATAGTTAAAGATATTACAGTGTTACAAAAGTTAAAGTCAAGTTACCATAGAGTTGTGAGAGGCAGAATGTGTCTGGATATAAGAAAGGGGTAAAAGTAAATTTTAAGAAATAAAAATAAACTGTTGCATAATAAGGGAAAAATCCGATACGAAATATGGACTCTAGCTACATGACAAAAAAAGAAGCAAATAAAGTCGCAGTTTATAGATAAGATCGAGGAAAAGTATTAGAAAACCTAAAAAAGATCCAATACAAGATAGTTTGGAAATGAAGGTTGAATACTTGTATGATAAAATAGAATTATAAGATCTATCCAAAATAGCAAACAAACTAAAGTATAATACATTCCTAAACCAATTTAGCTCAAAATTAAGGAAACACTAAAGGTAGGGGGAAGCATGAAATTAATGACAAGACGATTTTGAACAAGGGCGCCAAAAGATGTTTGTTTTATCGGATGAAAATGGATATATCAACAAAAGAGATGGTGTGGAAAAAACTGCAGAGGATATTAACCCATTGTTATACAGTAGTGATATAAGAATCAACTTTGCCAATAGAAATAATGGAACAGCCAAGCCGGTACCGAAAGTAACAGTTGAATATGTCCTGGCAAATGATTTAATAATAGAGGAACGACATGTAATAGTAATATAAATGGCCGAACTTTACAGTTTAGAAAAAAAAAAATACAATTATATGATCTCACAAAACAGAAACAGCAAAATCCTGGAAAATAACCGCCCAATAAGCTTTCTCTTGTAATATATGAAATATTAATAAGAATCCTATTGGGCAATTCAGAAAGAAATCTATCATTTAATCAACCAAGAGTGCAGATATTTAACAACAGACTTTATCCATGTAATTAAAAAGCTATTGGAAAAATCAACTGACTTTGACAAACCCCTATGTATGGCATTTAAATATTATGAAAAAGCTTTTGATTTTGTGAAAGTTCCAGTAACAATAAAAGCCCTTCAAAGACGAGGAATAAAAGATACTTGTGGAAGAGCACTTGATGATATCTATACTAGCAGTACAGCAATCCTAAAATTACATAAATGTAGTGATAAGATTCGAATTGAGAAAAGGAGTTAAACACGGAGACCTTGTATCTCCTAAATTATTCCAAGCATGCATAAAAAAGGTTTTCCGGTGTTTAAATTATGAAAAGCTAGGAATTAACATTACCTTAACAACTCAAGATTTCCAGATGGCATAGTTCTGTTTAGTGAATCGTTGAAAGGATTGCAAAAGATGATAGTAGACATGAATAGAGAAAGCAGAAATGTAAGAAGATAACTTTCAATGAAAATACAGAGACAACAAACAAGGGTTAGGGACAAACCTCTAGAGATTGTTAATGAATATACGTACTTAGAACAGACAATAAGGGTTTCCTTAAAACAACAATAAGCATAGAATGGAGAGCTATTGGTAAACAAAAAGGGATTATGCATTGTAACATGCCAATTCTTCTAAAAAGAAATGTATTTGGTCAGAACTCCTAACAATATAAATTTATGCATCAGAAACTTGGAACACCAATAAAGCCTTAGAACATAAGCTAATTACAGTATGAAGATCTATGGGAATGTTAATGATGGCATCATCATTAAAAGACAGAAATAGAGCTACAGGAATAGGAGAGCAAACTAAATTAGAGGATAATCTAACGTGCAAAAAATAAATGGACATGCGCAGATGATATATGGACTAAAAGTTTATCAGACTGGATCCCCAGATATTGCAAACGAAGCAAGGAAGGGAAAAGAAGACAATAGCGTCACAAGCTAGGAAAATTTTCATATATATATATATATATATATATGTGTGTGTGTGTGTGTGTGTGTATGTATGTATATATGTTTATATATATATATATATATATATATATATAATATATATATATATATATATGTTCATATACCTAGATAGATAGATATGTGTGTATAACCATATATATATATATATATATATATATGTATGTGTGTATGTATGTATGTATATATATATATATATATATATATATACGTATATATATACACACACAAACAAGGCTTGCAGTGGCCTATGTGGTAACCTACCTGAAACGTGATTGCCAGACTGAGGTTCCAACCCTGCTACAATTTGTTAGTTCCTTTGATCACTGCAACCATCCTTGAGAACTAAGGAAGGTGTGTTTTGGAGAGAGTCAGTAGGTATATCTGCTGAGTTATCATTAGCCATAGCCGGGCCCTCCTTGATCCTAGCTTGGGTGGAAAGGGGGGGGGGGGCATAGGATCTGATCATATGTATATGTGATTAGTCCCTAGCATATTTTCCTGATAGGGTAATGTCACTGTCCCTTGCCTCTGCCATTTATGAGCGGCCTTTAAATGTGCTGGTCGGCATACAATGCCAGGCGGTATATCTTAGCAATCCATGTTTGCAACGGTTTTTTTAGTATAAGCGGATGAGCAACCTGGTAGAGTAACAAATATTTTGGGTGAGTGGGTGAGGATATGACCCCCTAATTCTAGATGAAGTCACTGTCAGTAGGGTTTCGAATTGTGTTTTTGGTGGTAGAGAATTTACTCCCACTACCTAGAAAATGATCTTACTGGAATCAGTATGGACTGGCAGGGGTCCCTTGCCTTTGTTAGATAGGGACTGCGCATCACAAGGAACTGGTTATCCTTTGATGAATATAGTCGATGGAATCTCTATGGATTTTTACAGGCTACCCAGTGGCAAGAGCCCATGTCTTACATATGGTAAGGCAATCTACCCACACACACACACTATGGATTTAGTCAGTCTAAGGAAAGCAGAAGTGACAGAATAGCCACCAGTCCGTGGCGTAACAGTGCTAAGAATCTACTGGTTTATAAATTCTAAAGAAAAAATATAAAATAGGTAATAGGAATGTGTCATGGGTAGATACAATACTATTAAAAGGATATGTTATAAAAGAAAAAATCATCTTTCCCCAAAGTGTGAGCAGCGAGACGAGATGTGACTATCATATTGTTTGGTAAAACCTGTCATCACTTCACTGTCGTCAGCATTTTGAGAGTAAATCAAGCCTCGACGAGGGCGCCTGCTGCGATAAGGTGCCTGTCGTCATCTTAATTATTGGTGTCAGTATATATTTGAGAAACAGAGCCTGAGGGAAATCCTTGTTTATTAAATATGTCATAATGGGTGAACACAAGCTGCCCTTCCATTACAACTTAACACGTGGTCCAGATTGCACCAGATATTCATTCTAGAAGCTTCTATGGCGTGATCGAAGTGGACGTTTTTGAGTAAGCCAATAGAGACGCAGAAATGTTAAAAAAAAGCCTTCTATGGAGATGACCACTGCCCACTGTAATTACCTCCGCCCAAACATAGGTATATAAACTTCAAAGAGGGATTGTCCAAGAGAGAATAGGACAGGACATAAGATAAAAGAGGAACTATGTCCGAAGCAAATGAGAACCAAGTCCTAACGAGATACAGTCTGATAGAGCCATATTCTAACCTTCCCCTCACACAACAAACGCCAATCTCCAAAATCCTGTTATGGCTGAGAGGAAGAGACACTTGGAAGCAGCCAGCCCTCCCTACTTGTGAGAAGAAGTAGCCAACACTGCCTACACCCTGGCCTTAGTTCAACCCTATCATCAAATTCTTGGAGAAGTGTTCTGATGTCCCATCTTGATGTCACCCTTTCTGTGTCGTCTTCGAATCCGGTCATCGTGCCAGTTTAATCTGAACTTCCGCCACCCTTCTGCAACAATCTCAAGAATTAAGTCTCCGTTCCAGTATTTGTGGGGAATGAAAGTCTATTTTTGGGTGAGGTAGCCGTGTCGTCCTGATGGAAGTTCCTAAAGGGTAGCTTCCTAGGGTCTATTTGACTACAGTGATATTCCCAGAGAATTTTACCTTAAGGTATCCAGAATTCTAACTCCTGGAGCGATTATCCCTAAATAATCTCATAGGGATATCGCATAATATCAGAGGACATATTCTTGACACGTCACATAGCTATCTTCACCCCGAACAGTATTAACGCTTCAAGGGGTTACAGTGACAAGAATCTGAAACGAGAATGAAAAGAGAGCTGCTTATAAGGCATCTCTCCTATTCCATTTCCAGTGTGTATCTTATGAAGGCGGGTAGCGCCCTCTTTATTCCTTGTAGCGATATACGAGGTGCTACAGATACTGTATTATAGGGAGGGGTCAATAATCCCTTTTACAATAAAAGGAAGGGCGGGTCCATCAGGACGACATGGCTACCTCACCCAAAAATAGATTTTTCGCTTCGCTCAAAATCCGTTTTTTGTGCTCAGGCCATGTCGTCCTGATAGAAGTTTACCAGAGCATTACTCTATCTGTGGATTCTCTATCAGTGCCGTACTCTCAAGAAAGCATTTCCTGGTCCGTCTAGACCTAGAGAACTATGATGTTACCGGCATACATCATTTCATCTAAGGAAGAACTATGTTAGTGCTTCCTGCCCCCTACAGGGGAGAGTCGCACTAGACTCTGGAAAAAGTCCCGAGGAGTACATAATAATTATGGATGACAAAATGACAAGCTTGTATAGTGGTCTCGTCCTATACAATATAAAGGAAAGTTTGTATAAGAGTCACCAATGTCAGTATGAATGAATTTGTGACACCTTCCCCAAAGTGACTACTCTTATAAACTATTGGATAATGGTTGTATCCGCATAGGAACAAATTTTGCCTCTTTGCCACTATCCCTTTAGGGTACCACGTCAACCCTTCCAAGGAAGGGTTAGAGTGAGTGGACTTTTGCTTGAATAAGGGAACAGTCTTAAAAGACATACCATGATAAAAATATCCATATTTTAATCTTAATGCTCAGTACATTTCTAATAAAATGAGTGTGGGTGAACTAGTTTGTTAAAATTTAATAAAAGTACATATCAGATCAACATTTATAAAATTTATAAAATGTGGATGATATGCGTCAAAGCATAAGGAAAAACAGTCAACAGAAAATATTGTTTCGTCTACTAGGAAACAGATTTACCACTTCAATTGAACTATTAATAACAATGATATAGTCTGTATACTGTTTAACTGTTTATTTACACTAGCGTAAAAAACGCTTGGCACAAGTGTCCGTATTATGCTATATATGCTATAGTTCACCGACGTCAATGGAACAGTTCGTAAGGACACTTCCGTGGCCTATCGTTCAGTGTGTAGTAACATAGAGTGGCTACACACGCACCCTCTTAATTAATCGTCCCAAATTATTTACATTGTTCCTAGCAGATTTAAAACAGAAGGTTAAAGAATTCTACCTGCTGTTACCACAGACCTCTTAAGTTGCTCCACTAGCTTTGCATAGTGCGTAAAGAACACCTTAGATGACTACCAGCCGGTGTACAAACAAGGATGTTCAAAGTCCATATAATTAAAGAAATTTTATGGAAGAGGCAACTTTCCTCGGATCATGACTAACGAGTGTACTGTCAGGATCCGTTCTGCGAATAACATGGATGAGTTTCGCCATTAGTTATTGATAACTTTGAACCCAGGGTTTCTCTTCTGAACAGCTGTCCTCCCATGAAGTCTGAAGTTTTATGAAGATAGACCTTTGGCACTCCACTGGACATAGAGATGCATCTTCCTTCAGAGGGCAGATTCTCTAGGGACCCCACCTGTTGGTGGGTAGCTTGTTCATGGTAAGAAACGTTGGGTCTGGAAATAGATTCAGTTCTCCCTCCAAGAACTGGACGTGGCCTTCCTCTCTAGAGAGAGCCACTATTTCACTAAATCTGGCCCCCAAAGCGAGTACAAGCAGAAATATGACTTAAAATTCAAGGTCTTCTAAGCGCATTCCTCAGTGTTCATTATTTATACACAATGAAGAATCATATCTACTGACCATGCAAAGGGTCTTTGGAGGTGCTGAAGAGGTAAGCCTAGCATAGGCCTTTGTAGTTCATTAAAAACGTCGTTAGATAGGTTGACCTGTAAGGCATATGGTATCTGTCTTGTCAAGGCAGACTTGAACAATAGAATTGTGTTAGCAGCTAAACCTTGCTCATGAATGTGAATGAAGAATGATAAATAGGAATCTATCGAGATTTCTTTTGGTTTCTTCGCCTTGACAAGGGATATCTGTTTCTTCCCTGAAGCCTCATAATGTCTTCTGGTTTCCTCCAAAAGTCTAAACTGACTATTAACACCAAATCTTTTTCTCCTCGTTAAGGAGAGAAAATCATGAGATGTAGTTTCCGTGTTTTCTTTGATGAAGCGAAGACAGTCGACTTCTGTACTCACTGAGACAGGGATGGATCCGGTAGCGGTACGAATTTTAGTCGTAGTTCCAATGTCAGAGGGAACCACACGCTATTTGGCCACTTGTGGGCCACTATTGCTGCTTTCCCTTTAAAGGATCTCAGCTTATCGAGGACCTTCAAAAGGAGGTTGTGCGGAGGGAACAGATAAATACTGGACCAACTGTTCCAATCCAGGGACATAGTGTCCACTGCCTCAGCTAGCGGATCCTCGTATGAGGACACGTAACAATCTATATTCTTGTTGTCTTTCGTCGCAAAGAGGTCTATCGGCAGCTCTGGGACTTGACTCGAGATGAACGATCCTGCATCAAGGGCCCATTCTGACTCTATAGGTATAAACCTGGATAGTGCATCCACTGTCACATCGCGGAACCCTTGAATGTGAACTGCTGACAGGTGCCATTTCTTCCTTTCCGCCAAACGGAATATGGCCAGCATCACTTGGTTGATTTGAGGTGATCTCGACCTTTGTCGATTCAGGCATCTCACTATCACCTCGCTGTCTAGAACCAGTCTTATGTGGGTCGAGTGGCGAGGAGAATCTTTCTTTAGTGTCAGAAGTACTGCCATGGGTTCTAGAAAGATGATGTGAAATGACTTGAAGAGATTGGACCAAGCTCCTTGGACTCTCATCTGATAAGAGTGACCTCCCCAGCCTTCCTTTGAAGCGTCTGTGTGGATAGTTACTGACGGGGGAGGAGGTTGAAGAAGTATTGACTTCTTCAATTGCTTGTCATTGGACCATGGCTTGAGAAGCATTCGCAACCGAGTCGGTAGCGGTCTTATTAGATCTCTTCACGCGTTTGATTCGTATTTTCTCCAGACTCCTGTTGCATCCTTAAGCTATGCTCTTAGCACTGGATCTTTTATCGAAGCAAACTGTAGAGAGCCCAGCACTCTCTCCTGTTCGCGTCTTGAAATCCGTTTGGATTTCAATAGTCTCTTGACAGATCATGCTATTTCTTTCCTCTTCCTACCTGGAATGGAAAGTCGACGTGACTCCAAATTCCAGTGAATTCCCAACCACTGAAATTTTTGAGCTGGAGAGAGTCGAGACTCTTTGATGTTGATCTTGAATCCCAGATGTTCCAGGAACTGGATCACTATCTTAGAAGCTTGCATGCATTCTGTCCTGGATGCTGCCCACACCAGCCAGTCGTCCAAGTAGGCCACTACTTGGACCCCCTTTAGGCGTAATAGATGGATGGCTGCGTTCACGAGCTTCGTGAAAATCCTTGGGGCTATGTTTAGCCTGAAAGGCATGGCTCTGAAGGCGTAAAGCCTAGGTAGGAGGAGAGGTGACGATTAATTGGAACATGCCAATAAGCATCAGACAAATCTATAGAGACAGCATATGCCCTTCTGGGAAGTAGGGTCCTTATGTGTTGAAGCATGAGCATTCTGAACTTGTAGTTCACTATGAACTTGTTGAGTGGCGATAAGTCTAGAATGACTCTTAGTTTTTCTGGGTCCTTCTTTAGAACACAAAACAGCCTTCCTAGGAATTTTATGGACTTAACACTCTGGATTACTCTTTTGTCTAAGAATTCTCGGAAATATTCTTCCAGAACGAGGGATGAGTGTTGGAAGAATTGAGGGAATTGAGGTGGAGGACTGCTCCAGCTCCAACCTAGTCCATTTTTAATTAGGCTGTGGGCCCAGGGATCAAAGGTCCAGCGATCCCTAAATAGCTGTAGTCTCCCTCCTACTGGAAGTATCTTACTTCTGCTCTTGTGGACCTGAGGCCTTGCCTCCTATACCGCGTCCTCCCCTGTATCCCCTTCCTTTTGAAGGGCTTTTAAAAGAACCTCTGGCTCTTCCTCTAGCTCTCGAACGAAAGGAAGAAGTCTGCCTTTCGAAGGCTGGGTTAAAAACTGGCGACTGTGTTGCCACTTATTAAGGTACCAGCAGGTACGTGGTTGGAGGTTGTGCCACTATCTGAGGCACCGCGGTCACAGGAAGTTGTTGTTGATGTTGCTGTCGGTAGGGTCTAGCCGGCCGAAAGGATGGCCCAGTGCCTTTTTGTCTTCCTCTTGGGTTGGGGACCCTCATCTGGAGAAGAATTTCCCTTAAGATCTAAGCCCCACTTTTTGAGAAGGTTCCTATTCTCTGTGGCAGCATTGTCTACAACCTCTTTAACCACTTCATTGGGAAAGAGGTCTTTACCCCAAATACAAGAGGAGATCAGTTTCCTCGGTTCGTGCCTCACCGCAGCCGAGACGAACACAAACTCTCTACAGGCTCTCCTAGCTTTAATAAATCTATAGAGATCCTTCGTAACTATGGCCAGATGGGTTTTGGCAACAACCATGAACATGTCCTGGTTCTTGGGGTCACTTGCCATCGTTTCTAGTGTCGTTTGCAACGACATCGATGCCGCAAGTCTTTCCTTTGTCTCTTGATCTCTACGCAAGAGAACCTTCGGCAGTTTTGGAAGTGCCTCACCGAACAGACGTTCAGCAATATCAGCTTCCAGCTTCCCGACTGAGAGGGTAAGGTGTATGTCCTTCCAGTCTTTTTGGTCCAAGGGCAAGGTCAGAGATAGCAACTTGCACTCCTCCAAGGAGGGGCATGGTTTCCCTGCCTCCACTGCCTTTAAGGCTGCCTTATATCCCTTTTCCAAGAAGGGAAAGGCTCTGGAAGGAGAGGCCACAAAGAGAGAGGTTTCTTACTCAAGGCAGGTACCTTTGAGTTAGTGAAGCCCCTCTCTTTCATCGAGCTCGCTAGTAACGTCTGAGCTTTACTATGGTAAAAAACTATGACCTCCTTCGGCTCCGTCTCCTCGTTTGAGGTTGGCTCCTTCCTAAGACGGACAGAGCAGTCCAGATAAGAATCTTTGTTGGGCCAAAATTCCACTTCTTCCAGGGGAATTGCTCCCAACTTTTCTGATATCACTATCTTCCCAGTTGTCATTGGCATGTGTTCGGCATACCTCCAAGGATTGGTATCCGAGCACAAAGGAAGATCCTTCACGCTGAGCCGCTTCTGGGACCCACGTGATGCTGCTAGTCTGCGTATCTCTAGTTTCATTGCAGCTTCCTTCTCATCATTTTTCCTTTAAATTTGTTGGATCATCTCAACAATGGAAGAAAGAGTCCTTCCGAGTTCATCTGGGATAGCAGACGATGTAGAGGGAACAGGTTCTGGGTGCGGAACCGATGTAACCGACACTTCATCGATTTCTTCCTCTTCTGCTTGAATAGCGTGGAACAGCTCCTCCTTTTGACCTTCTCCTAGAAGGTCCTTCTCGGTAGAATACGACACCTTCGACATCCTATCGTCCAATTGGATGTCTTGAAGGGCGGCCGAGACTTCAGAATCTACCGGATTCTGGCCAGTTGGTACCTCAACATGAGGCTGGGGGATGATTGCATCAGCCGATGCTTTAGGGAAAAGGTAGGCCCTCATCTTCTCATTGGGAAGGTAGGGGAATGAGGTGTTTTTCTGAAAACCCCTCACCCAGGATCGTAACATATCCCTGGCAGCATCCCTTGACTCCGACGACGTCGTCAAAAGTCCCAGTAATCAGGTTAGAACAAACTGTACAAACCTGAGGGTCCCAATACCGATCACCTCTGGAGGCTGCGCATGCTGCATGCCTCCTGCAAAGTTGATATCCAAAAAAGTTCTTACTGCGGATATTACAGAACACACTCCCGCACTTTGGATGGTCACCTATAAAGAGAAGAAAAATCCATGAGTATCAAGTGAAGGCTTTCACTTATATTAAAGCATTTAGCTTACATAGAAAAGCTATAAAAGAAAGGAGGAAAGACACAAACTTGTATTTCCTGTCAAGTTAATTGCTGAAACCTCCCAAGATATTAAAACTAAGGTTAATTCTATTCTAGAATACTTTATGTAATATCCTAAACGGAAATTTAAGGTGTAGCTGACACCTTGAGATAAAGTTTTAATATACGGGATAGAAAGAATGCAGAAAGAACTTACTTTCTATATATTGTACGTTCTCAACAAAAGGCTGTACAAGATAACATTAAGTATGATGAAGAACTTTAGTGTTTTCACAAACTCTCTACTGCAGTTTACTAATGCAGTGTGTACTACATTGCAAATATAGCAACAACTGTACATTGCATGCTGTTGTACCGGGCAGCACGCGCCGGTACGTGCCGGCCAGCACGCGCCGGTACATTCCGGCCGTCATCTACCCCTGCATAGTTCAGAGATATACTACCTTTAACTAGTAGGCGGCAGCCCACTGATTCGCAACTGTGTGCCAGCCGGCAGTCATTGCTAGTCGACAACTGAAAACACTAATACCTGGTTGCCGGCCGCTAATCGTAGTGGCCAGCAGAATCGGGCTGTATTTCCACTGCCGGCTGGCAAAGGTAATAATACCCATGCCCGCCGGCAGTAGCCAGGAACCAAGGAACCTCCACATGCCCGGCTGTCGGCTGTTAAGCCGGCAGCCGGGTTAGGGGTAAACACAATAGTCAGAGAAACAGTATGGATATAAGGTTATAAGGCGGCATTGCCATACGACCTTCCATCCAGAAATAGTGAACTTATGGAAGGGGAGAATGTAGCATTCAGGCTTCCAAAGAAGCCATAGCTTGCCGGGCTCTACCGGCAGACATGGATGGGAGACCAAGGGAGGTCTGTGGTTCACTCTGCAAAGAACAATTGGTCTCTGCCGGCCGGCACGTAATTGCCAGCCGGCAGACAGCTGAGCCAGTCCTCCATCCTAACCTACACTAGGTACGGAAGTAGTACTGCGGCCAAAAGAAAATAAAAGAAAGAAAGGTGGGGAAGGGATAAGGGTCCAATACACTTCGTTCTAGCAAGAGACACACTGAGCAGTTAGGGAAGCTCATCCTAACCTAGAGTTGTCTATTAGGGAGGAAGATTGGCAATACTTGTTATCCTCCTCCCAGCCAGAACAAAGTTAGGTGAAGTTATTTCGCCGGGCAACAGAGAAAACTCATTCTCCAGCCCGAGAAAAACAACACAGGACAGTTCTGCTAGGCCACTATAGGAAGGAATCAGCTCTTACACAATCCTTCCGACGTGGATTAGGGAAGCAAAGCTTCCTGTGTCCTCCCCTAACCTAGCAAAGGAGACTCATTCTCTATGCTAGGAAGAAGCAGACCACAGACTAAAAACGCTGATGTTCTGCCCCAACCCAAAAAACCAGTCACTCTGGTTATCAGGTCAGGACAGACATATCCTAGAATAGTTATACCAGAATTATTATACAGATAAAACCACTAGGATTAAGCCAAAGGCTTACAGAGGGAGAGAGAGATTGAACTAAGCCTCCGAAGGAGAAAAAAACAATCGGGGATGTGCGAAAGTATACTACTGTACCTAGGTTACTAACCTAGGTGCGATGAGAATCAATTACCTAATTCACCGAAACTCTCTCGTATACAAGCTTGGAAAGAACATTCAACAATATCTTAAATGTATAAAATATTTGCCTATAGCTTCAATAATATAACACTCGGAAAAACTTATATCATGCATAAAAGTACTAGGGTAAGACGCCTAGGCTACTAAGCCTCGAGAAGGGCAAGATCGGTTACCTAAATCACCAAACTAAAAACTGACGGTATAATATAAGCATTCCTAGAGGAGCTAAATGGCTAAATTATTAAAGCATAACAAACCGGGAACGTCGCTCTTGCTAACTAAATGACCCAAATATATCGAGCGATAGCATCCAGGATGCCTCCGGTAGGCAACAGCTCTTGTTTACGTTAATATCACTTTTGATTTAATACAAAACGACAAGAGCTTACATTTATACATAGTAAAGATAATACTCAACTTTCCAGAGGCAGAAGAGGCCGGAAAAGTCATCCAAATGTTGAATTAAATACAAAATAACGAGAGAACACAAGGGGAAACACCGAGTAGAAGAGCTACACGAAAAGGAATAAAGAGGGCACTACCGCCTTAATCAGATACACACTGAAAACGGAAGAGGAGAGGTGCCTTATGAGCGGCTCTCTTTTCATTCTAGTTTCAGATTCTTGTCACTGTTACCCCTCGAAGCGTTAATACTATTCGGGGTGAAGATAGCTATATGGCGTGTCAAGAATTCGTCCTCTGATATTATGCGATATCCCTGTGAGATTATTTAGGGATATTCGCTCCAGGAGTTAGAATTCTGGATACCTTTTGGTAAAATTCTCTGGGAATATCACTGTAGTCAAATATAACCTAGAAAGAGACCTATTAGGAACTTCCATCAGGACGACATAGCCTGAGCCCATATATATATATATATATATATATATATATATATATATATATATATATATATATATATATATATATATATATATATATATATATATATATATATATATATATATATATATATATATATATATGTGTGTGTGTGTGTGTGTGTGTATGTGAAGATGAGTTAATACCTTCAACCCTTTTGATTTTAAATGAATACGATGGAGAATGAAACTATTCACTATGGCTACTTCCAAAAGGAAAAAATAAACTTTTCTCCACCATTTCAATGATTTTTGTAGGAAGCAGTATGATGATATGTAATGATCTGCACGATCCACTCCTCCCATATTAGAAGTATATTCGGAGACCATCACTGGTTTTTCAATAACTTGTCCTAAATTCCCTCTCATAACACGGCGATGTTGGGTGGTTCTTGCTGTATGGTATGTTGAGCACATAATGATGTCCCTCTTATCTTTCCAAGACAGAATATGGCATCGCTTATTTTTCACATACGACCTTACTGTTCCTACCGATGATCTTTTTCTTTTCTTCACTTGAGGGGGAAGGCCTTTCCTATTCGTATTTATCGTTCCAGTGATGTGAATTTTTTTCTTCAGAAGTTCCGCAGCTAGAGATAGGTTTGTATAAAGACGATCCGTATAAACATGGTATCCAGTTTCTCCTGAGGCACGCGTAACGATGTCCACTAGTGTCAATACAATGCGAGTGGTGAAGAGATGACCAGCATAACCAAGGCACTCGATAGTAGCTTTGCCGTAATACGGAATCAAACCTAGAATATATCCCGTCAACGCATCGGCTATATCATATATTCTGATGCCCCATTTTGTTGGTTTTTTGCTGTCGTACATCTTGAATGCTGTCCTGCCCTTGAATGGCACTGTGGACTCGTCGACGCTTAGATGGCATCCAGGATGATAATAATGTAAAAACCGTTCAGATAAATAGTCATGAACTTGTTTTACCTTTGACCTCCGAGATGCCATGAAGCCGCTGCCAGGGGGTGCTGGAGGAGACACATGAAGACCCCAGAATATCTGGAACCACCTATCTCTCCTAAAGATTTGCCGAAAAAACGAACTTTCGTCCACCCATTGCTTGGAAAAGAAGTCCCTTGATCTCTTATTTCTGTGTAAAGCCATATTAATTATTGTTCCATGAAAGGCCATCATTTCCTCCACGCTTATTTTTTTGCCAGTTTTGCCATATAGAATATTGTTGAAGTAGCCTTTTCCTACTTATCAGTTCCTCTGTGTAGCGATTCGTTTCAACTGCAATTGTTTGGAAAAGTTCCCGTGTAAAAAAGAGCATAAAAAATTGTAAAGGAGTGTTGATAGTTTGATCAGGACAGTTGAATTTTGCTCTTCCTTTGAAAGTAAATCTGGGTAATTCATGCCTCTCTTCATCAAACTCTTCCCAGTTATTTTCATCGGCCCAATTTTCGTCATTTGTGTCTTCGTCTTCTTCAGGAGGCATTACCATATCGTCGGGGTATTCGTCCTCGTCTTCGTCAGGAGATTCCGCTTTCAGGTCTTCATTCACGATGATAAATGAATTGTTTTCATCAGAGGTAGAAGGAGCGGCAGACGGTTCATCGTTTTCACTTGAGTCATCTTCCGATTCAGAAGTCAGTCTTAAACAGTATTCAAAGATTTCCTCTTCGTTTTCAAGAAACTTCCGGTGTCGGAGAGACATGATTAACTCAGCAATGAGCTCGTTACTAATCAATTACAACTCGGCGAAACAAGAAGTCTGCTCTGTGTATGATCGTCTGAGTGTTTGGGTACCTGGGTTTATAGGGGTATAGTATGGGATTAGCGGCTTATAGCGGCCGAGAGGATTGTCAACCCTGAATAACGCGAAACAAATAGCAAATTTGGCTATTTCCCCACGTTTTTGCGCCGAATAACATCGTGATATCTGCTCTTCATTTAGCCAGTTTTTCTAAGAAGAAAATTGACACATAAAACACGTTTTTTGTTCACAAAAATAACATTTCTTGAAAGATATAAAACCAAGTGTTATTCTGGAATTCTTACAAGAAGGAAACTTCATTAGTTGGCCTCCTAAAGCAATTATAAAACGTGCCGGCTGGGAGCCGGGCTTCGGTCGGAACCTACCATTCGGAAAAGCCAGCTGGGAGCCGGACTTCGAGCGCAAAGGGTTAAAAGAGTAATATATAATGAAATGAAAAGTCTGACTAGATTATCTCATCCAGGTTCCTTTTCTTCCATCCCCATTTGGTCATTGAGAAAGAAGAGGAGGAGTGTCTTTGTTATGGAGGTCTGAGGTATGATCTCATCAGCTTCCAAATATCCTTTCTCAAATTCACGGCTTGGTTCGTTTTTTCTCCTTCAGAGAAATTTGAGTGGTTGGGGGAGTTGCAAAGGAAAGAAATTTGCTATTGCTATTTTGCGATTCAAATAGAAATATTTCTAACAAGATATTTCATCCATCTTGTAACAGGCTGTCACATGCATTGGAATGGAAAAAGACCCATTTCGTACTGCAACCAAACATAGGCAATGTTCACCAATTGCTATTATGAGTGTAGGTCTCAGGTTTGATGAATCGATTTAAAAATGAAACAATTGTGGACCCTCTATTTCTTTTCGGGGGTCAAAAGGTTGGAAGGCTGTTCCAACTTTGTGTTATACTGTATTTCTTGCCCATCGCAGTGCTGCTCATTTTTTTTTTTTTTTTTTTTTTTTTTTTTTTTTTTTTTTTTTTTTTTTTGTTCAGGCAATCTCTAAGAATATGATACCATAGAATAGACATATCACAAATAAATCGCCCCCTTGTATAATGATCAGCAATGATCTCAGGGCATGGAAATGCTCAAACATATATTCAGAACATTCACACTTTAACTTGTGTCCTATAAAGAGACAATTCCCTCAATAGGTCTGCGTTTTTACTAGTAGTTGGTATAGTTGGCTGTAATCTTGTTGTAAGAAAATCAATAATTCATGAAGAATTCCGCCAATATATCTTTTACACAACTGTAAATGAGCAAACTTCTCCTGCTAGTGGAAAGGTCCCCAACTGGCAACATTTATCACATATGCTTCTCCTTATTCTTCTGGTTCTCTTTGTTCTGCTTCTGGTTGAGGAGAGGAGTGGGTGATTCGGGATGTGCTTCTTTCCTCTTACTACTCAGGGGGAGAGAGAGAGAGAGAGAGAGAGAGAGAGAGAGAGAGAGAGAGAGAGAGAGAGAGAGAGAGAGAGAGAGAGAGAGAGAGCATAGGAAAATGCATTTAACGAATGTATGATGTAATCATAATAGCAATAAACCTTTTTATAGCTCTATCATTTAGACAAACTTTATACCTATAATTGCATGCAGTATGCTTTTACGACCATTTTCTCTTAATTGGTAATTGCGTTTGAGTTTAACTGTGAAACTATTTTGAAATGTTGAAATGGGATGTTAATGGTATGACCTATGACTTTTATAATGAGAAACGCGTTGACTCAGATACCTAATGACTTTGAATCTCAGTCGGATGTTGATGAGTAACCATCATTTCGTTATATGCTGATAAATATTTAGGAAAATCCTTACCTATATATGATGAAATTAAATGAAACAAACCAGTAATTGACACTTAATATTTTCAGTGCTCTTTTGTGTCTTACTTTGAACGGATTTTGAATTGTTGAATTTGGGTTAGAAGGCCCGTTACAGGGGCCTTGGAATCCATTCAGCGATGTTGTGCAACTGGTGAAAACAGGGCAGCTGACAAAAAATTGCAAGTTATAAACTTATACCCAAAGATGGAAGAAAGTTTTTAATTTATCATGTCATATACCAAACGAAAGCTCTGAATATTCTTGGTTAATGCATATTACCTGCAGATTTGTAGCAGGCAAACTAAACATAGTATTGAAACCGTGATAAGTTTAAAGCATTAAAACACCTGACAAAAGATCTAACAGACAATATGCTGAAAGACAATAGGCTGGTTCCAACACAAGAAACTGTGGTGGTAATATTGTCTTTTATACCATGAAAGAAGTCACTGGAAACCCCACAGTTAGATTTGCGCAGAGGCTTTTGACATGTTTCCAGATTCAAGAGACGTCTTTGGCACGGATTCTTACATTGCCATCTCCACCAAAACAATGGAACGAGTCCACCGCGGATCTGGTGAACAGCTGATCAAATACGAAGAGACAACAAGGCCTGCTGACTGGAAAGGATTACTGGCAAACGATACGTAAAGTTCATCGCACTTAGCAAATGGCTGTCGGGTATGAAAGCTTATCCCTGTAAACTATGAAATATCAAAGTTACTGTTGTCTATTATGGGTCCACTCACCTCTTGACTTCTACTGATGATCAGTTAACCCAAGCTAATGAAGTACCAGCACTAAAGTCGTTGTGACAGGAAACAGATTCCCCAATCCTCTTGTACTGTCAGCATAACTGGAACAAAACTTACAAATACCTTAGAATCAAGAGTTCTTGCACTGATGTGTATTTCATGTTGTTTCATTATGCTCCATCAACAGACAATGTCACCATTCTGGTTGACACATGGAGTGAAAATATTAAAAGACTCATTAATGTAAGTGAAGCAGGGCAGCAATACACCAAAGAGCACTAGACTGCTCTCATGGCACTTTACACGTACACAGGATGTGTCTCAACTAGTGATTTCAGAGCTTTGGGAAAGGCGAATCCCCTCAAAAAGCTTCTACAAATGTCCAGACTCCTACCCATTCTAGTGAAGCTGTGAAACACTGTGCACATTCCAAGACAACTTGATGTATGTACTGGATGAGTTCCCATGTGCCCTGTATGGAAGACCACGTTCACAGAGTGTAGATGAATTACACTTCCTGAAGATGAGTGAACTGGGTGATAAGGATAGTGACATGCCTATCAAAACTTCACACAACATAGATATGGTCATATTGCTGCCATGCGAAAAGCTTTGGAGCAACATATCAGATGTTTGAATTATCAAGTTGGGATCTGGAAGAGATCAGAGGTTGCTAAGTCTGATATTCCTCCTACAACTGAAAGTCATGGCTGGACAATAATTGAAGGAAATATGGAGCCCTTATCGTATGATGGAGATATGCTTCCAGAACAGCTCACAGATATTGTTGATCGTTCTTCTGGAAAATCATGTGAAGAGGACGAGTTTGTTGCAGTCATAGGGGAACAGAGTGGCTATAGTTCAGACAGTGATAGTGTCTATGACTTTTAGTTTTTGCTAATGTTTATTTCTGGGTGTTACTTGTATGAAGGTTTCTGTTTTCTCCAAAGCGGATTTTAATATCTGTGCTTAGGTTTCCAAAAATTTTAGAAGATCAATAATGTGTGGAGTTTGTTACATATGGCATGTATCTTTGCTAATGATTCAGTTATCTTTTTTAAAAGTTCATTTCTTAATGTTTCGGGGAATTTTGATGATACTGCACACAATGTGTAGCTAGGCTTTTTAGGCTTTTAGTCAGTATACGCTCATGATTTTGGTATCAACATAAAGCTGTTTAAATGTACAATGATATAAAATGCATAAATGAAAGTTATCTGCATAACTTTTTAGAACAATGTGTCTACAATGCAATGAAAGTGTGAGTGATTGTTCATTGGAAATGAAAGGGTATTAACTTTAAATCGGTTATAAAATCCTTAGTTTGTCTCCTACAGATCTGTGATTAATATATGTTGATAGAGAATATTCATAGATTTGATTTGGCACGTTACAAGATACATTAAAAACTTTCTGAATTGACATAGTACCTGAAAAAGAACATCTCTATTTTCAAAAACCCGTTGATCAGTAAAATTGGCATTCCCGTTTTTAGGCTATAAAATGGATTGCATCACTAAAGTTTTAATTTTAACATTACTGTGTGTGTTCAGTAGATCCAGACCTTTCAGAAAACCCTAATTTGGTCAAGTTGTGAGGGGTGGTGCATGGTCTGAGAGAGAGAGAGAGAGAGAGAGAGAGAGAGAGAGAGAGAGAGAGAGAGAGAGAGAGCAATGTAATCGTAATGTGGTTTGGTATCTAAAAAAAAAAAAAACAATTACAATATAACCTTTTTCTTGTTCAAGAGAGAAAATGTACATTTTGTGATGAGGGTCGTTCCAGAGATCAAAAGACCTGCTTTGAAACGGCTACAGCATTCTCACTAGAAGAGCGTGTGATCTGTGTCCTTGTTGCAAAGGGACTCGAAATTGCTCATTCTCTTTGTTGCCATACAGACACGGAGTTTACGTACTTAAAAATATAAAGTTTGATATGTATACATTTGCTTTATCTTCCATGTTATTCACATTCCACGTGTATAAAGTTCATGTTTATGCCCGTTCTCTTTGTAATTCGTTTGCTTTTTAGTAATAAGAATAAGTGTTTTGGAGCATCTTTTACTTGTGTAATCCCTTTAATATAAACTCATTCTTGTTGACATGCTGTATTTCATTCCTAGGGTTTTATTTTGCACAAGTGAGAGGAATACTTACCATTTAACAAAGACTTCTTTATTATAAGTCTGCATATACTCTTTCCTGAAAGATGGAAATATAACTACTATTATCACTGTAAACTTAAAATGCATACATTTTCCTACATGATTTACGTTTGGTTTCGGTGTTTGATATATAATTAATCAATATAGGGAATATTCGATACTCAATGCAGATTGGTAGTTAATTTTCATATCACTTGCCCATTTTATCATATTACCATACTCAAAACTGTATATTCAAACGGAAATACTAACCTAATTGTAAGTTGATTTTCTAGTCATTTCAGTTTCATGTGTAAAATTGTACTTAAATGCTGCTGTTGATTATATACACGGAGTTTTATATATTCCTCATTTGTAATTTTTCTAATATCTATTTTTACACCTGATTCAATATCATATCCTGACTAGAATGATTTATTTTATACATATTAATTGATATGAATTTTCGTATATGAACATTTTTAGAACTAGGCTAGTACAAGTTTATTGTATTCTCAAATTTCTATCTACTTAAAATTAATTGTACTATTTAAAACATCGTATAACGTGTGAGATTCTGATTACTTCCTGTGTTGAATACCAAAAGATTTAAGTATCTTCTATGATTTTATATAATGGCTGAGAAATAACCTCTTTTTTTTATACATTGATCTAATTCTATTTTTCTAATGATAAGTAAATTCCCTTACTTATATTACGAACTAATGAGTGAATTGCTGAATTGTTTTGGTGGCGTCTAGTAAGAGCTTCATCTCCATTGAACCTTTCTCTATGAATCCCTTAGGGACATTCTCCAGCCTCCCAAAGCACGACTTTCCTTCCTATTCCTAGTCCTCACACTCACTTGACGTCTATCAAGGACAAAAGGGTGCTCTTGGGGAGATGGGATTTATCTTGAAATCGATCCATCGCCCAAAAGATCGCTTATCTGTTGGGAACAAAAAGGAGATTTCTGGGAAGATGGTTCGATGGATAATCGGAGGCGAATGGTACAAACGCCCAAGTAAGGTGGTTAATGGTGTGGGTAAAAATCTGTTTTGGTGAGATATTTTTCTTCCTTTAATACCTTAAATATTCTTGTATTTTTAAATATTTTGCAATATTTTGATTAAGAAGCTCAACTTCACTTACTTCACCGTATTATATAAGAGTATTTTTAAAAATTGGCTAATTGAGAAAGTCTTACAATATTTTCGGTGATCAATCTATTTTGAAGAAGTGTTTTAATTCCTTCATTCTACCTTGTTTTGAGTATTGTTCTCCTGTCTGGTCTTCAGCTGCTGATTTTCATCTTAATTTGTTGGACAGAAACTTACGGTCTATGAAATTTCTTATTCTTGATCTAGATATTAATCTTTGTCACCGTCGTTCAATTAGTTCATTATGCATGTTGCATAAGATTTTTCATAACTCAGACTATCCTTTACATGTAGATCTCCCTGGACAATTCTATCCTGTTCGTAATACTAGGCAGGCAGTTAATTCTCTTAGCCAGGCCTTCTCCATCATGAGGCTCAATACTACACAGTATTCTAGAAGTTTTATTCCAACTCTGACCAAGTTGAGGAATGATCTTCCTTATCGGGTAGTTGGATCGGTAGAACTTCAAAAGTTCAAAGTTGGAGCAAATGTTTTTTTTTTTTTTTTTGACCAGGCTGACATGAGTATATTTATAGTTTGTATATGACATATCTGTTTTGAC
This sequence comes from Palaemon carinicauda, assembly GCF_036898095.1. Lineage (NCBI taxonomy): Eukaryota > Metazoa > Arthropoda > Malacostraca > Decapoda > Palaemonidae > Palaemon > Palaemon carinicauda. The sequence continues at coordinate 55,848,034 of NC_090760.1, read as the reverse complement.
GTTGTTCCTCTTTATAGAATGATTTATATTTAATTTGTTCTCACCATTTATTTATTTCCTTATTTCCTTTCTTCACTGGGCTATTTTTTCCTATTGGAGCCCTTGGGCTTATAACATTATGCTTTTCCAACTAGGGTTGTAGCTTGGCTAATAATAATAATAATAATGATAATAATAATAATAATAATAATAATAATAATAATAATAATAATAATAATAATAATAATAATAATAATTTATAAAAGTTTAAATAGTAAAACTGTATTATTCACTCAAAAACCGATTCCAAGAAAAGCAATGTCTTCAATCCCATCAAGTAACAAATGTTCATACTTTGAAGCCATGCATTTCTTTATCATCTATGTATAGAATTAATTTTGATGATGTATTTGTCTTCAAATATATTTCAGTCACATGAAATTATGTTTTCTTTTACATTTGCATAAAAATACACAATAGTATTAACTGTATTTTTAGGCCTTATAGTGAAAATCCTGCTTTAGTCCTATAATTTCGCTGAATTATTCTACCAGGTTTACTTCCACACGAAAGCCTATTATAATATTTCAACATTAAATGTCAACAATATGGACTAAGAAATAATATTTACGTTATTAAAAGTTCCATATAAATTGTTCATTACACAAAAATACATCTAATTATCTGATATATTAGCAAAAGATCAGCGGAAAAGTATTAACAGAGATGGAACAGAATGATTATTTAAACAGGGAATACAATAAAAAAAAAACACCATTAAAAGAATATGCGGTGGAAAGAAAAATGGAGGTTTTATCAACGTGTACTGTACTAAAACACATTTATTAATCTCTAAAAAAAATCTGCAAAATACATGAGGAAGAAATGGATAACAGCTAAAATAAATTCAAAAGTTTTGTGTCAGCTACATAGCTGCTTCAAAATCCTCCTAAACATCAAGTCTAGCTCATTCCCAGAGCTCTAGTGATTTATAACTTCGTTAGCCAGTTCCTGCTATTCCAATAAAACCCAATTACTTCGGTCCTTCCCATAGGCAAAACCCGGAAAGGATTTGGATACACTCTGGTTGCACACTCGGTCACAGTGGCTCTTCATTTAGATACTGTTCATGGAATCAGTTTGTATACTGGTTGACCGACTGGATATTGAGAGAGAGAGAGAGAGAGAGAGAGAGAGAGAGAGAGAGAGAGAGAGAGAGAGAGAGAGAGAGAGAGAGAGAGAGAGAGAGTGAGAGAGTTATAAAGCTGCCGGAGTAATGCTCTCCCTAGAAATCATTACTTCATTTCATTGACGTAGTTTCTATGAGGTATTACTATCATACTACCAAAAAGACGTTTGATATAATATTGCATCATATTTTTTGAAGGATGATTTCCTTTTAGTTTTATTAAGCTATTTTAAAAAGGAAGTTGCAAATGTGACTTAAGGTTTAAAGGATAAATTCAAAATGGGTCATACTAAAAAAAGGAATAATGTTCAGCTCGTTTAGTTAGAAACAATGATGATTAATAAGAAAAGGAAACGTTTTCTATGTGTTCACAACCTTACCAGTGAGGCCTATTGACCTATCTTTTGAGCATTCTGCAGGCTTTGTTTGGCCTTCCTTAATCTTGACTTGGGTGACGATGGGGCTTAGGTGCTGACCATATAATAATTTATATGGTTAAGATCTAGGACTTCATGAAGCTTCATCTGTGGTGGAAATGTGGGAGGTTGGGCTGTGGCACCCTAGCAGTACCAGCTGAACTCGGTTGGGTCCCTGATTAGGCTGAAGGAACATAGAGAGTAGAGGTCCCCTTTTTGTTTTGTTTCATTGTTGGTGTCGGCTACCCCCCAAAATTGGGGGAAGTGCCTTGGTATATAGATATAGATAGAAGATCTAGGACCTAGCCCTGTTTCTTGATTCCGTCACTCTTGAAATATGTAGAGAAATATGTCAGTCGAAATAATATGGAAAATGATTGATACATGCAACTAGAGTATTATCATAGAAGATAATTGATTTTATTTCAGTGAAAAACGCCAAGTATTTTGCCTCGAATAATAATAATAATAATAATAATAATAATAATAATAATAATAATAATAATAATAATAATAATAATAATAATAATAATAATATTGGAGATATTTTCAATCATCTCGATCAACCTCACAATAGACGACTCAGCAGAAATCAAAATCAATTTTATCGAATACCCAAATTCCATATAAAATAGGGATAAGAGCCACCTCTCATTTATGGAATTCCTTCCCATCCATGAGCACAAACCAACTATCTTTCTCTCTCTCACCACCTCCAGTGAAGTGTCCTTCTCCCTTCCCAACGACGATAAGAATGATAAGCATTTTAGCTCTATCAATGAGAAGTGAGTTTATATCATCAAAGTAATGGAAGTTCAAGATGCCAAGTACCGACTAAGAAGACTTTTTTGGATCTCACAAATCCACGAATATGAATGCGCGCGCGCGTGTGTGGTGTTTGTGCGTTTGTTAGTTATCATTTCTCCATCTATATATGGCAGACAGTGATGAGTATTGGAATTCACGCTGCTATGAAAGCTATCTCGTTTTAAATTATTCTGGTCTCTACAAAATAAAACCAGGAAATGTGTCCAATAGGTTTTATGGTACATATTCAATGATATATACTAATACTCGCTATACATCTTTCAGCGTTTGACTATAGTATCTTTCATCCTTTCTTTCATGTTCGAAAAAAATGTCCTTGAAACAACTTTTGAATCTGTGTTTGTTAGATTGTTTAGAGGTTTAATGGCCGCTCTTGAATGGCAGAGGCAAGGGACAGTGACATTGCTCTAACAAACAGGCCAATGCCCTAGAGACTGACCATATGATGTACAGGCCCCCAAGCCCCCTCTCCACCCAAGCTACGACCAAGGAGGGCCAGGCAATGGCTGCTGATGCCTCAGCAAATAGATCCCAAGGCTCCCCCAAACACCCCATCCTTAGCTCACAAGGACGGTAAGGTTGCAGCGGGCAAATGAATTGATGAGTTTGAGTGGGACTCGAATACCAGTACGGCAATCACCAGGTAAGGACACTATCAGCTGGCCACCTCAAGAGATGAAGAAAAAAAAATATCTAATATTCTTCGTTCTCCGATGTCAAAAAGTATTTCCCTGTAAAGAATAAGGGATGCTAAAGAGATCATATTGGTAAATTTTGATCTCTCTTTTCTTCCTATATATTTGAATTTCTATCTATTTTCTTTTTTGGGGGCGTTTCTGTATTTTCTCGTTCAACAAAAACAATTATCAATTACCTTGTCCTCACAGACACGTGGCCGAGTTATAGAGTCCTCGCTGACATGGTTTTCGGCTGAATGGGCAGGAGTTCGAATCTCTGCCCGGCCAGAAGCTATCACCATAAAATGAATACCAGTGGATATATATTCCCAAGATAGAATTCGGTATTAAATGCCATTGTTGGTTGATATCTATATTGATTGAAATCACGAGTGTTAGTGATATATATTCATCATAAAATAACCACGTGATGCAAACTCACAATTCAGCTATCATGGTGGAGATTGGTTTATTTCAAGTCTGTAAACAGATTCCAGAATTAGACAGGAAATGTACGGTGACTTGTCATAAACTTATATCTCTTTTGATGGCTCAGTTGGTAGAGTACTCACAGGCATGAATTGGCAGGGGTTTAAAAATATGCCTGGCCAGAAGCCATTAACATAAAATGAATTACATTGGATATATATTCCCAAGAAAGAATTCGGCATTAAAAGCTACTGTGGTTGATATTTACACACACACACACACACACACACATATATATATATATATATATATATATATATATATATATATATATATATATATATATATATATATATATATATATATATATATATATATATATATATATATATATATGCTTTACTGCCACAAGGATCACGTGACTTGGTATACGCAAAAGCCAGTAGGAAATAATAAAAAGCTTTAGTACCAAGCGCTTTCGTGCATTTTAATACACTTCTTCAGGGTACATTTTATAAAGACAGCAGATTTCTTAGCTCCAAAGTTATCTGTTATTTTACGCAAGTTAGCAAGAAGAGGAGCTTTTAGCACTTGTTGGAGAATTGGTAATGTTACTCCTCTATGTAAATGTGTTTCTGGTAGCTCAAGTCCCACTGATTACCGCCCAATTTCCATAACTCCCATATTATCTAAAGTTTTTGAACGTCTTCTGGCAAAACGTCTTAAT
>NC_090760.1:55830811-55843289 GCF_036898095.1 Palaemon carinicauda | reverse complement strand
TTATGATAGAGTTGATAAAGAAGCAATGTGGAATGAGAGGAGGTTATATGGTATTAATGGAAGGTTGTTACAAACATTGACGAGTTTATACTTAGTCAGTAAAGCGTTTGTTAGGATAGGAAAAAAAGTGAGTGAGTGGTTTCCCGTGAGAATTGTGCTAAGACAGGGAAATGATGTCACCCTGTTTGTTCAATTGGTTTGTTGACAGAATTCTGAGAGAGGTAAATGCTCAAGTGCTTGCTCGAGGACTGAAACTGATAGATGAGAGATATCATGACTGGGAGGTGAATCAATTGTTGTTTGTGGATGATACTGTATTGATGAGGATCGGTGAGAAGCTGGGTCAATTAGTGACATAGTTTAGAAGGCTGCGTGTGAGATATGTAAGATCAGATTTAATGTGGGTAAGAATAAGGCTATGAGATACACGAGAAGGGGGGGTGGTGTTAGGTTGAATGTTATGTTGAATGGAGACTTACTTGAGGAAGAAGTTCAGTTCAAGTACTTTGGGTCTGTTACTGCAAATGATGAAATGGAAGACGATGTACGTCAGATAGTGAATGAAGGATTAGGGGCAGTGTTAGGAGCTTAGGAGCAGTAAAGGAAATGGTAAAGAATGTGTGGATAAGAAGTGTTTGTAGCAACTGGGATGTATGGATCAGAGTTGTGGGGAATGAAAGTGACGGAGAGACAGAAAATGAATATGTTCGAGATGAAGAGTCTGAGGATTATGGCTGTTGTATCTCGATTACATAACTTTAGGAACGAAGTGAGGGTGAGAACGGAGGTGGAAAGGGAATTAGCAGCTAGAGTTGATATGAATGTGTTGAAGTGGCTTGGCCATGTAGAGAAAATGAAAAATGACCTTGAGCTGAAAAAAGGAATGAATGCAAGAGTTGATGCGAGAAGTACAAGAGGAAGGCCAAAGCTTGAGTAGATGGATGATGGATAGAGTGAAGAAAGCTGTATGTGATAGAGTATGCTAGAAATAGTAATGGATGCTGAGTGATTGTGACACAGTTCCAATAGGCCCTATTACTTCCCCCAGTCACCTTTGTGACTGCTGTGGTACTAACAGTAGGGGATTCGGCATGTGATGCTTCTTTTGTGAGAAATAACGGGGAGGGGTGGGGTGTGACACCCTAGCATTACCAGCTAAGCTCGGTTGAGTCCCTAGTCAGGCTGGGAGGAGCTAAGAGAAGAAGAGTCTCCTTTTGTTCTTTTTTTATGTCGCCTATCACTCAAAATTAGGGGAAGTGCATTGTTAGAGGGATGGATCATCATTAGCTGTTAGTGGTTACTGTAGGATATAAGCCTCAGGCATGTGCTTCCACTTACGTCTGTGTAAGGTCTTTCTATGAAAGTTTATACAAATAAATTGTCTTAGATCGTAAATCCATCGTCTTTTCTCCCTTCCCCTGCTTCTGTTCCAATCTCTAGGAACTCATTCTGCTATTTTTGATGCTCATCTATTGTCTATCATTCACATTATATGTCCGGACCATGTTCATTTCTGTTTCTTACATATTAGAGTATTCAGTACTTTAGTTTTCTCTCGTATCCATGTTGCTCTTTTTCTGACTCTTTGAGTTGTAAGTAGCTCATACTCTAAGGTTTTAGTATGGCTTGAAGTATCTGATGAATATGTTCTAACACAAGATTAATATATTTCTTGCCTTTGAAGAAATTTCATTACTGCTAACGTTTTTACAGAATCAAAAGCTTTCATGTAATTTATAAATGCAATGCTTACGTGCCCCTATGTGTGCGCGCATGCACAAAGATACATATACGCATATATATATATATATATATATATATATATATATATATATATATATATATATATATATATATATATATATATATATGTATATATATATATATGTGTGTGTGTGCGTGTATATATATATATATATATATATATATATATATATATATATATATAATGTGTGTGTGCGTGTGTATATATATATATATATATATATATATATATATATATATATATATATATATATATATATATATATATATATATATATATATATATATATATAATGTGTGTGTGTGTGCGTGTGTGTGTGTGTGTGTGTGTGTGTACTTTACTTTACACCTATGATGTATATATGTATGTGTATTCACAATATTCAGTGCATTTTTGTTGTTCACTATTATTCATCATACACCGCCAGTTTCATTGTGAAAGTATAATTTTTATTATCGGAAAGCCCATTTTTGATACTAGACTATTTGCTTACAGTTATGGGAATGTTATTTTATTCAGATGAGTGTCTCATTAGCACTGACTAAAATCAGATCATGTTAGATGAATCCATTACTGAACTGGTATGTAATATAAGAATAATTTTTTTCCTATGGGTAAACAAAAAAAATCTTCAAGTACTTGATTTTACTGTTGAAATTAACTTTTTTTTTTCTTTTTTTTTCCCAAAGGGACTTCTTGCATAGATTTTTTTCTACATTTTGAAAATGGTACCTCATGATTAACCAAAGGTTTCTGAATAAACCTCCCAAATACTTGAATGCTTGATGGACCAGTGACCCCATCTCATTGCTAACTATAGCTGTAGAGCCTGTTTTTCTTTCTTTCTACTGACATATTGAATCGTCCCTGCTTTAAGACATTTTTTCCTTTAAAATGCAAGTCTGTTTCTTTACATCGTGTTTCCAATTACCCCTTTCTTTCAGGACTGAGCTATAAAAGGATACAGAGTTTATGTTTTCCGCCCAAAATTATCTTTTCAACATATTAAAAAGAACTTAATTTTTTACCACGAATACTGCGGTGTCGTGTTACGCTTATCAGTTAAGGAATACATGAAATCTATCTTATGATTTCAAAACTATGATAAATATATAGATTTTATAAGTGTGCAAGTGCACTAGCTGTTATCACAAAAAAATAGTTTCTTTTAAAGAAAAATAATCAAAATCAGTTGTTCAGGAATTTTATCAAGATTTTTCAATACATTTATCACCCAGACTCGATCTCACGTCCAGCAGATCGCCAAGCAGGGACGTTTCTAATAGGCTGCCTTTGACAGTATTACTCTAGTGGTCCTTGGTTTCAAATAGTTGGGAGTGGGTGGGGCTTTCTTTAGCATAACTACTGAGTTTTTAAGTAGTAGATCGCAGAGTTGTTGTTGATGGGCATCATAGTGATTATAGGAATATGGTGTATGGTGTTCCTCAGGGTAGTGTTCTTGGCCCATCACTTTTCATACTATATACACATGACATGTGGTATGGTCTAAAAAACAAGCTCGTTGGATATGAAGATGATGCTACTATTTTTACATTAATTCTATCCTCAGAATGTAAATCTGGTGTTGCTGAATTCTAATATCCAGCTAAAATTAGTGCATGATGCAAATTATGATGCATGAAGATGTATCCTAACAAAACTAAAAGTATGATTGTAATTAGATCAAAGACAGTTGCTCCTCAACACACGGATGTCAGGATTGATAAAGTTTCTATGACTCTCTATGATTCTTTTGAAATTTTAGGTGCGATTCTTAAAAGCAAATTTACTTTTGAGAAGCATATTAGGTCTGTGTCTTTTCTAGTTTCACAAGAAATGTATTGTTGAAAAGTCTTGTAAGATTTTAGGTGATGAAACTATTCTGATTATGTATTTTAATTCTTTCATTTTTCCTTGCTTTGAGTATTGTTCTGTTATTTGGTCTTCAGTTGATGATTCTTATCCTAATTTGTTGGTTAGCATCTTCCCGTCAATTAATTTTTTCCCTGATCTAAATATCAATCTTTGGCAATGTCGCTCAATTAGTTCCTTATGAATGTTGCATAAGATTTTTCAGAATTCCGACCATCCTTTACAAGTTTACATTCAGATCCTTCCTAACAGTACTATCCTGTTCGTAGTGTTGGGTGTGCAGTTAATTCTAACAGTTAGGCTTTCTCCATCATGAGGATCAATACTTAACAGTATTTTAGAAGTTTTATTCCAGATGTGACTAAGTTGTGGAATGATCTTCCGATTAGGGTTGTTGAATTGGTAGAACTAAAAGAGTGCTAACTTGCATCGAAAGTTTTTATGTTGAACAATTTAACCTAAGTCTTTTTGTAGTTTATGTATAAAAGATCTGCTTCAATGTTGTTACTTTTCTTAAAATATGTTATTTTGTTTAAATTGTTCAATACTTTTCATATTGTGAATTTATTTCGTTATGTCCTTTACACACTGAGCTATTTTCCCTGTTGGAGCCCTTGGGCTTACAATATTCTGCTTTTCCAACTATGGCTGTAGCTTACCTAGTAATAATAATAATGATAATAATAGTAATAATCATAATCATAATAATATAGGCCTATATTGATACACACACACACACACCCACCCATACACACACACACACACACACACACACCCACCCATACACACACACACACACACACCAACCCATACACACACACACACACACACACACACATATATATATATATATATATATATATATATATATGTATATATATATTTTATATATATATATATATATATATATATATATATATATATATATATATATATATATATATATATATATATTATACACACACACATACACACACATCCACACACACACACACACACATATATATATATATATATATATATATATATATATATATATAGTTATATATTTTTTATAAACATGCATATATATACATATGCATATATATATATATATATATATGTGTGTGTGTATACTGTATATATATATATATATATATATATATATATATATATATATATATAAATATATATTTATATATATATATATATATATATATATATATATATATATATATATATATATATATATATATATATATACATATATATATATATATATATATATATATATATATATATATATATATATATATATATATATACATAAACATTATTGTACGCAACCGGTCAAAAAAGATGGTTAAATATTTGGATAGATATGTACACACTTGCACCTGCACCCACTTTTGACTAAGATTTGTCAACTCACTCTCCTTCTTACCCGAGGGATGGAGAGAGCTTACCATTATCGGAAAGAAATATACTTATATCATCATCATCTCCTCTTACGGCTATTGACGCATAGGGACTGCATTAGACTTCACCAGTCGTCTCTATCTGGAGCTTTTACATCAATACTACTTCATTCATCCTCTCTGACTTCACGTTTCATAGTCCTCTGCCATGTAGACCTGATCTTCCATCTTTTTACTGCCTTGTGGAGTCCAGTTGCAAGTTTTGTGAATTAATCTATCTTAGGGAGCGTGAAGAGCATGCCCAAACCCTCTCCTTCTACCCCTCCCGATGATTTCTTCCACATGTGACACTCGTAATCTCTCTTATAGTTTCATTTCTAATCCTGTTCTGCAAATTCACTCTCAATATTCTTCTAAGGGCTTTGTTCTCAAATCTAGAAAATCTGTTGGATATTGTTTCATTATCATACCACGACTCATGTCAATACAGTAACACAGATCTCACTAAACTGATATATATCCTGATTTTATATGGAATTTAACGCAATTTGATTTCAAAACCTTACTTACCCTAGCCATTGTCTGATTTGCTTTTTTTCCATCCTTCATGAAACTACAATTCTAAATAACCTGTATTAGATACCATAGTTCCTTATATTTAAATGATTCAAACCCATTAATCAATTCTCCCTTTGATGATATTTCAGCTTACATATTCTGTTCTAGGCCTCTCCATCTGTCTTCTATCTATCTTGAGTCCAGCCTCAGGTTATATTTCATGCACTTTGGTAAGCAGGCTTCACCAGTCCTGTAGTGTTCTGATAAAGAGGACAACGTCATCAGTATACTCTAGGTCAGCTAATTTCCTCTTACCATTCCACTCCAATCATTCTCCACCATCCCCAACTGTTCTATGTATCACAAAACCCACAAGGAGGTTAAACAACATAGGTGACAATACATTCCCTTTTAGTACTCCTCCGTTCACTGGAAATTCCTTTGATAGGATTCCACTAACATCAACTTTTCACTTCCTGTCCTAATGAACAGACCTAATTAAATTTACATATTTAATGAGAACACCATAAAAATGCAGGACTCTCCACAAAATTGGCTGGTGTACACTATCAAAGGCCTTTTCATGGTCCACATATGCCATCAAAAGTGGTTTTCTATATTCTACATATTACTGTACCACGTTTTAATAAAAATTTGGTCAGTAAAACTTCTACCTTTTCAAAATCCTGCTTGTCATTTCCCAGCTTTTCATCGATCTATCTCTTTAATCTCCTTAGAATTAGCATTCTACATATTGTCATGACAACTGTCGTAAGTGTGAAGCCTCTGTAATTATTGTAATCACCCAGATCTCCTTTTTTACCAGTTTCACCACCACTCCTAGCTCACATTCATCAGGTTTTGCCTCTTCACACCAAATACTGCCAAATAATCTTGAAAGTATTCTGGAAGCCACATAATTTGCGGCCAATATCATCTCAGCAGTCATTCCATTGTATCCAGGGCCTTTTCATCTGGCTAGTTTTTAATGATATCCTTGACTTCAAACACACTCAATTCACTCAATGGCCCATCAAGGTCTTCCTCAGCTATGTATCTCCTGATCATGATGTCACTAAACTGGTCCATCAAATGATTCCTTTCTTTATCTTCAGTTGTTATAACAGATCCATTTCTCTTTTTGATTGGTATATGCTTCATCGTTTTTGCCCCGGTAGAGATTTCAATAATAATTTTATGAGCTATTTTTACACCATAGCCACTCCTTAAATTCATAGCTTTGTCAGCATCATCATCTTCCCTGTCTAAATTTTCTCTCCATTCCTTCCTGGCATTTCTTATGACCTCCCTATCAGTACTGGAATCCTTAGCATGCTCTTCCTTGTAATATTCATTACTTGATTGAGAACTTCCAACAGACAATTTTTTTCTTTGTCCCCTTTTTTATGGTATCTCAAGTATCACCTGATAACTACGGTTTTCTCCTTCTAACTGCATGTCTAAAAATTTCACTACCAATTGACTGATATTCATTCTTGATATCACAGAATTCTTCATTATTTGTCAGCTCTCCATCTCCTAAAGTCTGCAAAACTGCAAATCAATTTATACATCCAATTGCAAAGGTTTCTTTGTGCTCATCTTGTAGAAGCTTAGTTGTATCAAACAGATATCCTATCCGTATTTCTGTTGGGTGCTTTCAGTTTTAATTTCAGTGTGGCAATGGGAAGCTGCAGATCACTTCCTATATCTGCACCTCTATAGCTTCTTACATCTCTCAGAATCCTCCTTCTCTCTTTATGAATGACTATGTAATCTATTCGATTTTTGTAATTGTCATATGGTGAAGTCCATGTATCTTTTTGGATGTCCATGTGCTAAAAAAGTGTACCTTCAATAACAAGATTGTTTGTTGAACAATATCTTATAAAGTGAGCCCCATTTTCTTTTGTGACTTAGCAAAGACCCTCAAAACCCTTCACATTCTCTTCTCACAAATCACAAATTTTATATATCTCTGGGATCTCGTCTCTTTTATTCTGCAGTTCTTCATAGTATTGTTCTTTCCTCACTTCAGGGGGATCCTTTGTTGGTGCATAGCAAACTATAATAATCATATTGCACTGCTTTGATTTAAACTTTGCAAGTAATAATCTACTATTTACATCTCTTTATTCCATTAATACCTTTCTGCTCTTGGTGGCAAAATCATTCTTACCCCTTCTCTTCCAACTCGATCTGTTCTTCCTGAGTATATATATATATATATATATATATATATATATATATATATATATATATATATATATATATATATATATATATATATATATGTAATATATATATATATATATATATATATATATATATATATACATATATATATATATATATATATATATATATATATATATATATATATATATATATATATATATATATGTATATATATATATATATATATATATATATATATATATATATATATATATGTATATATATATATATGTATATGTATATGTATATGTATATATATATATATATATATATATATATATATATATATATATATATATATATATATGTGTGTTTGTGTGTGTGTATAAATATTGCGTAGGTCTAAGATTTCTTTACCTATCCCTCTATAATGCAATTCAGTTAGGACCAATATATTTAGACCAGATTTCATAAATCCATTCTCCACTTGCTGTAACTTCCCAATCTGACTCATGGACAAAACATTCCAATTACCAATTTTCAATTTTTCTTTAGTATTTATAAACCTGGAGATTCTTAGTACCCCACTACGCCCTGGACTGTTGGACATTCTTTCATTCTCCCTTTCCATATACTGAAAAAAATCAGAGAGGATTCATTGGATAAATTCATCAAGGGATAGTCAATTTCTTGTGATGCTCAGTGCCTATCTAACTCAGGTAAATGGCCCTTGCCGGTCCATAAAAATTCCAGTAAGATCATAAGCCAGGCATCAGGAGTAAAAGCCAAAAAGACATCTTGTCTATCGCCTTAAACCCAATTCGTCACCCTGCCTTCAGTGACTTTGCCGAGATTTTGTAAGGGGACATTTCCTCCATATCCAATGTTCTCGTTACTGTACCAAGTTGCTCATCCATTTATATATATGTTGGCAAACGGCATATATATATATATATATATATATATATATATATATATATATATATATATATATATATATATATATATATATATATATATATATATATATATATATGTATATATATATATGAATATATATATATATATATATATATATATATATATATATATATATATATATATATATATATATATATATATATGTATATATATATATATATATATATATATATATATATATATATATATATATATATATATATATATATAATCTGGGTCGTATTGGGGTTCAAACCGTTTCTGGGAAACATGAATAGAGTGGGATTTCAAGCACAAATAATAGCCGAGTTGATCATTTTACACATGCTGTATTCTCTTAAGTTTACAAGGGCGCCCTTAATTATGATTACATTACATTACTAAGAAAAAGCCCTCAGAAAAATGGTACTCGGTTCGGCACACATGTTGGCACCTGACACTCTATCGACCTCCAAAGCCAAACTGACTCCTATGGGCAATTTCCCCATCGCCCATAGATGGGCATCGCGATGCCTGATCAATGATTGGTTGTTTTGACCCGAAAGTTTCATAACAACCAATTGGGAGAGGTTTTAGTGACACCAAGCTTATAACCATCATTTTCAGTGCCACCTAAGCCACAGCGTAACCGTCCTTCTCTAACAAAGGAAGATCCGTTAACACTAAACCAAACACTAAACCACGATCGGTTCATCACTCCCTTCCCAGATTTTACGTCCAGTAAAATTTACACTTATCCGATTTTTTTCTCAAAATAATTTGTTTTCTCTCTTTTTTTATGAAACTTTTCTAATTTTTTTCACTGAAACAAAAAACTTAATTTACATTGCCGCGGAGTACCATCCTCTTCGGGTGCATGCAGAAATTAAAATCAGAGGGCCAGTTGGCGTGTTACAATTGCAAGTTACACAAAGATGAATGTCACGCTCACAATAGGTCATACAGAAACACAAAATTCAGGTTTAATACATCATCACCGAAATTTTGAGCACAAAATCAGAAAAACAATAATGTTTTACCAACAGTTCCTTCAAGCAACAAAATTTTCATATGAACCGACAATCATTACATACACAAAATAAAGAAAATGATAAAAATTAAGAGAAATCAAAATGAATAACTTACAATCCCAGCACTCTTTGACACATTTACCATTATAAGAAAACCATTTCTAACACATCCGTGACACTGCAATAAGGAGCAAACTCAAACAGTGAATAATAATAAAAAGAAAAACACTTATTAATAACCGAGCGATATTATTTCTCCTGAAAAAGAAAAAAAAAAGTAATGATGGTCAATTCTCAACCCATGATTAGCAATTACCTGTAACAGCACCGAAAACTTCCACAGAGACAAATGAATTTTTTTTTAAATACAACATAACAACATCGAAAACATACATAAAAACATTGGCAATAGCAAAATTGGTATCAATATAGGGTAACGAAATCTGAATTAATTCCAACATAAACAAATGCAACAGAAATGTCTTAGTACGATGAATGAAATACTCATAAAATGCCTAGAACAAAACCAAAAAAAAAAAACAAAAGAAAGAATTTAACTCATCTTTTCACAAAACACTTGGAATGAACATATGTGAAAGAAACCTGATTTTTTTTACATTATCTCAAAACCCATGTCCTCTCGCACTCTCTCGTGCCCTAAGTATGGCACTGACACATGCTCGGGTCTCCTCCTCACTTTCCTCCCCCAAGTAGCCAGGTAGCCCGGGGTAAGGTGGTACCGGCTTATTCAAATACCACACCAAGTTGTCCTCTCAGACCGGACGCATATGCGAAAGGTGATACTCGCCTTTGGTCCCAGTCCGGATGTGTTGGATGACCGCCGTATCGGCTTTAATTTCTTTTACACGATACTGTCCAACATATGAGGCTTCCAGTTTATGCTTCCTCGGTTGCAACCTTTTCAGATAGATTCTGTCCCCTATCTGTATATCAGATGTTCGCGTTCGGAAACGCTGATCGTATTTCGTCTGATACTTCCCATTGGCCCTCAGCAATAACTTTAGTTTATCTGAAACACTCTCCGAGCCAGATTACACATCATCACCCGATATTGTTCTGTGTTGTATAATGGCAGGGTGTGGGGGTCCATGACAACGGTATACGGCAACACAGGGTCCTGCGCAAAAAGCATAAAAAACGGGGTATCCCTAATAGAGCCATTATATGCCGTATTTAGGGCAAACTCCGCCCACGGCAACATTTCCACCCACTGGTTTGGGCTCTCCCCCACAAGATACCTTAAAATATTTGTCACCTCTTGGTTATGGGACTCGACGAGCCCATTTGCTGATGGCCGATAAGAGGCGATAGTGAAATGATCTATTTTCATGGTCTGGGTTACCCCCTTGCACACTTCATTCACAAACTCTCTACCATTGTCACTTATCAATGTACGTGGACATCCGTACCTCACTATGAAGGAGCACAACGCCTTCGCAACCGACACTGCGGTTTTGTCCACCATTGCATACGTGTGTGTGAACCGTGTGAATGCATCTACAAACACACAAACGTACTTAAACTGCCTGTCACCGGGAGGGAATGGACCCAGGACGTCCATATGCACTCTATTAAATTTAACAGGCACTATTGACCATGTTCTGGCCTTCGGGATCACATGGTTGTGGTTCCGCATAGTGTTACACACATGACACTTATCAATAAACCTAACAATGTCTTTCTTCATCCCTAACCAAAAATATGACTCTCTGGCCCTTCTCAAGGACCTCTCTATACCTACATGTCCTGCGTAAGGACTTACATGAATTACATGGATGGCTTTCTCTATCAAAGAGGAAGGAAGAACAACGCAAGATCGGATATCTCCCGGTCTCTTCTCATATTTATAAAATAGGATATCGTCTTCGATGAAGAACTCATCTCTTCGCATGCGCAAGAAATCCGGGAACTTGCTACTCGCATCTCTCACACACCTCTTGACCTGTTCGATCCAAGTTTCAGATTTTTTTTCAGCAACAAGCTCACCAACACTCCAGCCACACAAATCGACCACACACTCATTCACGGGGCATTCTCTCTGAGTTCCCCCCGTGGAACTCCCAACATTCACATCCTCCGGACAGTTCTCGTCCTCTCTCTCTCTCTCTCGCACTAGAGTTGCCAAGATCTTCCCGTTTTCTATGCGCTCCTCCCACAGGTGTATTTGACCCCGAACTTTCCTGTTGTTTTTCCTTCCGCCTTGCCGACCTAGTTGTTACTGCCGCCATGGCGGTCCTGGAGAGAGCGTCTGCTACTTTATTGACTTCCCCGCAATATGCTCGAAATTTACAATATCAAACTCTAACAATCGCTCAATCCACCGAGCTTGCCGAGCATTTAATTCCCCTTTTTTAAACAAGTCTCTCAATGGCTGATGATCTGTATTTATTTTAATTTTATGCCCAAGCAAGAAGTAGCGGTGTCTCTCCAGCATCCATAGAATTGCCAATGCCTCTCTATCGAAGGTAATGTACCTAACCTCTGGTCCCTTTAAAGCCTGTGAAGCGAAACAAATAGGCCTCTCATTCCCTTCATCATCAACCTGAGAAATGACTCCGCCAATCGCGATCTGACTCACATCGGTCGTTACCAAAAACGGCCAATCGAACCTTGGATAAGCCAAAAGTTCGTCGCTCGTGAGTGCATTCTTTAATGTCTGGAAAGCAGCTTGTTCTCTTTCTCCCCACTGAAATTCGGGCCGCTTCCTCAATGAATCT
>NC_090760.1:55820811-55823311 GCF_036898095.1 Palaemon carinicauda | reverse complement strand
ATTGAGACTATGATGTTCTTTCTATTAGTTCAACAAGTAAGGCCGACCAATGGGTTAAGAGTACAAACATAAAACTTTTTTCAATCTAATAAATAATTTATGAATGTCTCCATAAAAGCTCGATTTATATATATATATATATATATATATATATATATATATATATATATATATATATATATGTATGTATAAAATATATATATATATATATATATATATATATATATATATATATGTATATATATATATATATGTATGTATGTATATACATATATATATATATATATATATATATATATATATATATATATATATATGTATATATATATATATATATATATATATATATATATATATATATATATATATATATGTATATATATATAAATATTTATATGTATATATATATATATATATATATATATATATATATATATATATATATATATATATATATATATATATATATATATATATATATATATACATATATATATATATTTATATATATTTATATATATATAAATATATATAAATATATATATATATATATATATATATATATATATATATATATATATATATATATATATATATAATTATATATATATATATATATATATATATATCACGGGCCAATCAGTGCGCTGCATGAGCTACCTCCCAGCCAATTAATGCGAACACCCGTCGTCATAACAACTGAGTCACGGGATCCCTCCTTCTCCCACCTTGTTTGTTTTCATCAGCCTGTCAGGTCGTAGAAAAGAAACTTATTTTATTCAACGTGCTTTTCTGTAATATTATTGTGCCTTAACCATTGAGAGACATAATAGAGTGCAGTGATTGGGAATCTGATGATTACACTAGGGAAGGGCAGGATGCCCGGAAAATTCATAGATTTCTATGGTAAAATGAAGCCAACTCATAAGTCAAGGACGACAAAATTTTATGGAAAAGAATTTCGCAGAGCAAGACTACGATCCAGCCGAAAGTATCGACGATACTACCGCCAATAAAGACTACTGTTCCAGAAATAGTGATGCTTCAGAAGATTGTAGTGATGGTGAGCCATTAGTTTCTGAGGAGAGCAGAAAAAGGAAATGTAAAAGTCTTATTGTTGGAGGTGATCTCAGTGTTGGGGGCGATCGTAGTGTTGAAGGTGGTGTAAGCAGTTTTGGTGTTAGCGGTCCAGGAGTTAGCGTTGATGTTGTTGGAGGGCCTAGTGATGGTGCTAAAGGGTTCAGTGGTGTTAGTTCTAGACCTAGTGATGGCAGAGAAGGTCCCAGTGGTGTTAGTTCTAGCTCTGGTGTTAGTAGTGAGGTTAGTGTTGATAAAGGAGTAAGTCATAAGCCTAGTAGTGTTAGGGGTACCCATGGTGCTGCTGATGATATTGATGGTGCTAGTATGAAGGTTCCTGGTGTTAGGAGAGTGAGTGCCTGGCAAGTAAACAAAGCTAAAATGGCTAAAATATAGGGCAGGAGTATGTGAGTTATAAAACTAATTATGCACTGGCTGCAAGGCAACTGGGGCCCCCATCTAAGGATGACTGTTTTAAGGCCTTGGATCGTGAAAAAATTGATGTAATCCTGGGCTTTAGGCAACATAGATCTGTCCAACAACTACCTTACGAGTTGTATGAGGGTGGGAGAGGTACAAAAGGAAATATACAAAAATTGAGAAGGATGTACATATTGCTTTGTATTTGACACATAGAAATAAGGAGAACAAAGTCTGCCGTCTAGCTTTCATGATGATCCATGGCATTAGGAAGAAGAAGCTTGAGTGGGTAGTGGCTAAGAAGAAGTAAGCAATAGAATTTGGTCTGGCACCATCCAAAAGGACTTCAGGGTCAAGGGTGGCTCACCCAAGAAAATAAAAAGCCAAGAATTGGCTTTTGTACATGAGTACATAAGGAGCATGCCTGCTGTATCTAGCCACTACACAAGGGCCAAAGATAAAAATTGGTTGTTCTTACCTGCAGGTGGTAGTACAATTCAGCTCTATGTGGATTTCAGCGGCATATGTTTGATAAGCACTCAGCTGTGGCTATTGTCAGGGAGACATTATTCTGGTAATTTTTCGCAAAAAAGTATAACATCAGCTTCTCCTCTCCAGCTACTGATTTTTGTAATACTTGTGAGTGGCTGCCTATTGAAATCAGTGTCCATACGTCCGGTGGCAGAATGCCAGTCACCTATAGGAAGACCTGCAGAGACATAAAGACATGGTAAAAGAGGCCAGGAAATCCTCAAAGGCAGTGCTGGGGAAGGATTTCTTTTAATTTCCATCGACCTTCAGCAGACTTTGCCTGTTCCTAAGCTTACGGTCAATGCTGCTTATTACAAGCGGTGGTTGGGGCTGTACAACTTCTGCATCTACGATCTTACAAAGGATACTACTCATGTTTCTGTGGGATGAAATGGTTGCTAGTTGTGGCCAAACGATATTTGGAAGCAGCCTCATCAAGTGGCTTGACATGGTAGCAACAACGGAGGATGGC
>NC_090760.1:55811060-55815311 GCF_036898095.1 Palaemon carinicauda | reverse complement strand
TGGCTTGGGACCAAGGCCTGAGAAGAGTACGTAGACGAAGCGGAACTGTTCTTCTCAGATCTCTTCGCGCGTTTGATGCATAACTTTTCCAAACTCCGGTTGCATCCTTTAGCTGTGCTCTTAGCACCGGGTTTGTCACCGAAGCAAACTGGAGAGAACCCAGTACTCTCTCCTGCTCGCGTGTTGATATCCTTTCGGAATCTAGAAGTCTCTTGACAGAACCCGCTATCTCCTTCCTTTTCTTCGTCGGGATGGAGAAACGGTGTGACATTAGGTCCCAGTGGATTCCCAGCCACTGGAACTTTTGAGATGGAAAAAGTCGAGACTTTTTTCTGTTGATCTTGAAGCCTAGATACTCTAAGAACTGGATCACATGAATGGAAGCTTGCAAGCATTCTGTCTTGGATGCTGCCCACACCAGTCAGTTGTCCAGGTAGGCTACTACCTGAATTCCCTTTAGGCGTAATTGCTTGAGAGCTACGCTCGCAAGCTTCGTGAAGATCCTTGGAGCTATATTTAGCCCGAATGGCATGGCTCTGAAGGCGTATAGTCTTCGTTGTAGCTTGAACCCTAGGTAGGGGGAGAGTCGACGGTTGATTGGAACGTGCCAATAGACGTCTGACAAGTTTATGGAGACGGTATATGCCCTCTTGGTCAGTAAGGTCCTTATGTGTTGCAGTGTTAGCATCTTGAACTTGCAGTTCACTATGAACTTGTTGAGTGGCGACAAGTCAAGAATGACTCTGAGTTTTTCTCGAGTCCTTCTTGGGAACACGAAACAGCCTCCCTTGGAATTTGATGGACTTTACCCTTCGGATCACTTTTTTCTCCAACAAATATTGGATGTACTCCTCCAGAACGGGGGTGGAGTGTTGAAAAAACCGAGGGCACGGGGGTGGAGTGCTGTACCAGCTCTAGCCTAGTCCATTCTTGAGTAGGCTGTGGGCCCAGGGATTTTAGGTCCACCGATCCCGAAAATTCTGAAGTCTCCCTCCTACCAGTATCATCTCACTTGGACTGTTGTCCAGAGGTCTTGCCTCCCTGACTGTGACCACCCCTGAATCCCCTTCCCCTTGAGGGGTGCCTAGACGAGCCTCTGGCTGCTCCTCTAGGCTTTGCTCGAAAAGAAGTTGACTGCCCTTCGAACGTTGGGTTGAATGCCGGGGACTGCGTCGACACGGCCTGGGGTACCCACTGGAAAGTGGTCGGGGTTTGTGCCACCATCTGGGGCACTGAAGGCATCAGCAATTGCTGTTGCTGTTGCTGTTCAACTGGCTTGGCTGGCCGAGACGGTAGCCTAGTCTTTTAGTCTTCCTCTTTGGTTGGGGACCCTCATCCGGGGAAGACTTTCTCTTGATAGACCGGCCCCACTTCTGGAGAAGATTTCTATTCTCCGTGGCGGACTTATCCACAACTTCTTTGACCAATTCGCTAGGGAAAAGGTCTTTGCCCCAAATGTTGGAGGAGATTAGTTTCCTTGGCTTGTGCCTCACCGTAGCCGAGGTGAACACGAACTCCCTACAAGCTCTCCTCGCCCTGACGAAGCTGTAAAGATCCTTCGTCACTGTGGCCAGATGAGTCTTGGCCACTACCATGAACATTTCATGGACCTTGGGGTCACTTGCCATCGTCTCAAGAGTGGTCTGAAGAGACATTGAGGCAGCCAGTCTTTCTTTTTTCTCGAGCTGTCGCCGCAAAAGAAAGTCAGACAGCTTAGGGAAGTTCTAACCGAACTGACATCCGGCAATATCAACCTCCAACTTCCCGACTGAGAAGGTAAGATGGACGTCCTTCCAGTCCTTGTGGTCCATGGGTAGGGCCAGCGACAAGGGTTCACACTCCTTCAGGGAGGGGCAAGGCTTGCCAGCCTCGACTGCTTTTAATACAGCCGCAAACCCTTTCTGCAAAAAGGGGAAGGCTCTAGCAGGAGAGGACGCAAAGGAAGGGAGCTTCTTACTCAATGCAGCTACCTTTGAGTTCGTGAAGCCCCTCTCTTTCATCGAAGATGAAAGCAAAGCTTGAGCCTTAGCATGGTCCATTACTATGACCTCCTTCTGCTCTGTCTCCTCCTTTGAAGCTGGTTCCTTCCTCAACCGGACATAACAGTCCGGATATGACCCTTTGCTGGGACAGAATTCCACCTCCTCAAGGGGAACTGAACCCAGCCTATCCGACATGACGATCTTTCCAGTCGTCATCGGCATGTGCTCAGCATATCTCCACGGGTTAGCATCTGAGCACAAGGGAAGGTCTTTCACATTGAGCCTTTTCTGGGGCCCACGTGATGCTGCAAGCTTCTGCATCTGCAGTTCCATTGCAGCCACCTTCTCCATATTCTCCTTCTGCATTTGTTGGATCATTCCAACAATGGAGGAGAGGGCCTGTCCCAGCTTTACTGGGAGAGCGGATGATGTTGAGGGAATAGGTTCAGGGATCAGAACCGGAGCAGCCGACACCTCATCGGCTTCTTCCTCTACAATGCCTGGGGCTTGATGTTCATCCTGGCCTTCTGCCAGGAGGTCTTCCTCCAGACGCTAGGACACGTCTGACATCATGTCGTCCAACTGGATGTCTTGCAAGGCGACCGCGACTTCAACATCCACCTGGATCTGAACTAGGGGGATCTCCTCTTGAGGCTGGGGAATCACTGCATCAGCTGATGCCCTAGGGAAAAGGTAAGCCCTCATCTTCCCACTTGGAAGATAAGGTCCAGAGGTGTTCTTCTGGAAGCCCCTTACCCAGGTGCGAAGCTTCTCCCTTGCTATATCCCTTGACTCCGCTGTCCTAGGGGAATCAAAAGCCTCAGTAATCAGGTTACAGCACACGGTACATACCTGGGGGTCCCAATACCGGAGATCAGCCTTGGAGACAGCGCATGCTGCGTGCCTCCTACATAACTCATGTCCGGAGAAGTTCTTACTGCGGACTTTGCAGAAAGCACTTCCGCACTTCGGACGTTGCAGAAAGCACTTCCGCACTTCGGATGTACCTCCTTTAAAGAGAAGAAATTTCCACGAGTATCATGTGAACTACGTATCACTGGCTATGCACAGTTAGCATAACAAATCAAAAAGGAAAGACACACACTTGTGTTTCCCCGCACAATCAATTGTTGCAGCCTTCCAGATAATAAAATCGTATGGTTAATCTGTCCTAGAGTAACCAATGAAAAATTTCCAGAGGAAACAGGTGGAGCTCACACCTAAGATATGATTTTAAAATACCGGATAATAGACAAGAAAGAACTCACATTCTTATCTGTAAGGCAACACCAAAGGGCTGTGCAAGACAACACAAAAGTGTTAGAACACAGTGTTGCACCAATACTATACTATAGTTTTCTTCTTACAGTATATGTTATGATGAAGAATACTGGTACAGTATAGAAGGTAATGCGCCGGCCGGCACTTGCCGGCCGGCACACACCATAACTGGCTTTAAAGTATACTACTTAACAGCTATAAGGCGGCAGAACGCTGGTTCAAATGCATGACCCGGCCGGCAGTAACTGCCGGCCGGCAACAGCCAATGTCGGCCGGCAATGACTGCCGGCCGGCAACTACACAAGGTAGCACCCGGCTTCCGGCCACTGCTCATTGCAACCGGCAGACAAGGGCTTGACAATAGCCGGCCGGCAAAGGTAAACAACCGATGCCGGCCAGCAGCAAAAGAACCAGAGGACTAGGACTGCCCGGCTGCCGGCCTCATAGGCCGGCAGCCGGGTCGGGTACAGCACTAGAAGAAAACAGAATGGATGCCGGGATAAGAGAGAATACTACCCCCAAGCCCGGCAATCAGAAAGAGTGCATATAAGGAAGGGGAGAATCTAATTCAGGCTTCCTGACCAATGCCGTCTGGATCTACAGGCAGACATGGACGAGGGACCAAGGGAGGTCCGGGCAGCACTCAAAGCAGAAGACCTTTGCCGGCCGGCACACTCTGCCGGACGGCAAGGGACTGAGTTAATTCCACATCCTAACCTATTCTAGGTCCAGATGTAGTGAAGAATCACCTGCAGCCAAGAAAACTCATCTTAGCCTATGGGAGATCCAAGGAGGGAGGCCAGCAATACTTGCCAACCCCCACTGAACCAAAGCAGGGAAGGTGTTGCTACTCCCAGGGAAAGGATCTTATCCTCCCACCGAGAATAGCAACAAGGACTAGTCTGCTAGATGACAAAAGAAGGAATCATCTCGTACAGAAACCTTCGGCAGTGACCTAAGGAGGCTAAGCCACCTATGTCTGCGTCAG
>NC_090760.1:55798560-55801060 GCF_036898095.1 Palaemon carinicauda | reverse complement strand
GAATCCTGCGAGGTTCTACCTGCCCTATCAGTAGTATTCCAATCAATAATCCTAAACTGTCCAGGGTCGTCAACAGTGAGTGGGAAGGATTATGAGGGTGTTATGCAACAGGGAGAACTTGGGCACCAACCCAAATGTGATCATCAGGGTTGTCGGCATCATCCGCTAGGTTTTCATCCAGTTCATCATCATTCAATTGATCTTGAAGGAGACGCCTTATCACCTTCTGCTGCTCAACAGGTATCCCTTCCAGGGATGTATGGAATCAGAAACTCCAAGAGTGAAAGCTTCTTAGGATTCCAAACCGTACTATTTCGGTACATAAGAGACTGATCAATGTCCTGCAGAAGCTGCTTTTGAGCACCCATGCCACTTGGCATCAGCAACAGCAAACTGTTTCAATTTCCTCAGTGGATCAAAGGTGGCATCAGTCTCTTCAAGACTGTAGTGCTCATTCATGAAGAAACCAATTTTTTTTGACACATCAATGATCAGTACCTTGCACACTTCGTCCCAGCGGACCGGTTGGTGATGGAATGCCTAAGTACTTTAATTTCTTTAAAGTCCACAGACTCCTTGCTCCCAGCCTTTTACTTTTTCTGCTTACTGGTATCACTGATCAACTGTACATAGTGAAGAACACTACATATGTGCTGAACAATACAAGGTGTTTCTCAATCACACCAAAGGCCCGATCACACAGCAGGTATGTACGACCACTGACCAAAATGATGACCTCAATGTGGAAGAGTGGCTTCAGGTGGAGTTGCTTCAACCGTGCCAGTATGATGTACATTATCTGTTTCTGTTCAGCACAGTTGTCGACAAAAAACCTCAAATGGATGAAGTCGTCATCTTCCGCTGTTGCTACCATGTCAAGCCACTTGATGAGGCCGCTTCCAAATATCGTTTGGCCACAATTAGCAACCATTTCATCCCACAGAAACATAAGTAGTATCCTTTGTAAGATCGTAGAGGCAGAAGTTGTACAGCCCCAGCCTCCGCTTGTAATAAGCAGCATTGACCGTAAGATTGGGAACAGGCAAAGTCTGCTGAAGGTCGATGGAAATTACAAGAAATCCTTCACCAGCACTGCCTTTGAGGATTTCCTGGCCTCTTTTACCATGTCTATATGTCTCTGCAGGTCTTCTTATAGGTGACTGGCATTCTTGCCACAGGATGTAAGGACACTGATTTCAATAGGCAGCCACTCACAAGAATTACAAAAATCAGTACATGGAGAAGAGAAGCTGATTTTATACTTCTTTGTGAAAACTTACTAGAATAATGTCTCCTTGACAATAGCCACACCTGAGTGCTTATCAAACATATGCTGGCTGAAATCCACATAGAGCTGAGTTGTACTACCACCTGCAGGTAAGAACAACCAATTCTTATCTTTGGCCCTTGTGTAGTGGCTAGATAGAGCAGGCATGCTCCTTATGACCTCATGTACAAAAGCAAATTCTTGGCTTTTTATTTTCCTGACTGAGCCACCCTTGACCCTGAAGTTCTTTTGGATGGTGCCAGACCAAATTCTATTGCTTACTTCTTCTTAGCCACTACCCACTCAAGCTTCTTCTTTCCAATGCCATGGATCATCATGAAAGCTAGACGGCAGACTTTGTTTTCCTTATTTCTATGTGTCAAATACAAAGCATTATGCAGATCCTTCTCAATTTTTGTATATTTACTTTTGTACCTCTCCACCCTCATACAACTCCTAAGGTAGTTGTTGGCCAGATCTATGTTGCCTAAGGCCCAGAAATTGATAAGGATTACATCAATCTTTTCACGACACAAGTCCTTAAAACAATCATCCTTAGATGGGGTCCCCACTTGCCTTGCAGCCAGTGCATAATTAGTTTTATAACTCACATACTCCTGCCCTATATTTTAGCCATTTTAGCTTTGTTCACTTGCCAGGCACTTACTCTCCTAACACCTGAAACCTTCATAATAGCACCATCAACATCAACATCAGCACCAAGGGTACCCCAAACACTACTAGGCTTATGACTGACTCCTTTATCAACACTAACCTCACTACTAACACCAGAGCTAGAACTAACACCACTGGGACCTTCTCTGCCATCACTAGGCCTAGAACTAACACCACTGAGAACTTTAGCACCATTACTAGGCCCTCCTACAACATCAACGCTAACTCCTGGACCGCTAACACCCAAATTGCTTACAACACCTTCAACACTATGATCGCCACCCACACTGAGATCACCTCCAACAATAAGACTTTTACATTTCCCTTTTCTGCTCTCCTCAGAAACTAATGGCTCACCATCACTACAATCTTCTGAAGCATCACTATTTCTGGAACAGTAGTCTTTATCGGTGGTAGTATCGTCGATACTTTCAGCTGGATCGTAGTCTTGCTCTGCGACCTTCTTTTCCATAAAATTTTGTCGTCCTTGACTTATGAGTTGGCTTCATTTTACCATAGAAATCTATGAATTTTCCGGGCATCCTGCCCTTCCCTAGT
>NC_090760.1:55768560-55781060 GCF_036898095.1 Palaemon carinicauda | reverse complement strand
AGAATTTAATTTGATAATATAATGGTGAGAAATGGACCGCCAACTCATAACACAATGTAAATAATGGCATAATATAATTCAACAGCTGAACTAGGATTATTCAGATTGAATTAGTAATTCAAAATGTTTGTGATAAGGGAAAATTTGTTAAATAGACTATGGATATGTATTTAGAATTATGAATAATTTCGAACAAGAGTAATATGTTTAAGTTAAATATGGTATAGCGGTTGTCAAAAGATTAAAAATATTTATTCAAGTACTCAGAGCAAGATTTGATATACACAGGAAAGGATTAAATGAACACAAAATATAAATGAGATTAAATGAACTGCAACAATAAATGGTTTAAAGACCGGTCATAAATAGCAGAAGAAAGGGACAGTGAAAATGCCCTAGCTAGCAGGAAAAGACCTTAGACACTGATGATATGATCAGCACCACAGTCCAAGCTAGGACCGAAGAGGACCAGGTAACGACTGTTAAGGACTCAACACCCCCACCTCCCATCCTTATCTCACAAGGATGGTGAGGTTGAGATTACAATCACTACAATAAACTGTCGAGTTTGAGCGGGACTCGAACTCCAGTCTAGCGGTTATCAGGCTGGGACGTTTCAAATAAACCACCACGACTCAAAAAAGCTTTAGGAATAAACTAGTAAACTTATCGCCTCAAATTTTGTTTGTGATATAATTCTGGAATTTGGAATTTTTTTTCTCTCTGGTTTCCGGTTTCTTACTTGGTTGTTATTGATGGACAATTCTTTTATTTGGTGATTAAAGATGAAAATAGAATACAAGAGATGATAAGTAGTTAGGTAAAGAATGCGTTAGAGAGAGAGAGAGAGAGAGAGAGAGAGAGAGAGAGAGAGAGAGAGAGAGAGAGAGAGAGAGAGAGAGAGGCGTGACTCTTCAAGCAAAGCAAGCAATTGAGAGGTATTCGAAAAAGACACGTAAAAAGTAAATCCTAAAAGTAAATGTATCACCTCGTTTTACCTGCGTTCATTGTGAAAGTGAAATTTCATCTTTCGTCTCAGGTCTAAAAGACACAGGAAACTGAATACAGGAAATGTATCCCAAATAGACCTTTTTGTTTCACGATTTTTTTCTTGATGTTGTGATATATATCATTGCAACTTATACTTCCTCTCTGCACGACCATTTTAAGAAAAGATGCTGTGAAATCTCTCTCTCTCAGATATTCATCTTGGAAGAGATTTTTCTATTTGAGTTAGTCAATCAGTCACAATTAATCAGGAATCATGCACAATTGCACACGAGCGTACACAAGCATTTACATATTCATTTACTGCGATAATCATTCAAGAATATTTATGCAAGAAAAAAAAGTTTAATACTATTATATTAAATGAGGTTCAACTAATTCTGCTATGTGTGTGTTTACGTTTTGGCATACTCAAAATAACATTCATGGCGGTACATCGAACTTTTCAGTAAAAAATGAAACTCATGCCTCATACCACTATATAAAAAGGCTTAACTAACTCTCATCACAGATACAGGTATTGGCGTAGGGGAAATTACTTGCTATTCCTCTTTCCCTGAATACTTTTGGTAAATTATAATCCGTATACAGTATTTATATGGGCAGAACAATGATCGGTTTGCATTTTCTGATTTCCTCTACCTCAGTAAAAAAGATAAATGATTAACGAGTGAACCTTGTCATTCTAATTATTAGCTAACTTTCATTTGAAATTAAATTAAAGAAAGGCCTTCTTGGATTTCAGCATTTATAGTGATAGAATAAAATGCACTCAAAATGCAATACAAATTTATAGAATTTCAGTCGCATCATAGGGATTACTACTAAATTGAATGCTGTATTGAGATTAGATACTTATATGATTATAATTCATTTAAATTCTCCAAACATGAGAATAGATTCGGAAAAATCTAATGGTGATCAGTGTGCGAGTCATGAAATAAGTTTTATTGTTTTACACAATTTTTCATAAAATTAATCTTTAAAATCAGATTTTTTTTTTTTTGTATGAAGAATCACATTTTGAATCAAGAATTACGGTATGCGTAATGTTAAATTAGCATATTTTTTTATGTTTCGATAAATGTGCTTAAATATAATGCTTGAATTTAGCATTTAGATTAATTCATAAATTGTATTTATTATCTAGTAGTCATATATATATATATATATATATATATATATATATATATATATATATATATATATATATATATATATATATATATATATATATATATATATATATATATATATATACATACATATTTACATACATATATTTCCAATGTATTCAGATACAAATCTATGTTAGTTGAATAAACAAAAGATCAATCAATACCTGTAAAAAGCATTAAATGGCTCTTCTAAATAAGAATAGACTAATGTATTGAATTCTGTCAAAAATTTTAACTATGATTATCAGCATAGTTATATATTTCTATTAAGAAAATAATTTTGATGAAATCTATCCCAACTTTATAACGGATTTCACACAATACTTCCATGAAACATATTAGCTGATTGATAAATCCTAAAATTAAATATATCTTCAATTAAAGGAAAGAAATCAATTGGGTGTATATGTATATCGCGTGATGTCCCATATAATTGATACTTCATAATTTAGGGGGATAAATAGAAATAAGTTTTGAAGGAAAGGTTCGAAAAGTAGCGTGACAGTCGCCCAGTCATTTAGGTCCACTAAAATTCATGTACTTAAGTGATCTCAAAAAGGGAACAAAGTGCAAATTCCCTCAGATGTCTTAATCATAGTGGAAGAAGTTTCAACTGTTCCTGAAGTCTCTCTAATAACTGGCTAAGCTAATGAATGATTTAGGAAACTATTTAAAAGTTAGACTCTTAAAAGGCTCTTTACTCAGCCATTTTCTTTTATGTTTCTTGGGAATTCAGATGTGGTAGCAATTCTTGTGGACAAAACTTTAGAAAATTATTTCACGGTAGTCAACTGTATGTGTAAATATGTATGACCAATATGCATGAACACGGGTACTACTTTATTAGTAATTTAACTGCTGAATCATGGTTGAACTACTTGTGCTGGAAACTTCCTTACCATTACCGGCTTCATAAACTAAAAGAAAAAGCCTCTTAAATTGCTCCTGGAACTCCGTTAACAACCTGGGTCATTTTGAAATTATATATACATTAAAAGATTTAATCCTGTTTGAGTATTTGTTTTTGTATATTCCATTCTGTAAGCCTTGATACCTATTGTATTTTCCTTCTTGTAATGAAATAGCAATAACACTGTATATATAGTATAAGCGTATTCTAAGATGTTTTCGTTACGCTGAATGTATATTTGCACTATGAGATAACCGTTAAAACACACAGGAAATGTTAAAAAAAATTGCTCATATTATCATTTATTATTCACCTGGAATAAAAGACCTAAGGAATGTTTAAAGTATCAGCATCCTTTTATTTAGAGATAAAACGTAATGATTTAGGCCAGCTTTGTAAGAAAATTTCTAATCCATAAAATATGTAGCGAATAAACTTTAGGTAATGAGGTTTGGTTATATATTTGACTGTAGTACAGTCACTCACATACGTTGGTGGCTGTCAGGGTGTTTGGGAGAGATTTCCATTACACCCCTTTCTAGGGGAACAGAAATTAGTCAAATATTCAACTATAGGCGTTGGAATATTTAACCGGTTTTCCTTTCCCAGACACCTGTCGTCCAGAAAGGGAGGAAATGAACATCACTCTCAAACACCCGAATATCCACCAACTTATATGAGTGATTGTACAATGGTCTATCTATTACGGTAGTCCATTTGTTGAGTACTATGTTTACTATATTAGTTTTGTAACATGCAAAGCAAATGAATTCACCTTCCAACAATTATAGTTAACATGTAAACGAAAACTTGTAACATTAGGTTCCCTAAAGACAAAACAAATAAAAAATCAAACTTTAATTTTGATCCCTACGTACTTTGATCCAAATGTTTGTATACCTGTCTTCTTATTTAACTGTAGACCAACTCTGGAATTCAGGAAGGGATTATTTAAGAATTCATAAAAACACAATCTTCTGATAACAGAGGTTTAGCAGTTATAACAACTTATTTCACAAAAAAACTTTTTTTTTTTTTTTGTGGCGTGCTTGTATTTCCTATTATTGCCATTAATGCTCTATCAGAGTAAAAACTCTAGCTAAGAATTTAACACGCAGCTTTACATTCCATTTCCGTATAAGACAATAACACCAAAGATTATCTCCCCAAAACTCTTTGCTATTAAAGTGGGATGTGAGTAGTTACGATCTGTGTATGCTCTTATTACAATATCTGTAGTGTGGATAATTTTACATCAAGAGCCAGCAACACATTTCAGAGGAATCAATTGTATTGACAATAAATACAACTTAAAAATTTCGGAAAACCATCATTATCAGATTTATTGTAGCCTCAATCTAGCAGAGGCTTTAGAACCCCTGCATGAAGAACCATCATCGCGTGAGAAAGTGGATTTAAAGTTTCAAAATCTTGAGTCATAAGAAAGAAGATAGATAAAAAGTCGAATGCCTGTGATAGCGAGTTTTTATGCTTTCATATCCCAGATCAGCAGTACTGGGTTAAACTCCCACTTGTAGCTTGATAGATTTCAAAGGTAAACGAATTCTATGATATAGGGGAGATGCTTAAAGGGTACCCAGGACCCGTACAGTCAATTTATAGGTCATGGAGGTACCAATAGGTTTACCGCTATTTGGTTCTCCTGAGTCCTAACAGGAGTAGAAACAGGTCTAGGCACTGAACTTTTGTTTATACATTAGGTGTCTGAGGCCCTTACTATTCATTACGGCCTATCAAAAAGTATTTGTGTATTGATATTCAAATGAAAAATATCTCGGGTGTTAAAGATAAAGTTATTATTAACAACTAAGTGTTATAAACTTGTCGATGGGATATAATGATGGAGTACAAAGCCTGAATTAGTCGAAGATAAGGAGGGCAGAGTCAGAATCAATAATTATCTCTATTAACAGCTGGATTTGGTAAGTAAACAGATTAACTTTATTTAGACTAACCAACAAAGGTGAAAATGCACATGTCATGAAAATAATTTTTATTTTAGGTCTGTGCAACTAAGGTAATTTGAACTCGATATTAAATCGTATACATCGCTTGATATTTGGATACGTTTGTGTGTGTCTGTGCGCGCGCGCGCGTGTGTGTGTGTGTGTGTGTGGATGTGTGTGTATTGGAACCACGAAATAAAAAGTTAAAAGACTATTGGAGAATGGGATTCTTACGCTCTCAGTTTTTTATGATTCCAGATATCAGATTTTACAAAAGAGGGTAACACACAATTATAGACCAAGGCTTAGGCTTCAATTGTGACTTTGAGTACAGGTAATTAATAATGATTTGAAAACATTTATATTGGTAAAGTTAATAACATTGATTATATTTCTAATTAGCAAAGGGCCTTAGCGATGGACACCTTATACTATTTTATTATAAAAACCTTCCGTGAAATGGTGAACAGACTATGTTCTGCATTGTTTCCCTTCTCTCTAACAGAATGTTTTAAAATATTTTCTTAGTTCTATTCATGCAGTCATCTAAAATTTATTTGTGATAGCAGAGATTAGTTGAGATTTCTTGAATATTGGTAAATCCTCTATATATCCTGCACGGAGAGTTCCTCTGTCTAGCCCTGCCCACCGTCTTTGTAATCTTTCACTATAGTAGAGGATGTGGCAGGATGCACTTCGTCAGAATAGGGTGTGGTAGAACTTCCCGTGTCCTACAGTACATAGAGAATGAAACTTTACATTTTTAGAATAACCCAAATAGAAGTATATATAGTATTTAAGTTATTGGTTAACATTCTATATCTATGTCTAACGATCAAAACGTCTAAAAAATGGGATACTGTTATTTCGTTTATTTTCTATAGTAAATTCTATTAATGGAACCAAGAAGATATTGATAGCAAAAATAAAGAGGACAAACTATCAAGGTTAACATTTTCTTTTCGAATACCAAGAACATCATCAACATTAGGGTATCAAACAATTTGAGAGTACTAAACTAAAGGTATCAATTTGTTGTCAGAACACTCCATACCTATATAATATTAGATACATAAGGGGACAAATGACCTGTAATGCACGTGTATTTTATACACGCTCATACGAGCGCGCGCACTGGTAATGAAAAACCCTGTTTAAGTTTGCTATTGCCTGTTTCTTATAGTTTTTAGGCCATTGTTATTCTCAAACGTTTCTATATAAGTTTGTTATGCCGTTTGAATAAACTCACTCATGTCCTGCACATCTTCTTTTTAAGAACCTCATCAGCTTGCTATAGACTAGATATGTGCCAATAGTGT
Organism: Palaemon carinicauda; assembly: GCF_036898095.1. Classification (NCBI taxonomy): domain Eukaryota; kingdom Metazoa; phylum Arthropoda; class Malacostraca; order Decapoda; family Palaemonidae; genus Palaemon; species Palaemon carinicauda. The sequence goes on along the minus strand of NC_090760.1, from coordinate 55,774,678 downwards.
CGTTACCGGTAATATCAGCCTTGTTTGCAGTATCAAGACACTAGAATCCGTATCGGTATCGGTTATTTCTCTGGTATCAGTATCGGCATTAGTATCGCTCTAGAAAAATCGTTATCATTAGTGACATAGGGGTGATGTGTTCACGACCCGGACAGTAAAATGAATAATATTCATAAAAAAAAAGTTATTGAGCTACAGGAGAGATTTTGTGCTTAAAAGAAAGTTTAACTAATGCCCCATCTTCTGCTGTGAGTTTCATATCTGTAGATATTATATTTTGGGTTTTGCAGCCGTTTTTAAAATCCAAAATTCTCTGTCCAGGTCGAGACCTCGTGGTCACGACCCGGACGGGGTTGTGGTCTCAACCCGGACGGATGTTTTGGTCCACCAAAAACACACTTAAACCAATGTTTTATATTTTTTCTTAGTAAAAACATCCAGAACATGACACTGAAAGGTGGAATAAAACAATTGGTAGCAAAATCTCAATGTAATACAAAAATATATATATTAAACAAAAATGGGAAACTGAATGACTTAAAACTAATGCATGTTAAAGTGAATGACTTAAAACTAATGCATGTTAAAGTGAATGACTTAAAACTAATGAATCTTAAAGTGAATGACTTAAAACTAATGCATTTTAAAGTGAATGACTTAAAACTAATGCATGTTAAAGTCCCTCAAGGGAGGGAGGACCTTGATGAGGTTTGCTTGTCGTTGGGTGGTCCCCGTGCTGACTGTGAATACCCCCAACACCCTGCTGCGGTCGACACTGTCGACATCCCCGATGGCTGGGAAGTGGAAGGTGTCCTTCAGCAAGGGCGACCTTATCCTGAGGAAGTCCAACTGCAGCTGCCGCCCGTCTTCCTCCAGGGAAATGACCTTGCCCACAAAGTGGACAAGCTCCTCAGACCTCTTCCCCTGGAAGAGAAGCTGGACCAGGACAAAGTCACCCACCTGGGGGAAAAAATGAAAAAAAAGAATGAATAGCCTAGCCTATGGAATGAATGAATAAGGAATTTGGCTTTAAAACCAAGCCATTCAGCTCGGCTACTAAATTTGACAATTAAATAGAAATTTTTTTCGAGACTTAGGCTAGGCTACTTATGCAATAGATGAACATAATCTAGGCTAGGATAGCCTAGGCTACAGATTTTGAAATATGAAAAAAAAGAATGAATAGCCTAGCCTATGGAATGAATGAATAAGGAATTTGGCTTTAAAACCAAGCCATTCAGCTCGGATACTAAATTTGACAATTAAATAGAAATTTTTTCTATACTTAGCCTACTTATGCAATAGATGAACATAATCTAGCCTAGGCTAAGCTACATATTTTGAAATATTAAAAAAAAGTCCCTCACCTCTGGCTCCTTCTGGACGAATGGATAGGAGGCGGCATCAAACTCGAGCTCTTCTGCAATCTCATCTGAATATTCAGATGAGTCGTCACAGAGTGCAGGATTGTCGATAGCCTCCTCATCACTGCTGCTCGCCTCAACTGGCTCAGACCTCCTCCTCTTAGCCGCCTGTCGTGCCTCCTCCCCTCTCTTCTTCTCCTGCAACCTCCGCTTCTTCTCCTCTCTGGCTGCTTTCTTCTCCTCCTTGTCCCGCAGTTGGCTAAGAGCCTCCTCATCCTCAGTCAGGATGCAGGCGCGGATCTTCTTGCGCCCTCTAGCAGCAGGGCAGGGACGAGCCTTCGGGTAGGGCTGCACAGCTTCGGGAGTGACGTCGGGAATTGGAGGAGATGAAGGTGTTGGAGTTGGAGTCTGCCGAGGTTGGAGTACTGCTTCAGGAGTGTTAGCCCTAGACGCTGAAGCAGAGAAGGCTGGTGACATCCTACCTATTCCAGATTGTCCAGGCTGAGGTTGGTCAGGCTCCGATGGAACTGGTGTCAAGGGTGCGGCAACAGTTTGTGGCAAATCATCATCATCATCATCAGGAGGGGCCTGATCTGTGACTTCTGCCCCAGCAAACGCATCATTTGGAAAGATGTTGCTGTTGACGGGAAAGATGCCAGTAGCGCGAAACCCATTGGTGATGTTGGTGACATTACAAACCTTGTCCCAGGCCTTGCACGCCATCTCTGGCAACATATGTTCCGTGATGGGCACGTGAGGGTTTGAAAGTTTAAAATCGTCCTGAATGGATCGCAGGACAGACTTGAAGGGGCCAAAGACACTTACATCTAATGGCTGGAGTTTGGCTGTAGTATGAGGTGGCAGCGTGACAATTACGATGCCATGCTGTATCGCATACTCAACCACATGAATGCTCATGTGACACTCGGCATTGTCCATTATCAGCAGCATCTTATTCTCCACTGAAGAATAAGGCACCTTATGGCGATGCTCGAGTGTCTGCACGAAACGCTCATGGTCCATCCAACCGTTAGCCTGCAAGAGCACTGTGGTTCCAGGAGTAGTCCCTCTCTGAAAATCAGCATTCATCTTCTTTCGTGTGATGATAAACACTGGAGGGAAACCATGCCCTGCAGCATTAACAATCCCCATGAAAGTCATATGATTGCCTCTCTCCCGAGCAACCTGCGAAGGAACAGGACGACCTCTCTCGCAAACAACCTTACATGGCTTTATCACAGTGGACAAGCCACTCTCATCCAAGTTGAAGATCCTGGCTGGCATGAAACTGTGTCGCTCGACAGCTTCCACGTAAGCCTTGAAGAAGACTTCAACGTTTACGCGAATGAAAGCCATCGCGCGCGAAAGTGACATGCCCTCCAGAGCCTTTAATGCAAGCCTTGGATGACGGAACATATACCTGTAATACCAGTCACGGGTGGCCATACCTTCCCTCTTCCAGGCATCAGGAATAGACGGGCTGCCAACAGCCTCTGCATACTTCAGGATCATCCTCCTGAAAGCTCTCGTTGGCAGGCAGTAGAACATCCGCGCGATCTCGATAGAGTATTCCTCGATCAAGCGTTCCTGCGCATCGGTGAAAACCTTTTTGACGTTCTGATGCTTAGGCACAAACGTCCTCCCATCACTCTCCTTGATGGACCGAGTGAAAGCATCCTGAAAAAAATAAAACAAAGGTAAAGTGGGGAGCATAGGCCCGATAGGGTAGGCTAGCATAAATGAAAAGTAGCCTAAAGTTCTTAGCCTACACATAGAATTTAAGAGAGCTTAGATTTAGTCAAGCTTACCCCAAGAGTCGAAACTTTAACTCCAAAAAGGTTGCACGCAGTGCGGATGCTACAACCAGTCTCTAGGCGGTGGTAAAATGCCTTCTCTAAGTTGGTCTTATCCGTGGTTAGGATATTCCTTGGCTGGTAGTTGCGAGGCATGGCTGGGAGTCACGAAGGATCTGAAAGAGATAAATGGCATTAGAGACATAGGCTAGGCTAATGAATATTGTCTATAAGTTCATAATGAAAAAAATATTTTGACCTTTTCAAAAACCCATAATATGTTAGTTTAGACAATCAATAACTTTATACGAGGTAATAGACAGTATTGATATTTGTTCCATGTTAAAATTCTATTGCCTGACCAATTAATAAATTTTAGAAAAATAAAAATTCTCTGTGTTCTCAACCCTGACAAACCTGTCCGAGTCGAGAACACGGACTTTGCATTTTTTAATAATTTTTAAAAATTAAAAAATTGGCCTAGGTTAAATATTTCAATTTGGAAGACTAAACACTATTGAGGGGCACATATTGATTCTAAAAAAAATTAATTTGCGCAAAAAAAATAGCTCAAAACTGACTCTATGTTTGACTTTGGCTATCACCCATATTTAATTATTTTAAACCATCAATAATTTTATAAGAGTTAATATATAGTATTAATATTGGTTTTAGGTTAAAATGAGAGTGATTGACAGAGTCATTTAAAAAAAAAAATATTTATTGCTTCTTATACCTCCGTGTTCTCGACCCGGACAAACCTGTCCGAGTCGAGAACACGGACCTTGCTTTTTAAAAAAAAATATTGAAAATTAAAAAATTGGCCTAGGTTAAATATTTCAATTTGGAAGACTAAACACCATTGGGGGGCACATATTAATTCTAAAAAAAAATAATTTGCACAAAAAAATAGCTCAAAACTGACTCTATGTTTGACTTTGGCAATCACCCCTATTTAATTATTTTAAACCATCAATAATTTTATAAGAGTTAATATATAGTATTAATATTGGTGTTAGGTTAAAATGAGAGTGATTGACAGAGTCATTTAAAAAAAAAAATTATTGCTTCTTATACCTCCGTGTTCTCGACTCGGACAGCACGTGCACATTGTTCGTGTCGAGACCACGCACATAATTTTTTTAAAAATTCGTAAAAAATATAAACAATTGGCCTAGGTTAAATATTTCAATTTGGAAAAGTAAACACTAATGGGGGCACATATTAATGCTAAACATAATTCACTTCCATCAATAAAACACTTCGAAAAATCACTCGATATTTAGCCGTGGCAAACACCCATTTCCAGCCTTTTCCATGGCTTTATCTCACATATGGTACAATATAGTTGTAAGAACTATGCAATCATTCACTTTTTAAGTGGTTTTTCCAGTACACTTAATTTGCATGAACCGTCAAAAATTGTCCGAGTCGAGAACACACCATAAAATTATTTAGCGGGCACCCCAAACCACTCCATTGTTGTTTAGGCACTCCTTATTATCACTGATTTTATGCCAATATGGCTATATTACATAACAAAACTTATCACAACTTGATCACGCCTTATTCGTGGTCATGGCACAATATATCCTGATGCCGAAAATTAAGATTGCGACCCCTTAAAATTGAAATTCTTACCTTGTTTACAAGCGGAGCGTTGGCGGGCAGGTTTGCAAATGGCGTCTAGTTAGGACCGCCCTCCCTCATACGTCATAGCTATGATGTCATCCTAGGCTCGATCGTTCATTGGTTATTAAGACTGTCCGAGTCGAGAACGTGTCCGGGTCGTGAACACATCACCTATCGCTATCGGTGTAGAAAAAAATTGGTATCGCTATCGGTCGAGATAAAATATTTAGTAGTGATATCAGTCTAGAAAAAATTTGGTATCGGTATCAGTATCGGCATCGGTGTAGAAAAAAAAAATGGGTATCCTTATCGGTATCGGCCTCCAAAGTGGTATCAGCGCATCTCTACCACAGACCATAGCTATACCAAACACTTGTTCATAGAAATCTCCATTAAAATAAAACATGAACTTTTTGATTCTCAAACAAATAAGTTATATAATAGTACTGATTGGTATTAGTAACTGGTAAGACTCAAAAAAATACTGATATGAAATTCAATAAATCCTCGACAGGAACCTTTGTAAATAACGAAATCACATCAAAACTAGTCAAGTTGTAGTTAGACGATAAGTTTATGTTTTGTAATTTATAACAAAGATCAGCTGATTTTTTTTTTTTTTTTTGTAAGTGAGGGTGAAATAGATCATAAACTTAGAGAAAATAGTTTTACTAAATATTTGGATAATCTATAATTCATAGAATTTGTTGCATTGATAATTAGTCTTAATGGAAGTCGGGTTTATAAGTTTTAATTAAGTCATATAAATAAAGCAATGACGGTACAGGAGAACTCAGAGTCAATTAAGAATTTTTCCTGCTCTGAATTGATTTTACGATTTTGTTTAATGTTTAATGACTTCATTTCAAGAAATTAGAAATATCAGAAAGAACTAATTACAATTTCCGTAAATATGTAATTTTGTTCATAGTAACTATTACATTTTCGTTGTCTACTTTTGTAATATACAAGTTGCTATCATTTTTTGTTTAAAGATTTCAAGGCTGTGGAAAAATGTTTGGGAAAATTAATAGAATTTGCAAATTCCATTTACAGAATATATGATGTTTATAGCAACGTGAATATTACTTTATGGAATTTTTTTTTTCAGTTTGAAAAATGCAGAACCAATGTTAATGCAATATCACGAGGTTTTTTATCTCTCAAATTAATATGTACAGGTTTATTGAATAAATTGACGAAACAATTATCTTTTTTCAAGTCGCTTGCCTGTCAAAATCGGTTCAATTTTTCTTCCAGATGGACACTCAAACTACGCAGTTTCTCTCTATTATTATTATTATTATTATTATTATTATTATTATTATT
>NC_090760.1:55761060-55763560 GCF_036898095.1 Palaemon carinicauda | reverse complement strand
CGGTGGAGAAAAGGAGAGGAGCATGTGGCATGAGAAAAGTGAAAGCAGCAGCGGTTTATAGGGCATTCTTTGTTTTGCAGAAAGCGGTTCCTTGATGGGTACCCCATTTCATGTCTTTTGGCTTACCCTTGAGGGAGGTATAGAAGGGGTAAAGACTGGCGATGGCTGGTAATAGTTGATCACGTCCATGAATTCTTGCAGTGCTTTGACAGTAAAGGGTGTAGGGAAGTTCTGAAGGCTGCTACCTTAACAGGGAGTGGATGGACTCCTGCAGGAGTGATGTGGTGCCCATAGAAGGATACATCATTGGCACCAACATTATAAAGGCCAGAACAAGATTAATTGAAGGTGTATGTACCGTAGAGGATGGTGATGACGGTCTTAAGAATATCTTTTGGGTTCTTGGGCAACTGATAATACTCCTTCAGGAGGTCGAGCGTGGAGATAACCTTCACTTAGCACAAGTAAGAGATCACGTCAGTGAGGTTTGGGAGTGGGTAGCGATCCAGTTCTGTCTTCATATTCAGACTCCTGTAATCATCCCATGGATGCGCGGGCCCATTTTTCTTCAGGATGATGTGTAACGGTGGCAACTTTTGGTTTGAGGCCTTATAGCAAAGGCCCAGTTTTTTTCATTTTGTCAAAGATTTGTTCAGCTGCAACCAAACGATGCTGTGCCAGATGGCTTAATCTGTTGAACACTAGGAACCCCGTGTTCTTGTTATGGAGATAAATACCATGTTAGGCGGGATCTTCGGACGTATGGCAAAGTTATGGACGGAATACTTCCAGGTACGATGTGAGGAGGCGGGAGTAGTCATCCATGTCAGAATCAGGTCTGTATTAAGTAACCGTTGGTGAGCAACATCAATTAGTAGGTGGAAATGGGATAGGAAATCCCCATCAAGGATTGGCAATATGACATTGGCAACGAGAAACTTCCAATGATACATGGCACTTCAAAACGATAATGTGAGGGTTTCATATCAATGGGTCGGAGTTGCAGATCTGTTGTCAGCCACCAGGCAGACATCAGTAGGCTTAGGCAGACTACGTCATATCCAGGAGAGTGGCCTTAGAGAATGGCAAGCACCCGTGTCTACCAAAAGTTGTACGCTCATGCATTCATCACATAAAATGAAAAGATTAGTGACAGGGGAGGCCTCCGTCACAGGCAATGCCTTACTTAAGCTTTTATTGGCCACTGACAACCGTTTGAACATTACTTAATAGCAGCCTTCCTGAGGAGAGCCATCTGCTGCAGGTTGCAGGCAAGCAATACTGGTAATTTCCCTGAGAGCGACAAAAGCCTTTTGGTCATCAAATGGTTATTGAGAGACCTGAAAAAGTTTGGCTATACAGGTGGCTGGCAATGGTTAATACTGCTCCAGAGGGTTTATTTTTAGGACGTACACTATTGGGGTGTCTACTTGGTTGCAAAACCAGTCTTCAATTTCCAGGAAAGTGTCTCCAGGGATCGCAACGAGAACACAGTCTGGGTTAGTGCTTGATCGATTCCCGCTTTTAATGTGAAACCGGACCTCTTAGTGCTGAAACCAGGCGAATGCCTCAGTACTGAAGAATGGTGCTAGCTAACATAAGTTTTGATTTTCAGGCAGTGCTACTTCAGATTAGTTCCTGAATAGGGTGCTATCAAAGTGACAGACTCTAGCAGTACAAGACCCCATGGAGAAGGGGTAAGGGTAGAGGTAGGACTAGCAATTTCATTTTATAAGCACTTACTTAGCATAGGAAAGGTATAATTTTCCGGAGCCTCTCTCTCTCTCTCTCTCTCTCTCTCTCTCTCTCTCTCTCTCTCTCTCTCTCTCTCTCTCTCTCATATATACAGAGAGAGAGAGAGAGAGAGAGAGAGAGAGAGAGAGAGAGAGAGAGAGAGAGAGAGAGAGAGAGAGAGAGCAATCTTCAGCTTGAACAATGTCATGATTTTTCTTTCTTTTTTCGATCGCAACTTCTGTCATACCAATCTTGAATTTAGGCATATCTATCCTGGTTTCACTTACAGTACGCACAAAACCAGTATTTTCTATTTAAAGACGAATGTATTCAGATCAGTATATAGAATATAGCATTTGCCTTATTAAGGATTCATTATAGTTTTCATCATGGCCGTGTGTGCTTCAGAATTTGATTGACAGGTACAGTGTAGCAGTGTTAGTTCCTGTATACACAATGATATCTAAAACCCATCCAGTTTGATAATTGCATAGGCCATTAAAAAGGTTCATACCAAAAGGATTTTTTCTTGATCTGAATCAGGCTGTGCCCAAATCATAAGTGAAGCTACTCACAGGTCTGGTAACTGCTTGGACTCCCCTGGCGTTGTAACAAGTAAGGTTGGTTCTCCAGTTGCGACATCTGATCAAGCATTGATTTCATTATTAGCGAATACACGACTGTCCTGATGTAGCATACGCATGTAAGATTTATATGAAATCTCAAGCAGACTATAATGGGATTTTGCATGATCTCTTGGGCTTAC
>NC_090760.1:55748560-55751060 GCF_036898095.1 Palaemon carinicauda | reverse complement strand
TCCATTTTTGTTGGTATTTGTGGACTATGAAAAAGCCTTTAATAGTGTACACCGGACAATTTTATGGAGAGTCCAGCGTTATTATGGAATTCCTCTTAAATATGTAAATTTGATTAAGTCTGTTCATGAGCAAAGTGTATGAATTTCCAGTGAACAGCGGATTAACTACTCCAAGGAAATGTTATGTCACCTATGTTGTTTATCCTCATCATGAAATTTATGTGTAGAACAGTTGTCGATGGTGGATAAGGATTGGGCTGGATTGGTAATAGGAAACTAACTGCCATAGAGTATGGTTATGATTCTGTCATTATTAGCAGAACAACATAGGATTTGCAATGCCTGATTCCAAGAATGCATAAAATATCGCAGGCAGCTGGGCTCAAGATGAATAAAAGAGAGACAGAGATGATGAGAACGGAATATGCAATGGAAAATAGAATATCATTGGAAGAATGAGGTAGAATCATTTAAATAGTTGGTAATTATGGTCTCTAATACAGGGTCATTAGAATTGGAGTTTAATGACAGATTGAAAAAAAGAGATTCAGACAAAGGCTAGGTTGAATAAAATTTGGAAATCAAATCGCCGGAAATTACATATAAAAACCGGCTATATAAGAGTTTAGTAAGATTGGTGTTACAGTATGGACATGAGTCCTGGTATGACAATGAAAAAAATCTCTAATAGATTTAGTAGATTTGAGAATAAAGCTCTCAGAAGAATATTTTAAGTTGAATGATAGGGCAGGATTAGGAATCAAACTATAAGAGAGATTACCCGAGTGCCATATGTGGATGAGATCAAGAGGAGTGGTAGATGGAGATGGTTTGGGCATGCTCTTTGCTCTCCCCAAAAAAGATTAGCTCATCAAACATTTAACTTGGCTCCACAAGGTACTAAAAGATATGGAATTCCCAGGCCTACATTGCTGAGGGCTATGAAGCATGAAATCGGAGATGATGAATGGAGAAGTATTCAATTAAAAGTTCAAAATAAACACAAGTGACGAAATTTAATCGAGACCCTTTCTATCAATAGGCGTAGGAGATGATGATGATGATGATGATGATGATTATGATGGTATATATATATATATATATATATATATATATATATATATATATATATATATATATATATATATATATATATATATATATATATATATATATATATATATGTATGTATATATATATATATATATATATATATATATATATATATATATATATATATATATATATATGTGTGTGTGTGTGTGTGTGTCTGTGTGAGTGTATGTGTGTGTTTGTGTTTATGTGTTTTTGTTTTTTTGCTGTATACTTGTCTGTGTGCATGACCTTTGATATAGTACATTAGGAAGACGTTTAACTAAATAGAAGTCTATTCAACTAATATGCAATATCGTGATGACCACTCAGCCAAATGTCGATTTGACATAGTTTTTTTTTTTTTTTTTTTTTTTTTCTAAATACCGCTTATGTTAAATTTGAATTCCCTCCAAATCGTTAATTTTCATGTATTTCGTTACAATATTCTTTCTTGCCTTCATGTGTCAGTAATGACGTCAGTGACCTAAATGCCAACATGATAAAAATATAGTCAAGTTATCATAACCTCATTATATTTTCTTGCTACTTCGTTTTAGAAATGTCATTGCGTCTATACCACGAGATTTTCAAATGGAAAGATATCTTTCACACAATACAAAGAAAAATTAAAGTTCTCAGGAAATATAGGTAAGTGTTTAATGTGAAATAAGAAAAGATTTTCTTCCTCCTTGCCATTCTGCTTTATTAGATTGAAAGAAATCATACGAAATAATTACGATGAAAATGCTGCATGAAAACCCTAAGATTCACTCAAGTCTATCACGTGAAAGAAAAATAGAAATTATGCTCGCAAAAAAAGTTCAAGAATAATAATAAAAAGAAAGAATGAATTTATTTCAAAAATATTCTTCTGTGACAAGATTATTTTTTTCTCATCTGACGATGTAAAAGGAAAAGCTGAATAATCAAACACAGTCCATATTTTGTGGAGAATCCCAGATAAGAAAAAGAAATGCCTCGATTATCTTCTATAGATAGAAACTTATGCAATATGAATTTAATTCATAGAATCTGTTTATTCATTTGCTCTTGATTATCGTGAATTTTTACCTATTTGTGGTGCTCAGGGAATGTGTGAACGTCTTCTAATTTGTGGCGACGACATGACTGATAGAAATACCTCATAAAACTAAAGTTATTTCAATTGTCCTTTGTCTTTCTGATGAAGAATAATCAATCAGAAATATAACAACGAAAAACCCTCAATAGAAATTCGTAATAATTTATTATTTAGTTTTTAAGGAATTATATAAAAGAATGAAGAGCATAGATAACATATTTTATGGAATATTGAAAATCCATCAGATGTTCCCTTTACTTTCCAATCTACGATAGTATTTGAAGATATTTTCCAACAATGTTTCCTACTATACGAAAAAAAAAT
>NC_090760.1:55744797-55748060 GCF_036898095.1 Palaemon carinicauda | reverse complement strand
TCATATAGTAGGAAACATTGTTGGAAAATATCTTCAAATACTATCGTAGATTGGAAAGTAAAGGGGAACATCTGATGGATTTTCAATATTCCATAAAATATGTTATCTATGCTCTTCATTCTTTTATATAATTCCTTAAAAACAAAATAATAAATTATTACGAATTTCTATTGAGGGTTTTTCGTTGTTATATTTTTGATTGATTATTCTTCATCAGAAAGACAAAGGACAACTGAAATAATTTTAGTTTTATGAGGTATTTTTATCAGTCATGTCGTCGCCACAAATTAGGAGACGTTCACACATTCCCTGAGCACCACAAATAGCTAAAAAGTCACGATAATCAAGAGCAAATGAATAAACAGATTCTATGAATTAAATTGATATTTCATAAGTTTCTATCTATAGAAAATAATCGAGGCATTTCTTTTTCTTATCTGGGATTCTCCACAAAATATGGACTGTGTTTGATTATTCAGCTTTTCCTTTTACATCATCAGCTGAGAAAAAAATAATCTTGTCACAGAAGAATATTTTTGAAATAAATTCATTCCTTCTTTTTATTATCATTCTTGAACTGTTTTGCGAGCATAATTTCTATTTTTCATTCACGTGATAGACTTGAGTAAATCTTAGGTTTTTCATGCAGCATTTTCATCCGTAATTATTTCGTATGATTTCTTTCAATCTAATAAAGCAGAATGGCAATGATGAAGAATTTTTCTTATTTCACATTAAACAATTACCTATATTTCCTGAGAACTTTAATTTTTCTTTGTATTGTGTGAAAGATATCTTTCCATTTGAAAATCTCGTGGTATAGACGCAATGACATTTCTAAAACGAAGTAGCAAGAAAATATAATGAGGTTATGATAACTTGACTATATTTTTATCATGTTGGCATTTAGGTCACTGACGTCATTACTGACACATGAAGGCAAGAAAGAATATTGTAACGAAATACATGAAAATGAACGATTTGGAGGGAATTCAAATTTAACATAAGCGGTATTTAGAAAAAAAAAAAAAAAAAAAAAAAAACTATGTCAAATCGACATTTGGCTGAGTGGTCATCACGATATTGCATATTAGTTGAATAGACTTCTATTTAGTTAAACCTCTTCCTAATGTACTATATCAAAGGTCATGCACACAGACAAGTATACAGCAAAAAAACAAAAACACATAAACACAAACACACACATACACTCACACAGACACACACACACACACACACATATATATATATATATATATATATATATATATATATATATATATATATATATATATATATATATACATACATATATATATATATATATATATATATATATATATATATATATATATATATATATATATATATATATATATATATATATATATATATATATATATATATACCATCATAATCATCATCATCATCATCATCATCATCTCCTACGCCTATTGATAGAAAGGGTCTCGATTAAATTTCGTCACTTGTGTTTATTTTGAACTTTTAATTGAATACTTCTCCATTCATCATCTCCGATTTCATGCTTCATAGCCCTCAGCAATGTAGGCCTGGGAATTCCATATCTTTTAGTACCTTGTGGAGCCAAGTTAAATGTTTGATGAGCTAATCTTTTTTGGGGAGAGCAAAGAGCATGCCCAAACCATCTCCATCTACCACTCCTCTTGATCTCATCCACATATGGCACTCGGGTAATCTCTCTTATAGTTTGATTCCTAATCCTGCCCTATCATTCAACTTCAAATATTCTTCTGAGAGCTTTATTCTCAAATCTACTAAATCTATTAGAGATTTTTTTCATTGTCATACCAGGACTCATGTCCATACTGTAACACCAATCTTACTAAACTCTTATATAGCCGGTTTTTATATGTAATTTCCGGCGATTTGATTTCCAAATTTTATTCAACCTAGCCTTTGTCTGAATCTCTTTTTTTCAATCTGTCATTAAACTCCAATTCTAATGACCCTGTATTAGAGACCATAATTACCAACTATTTAAATGATTCTACCTCATTCTTCCAATGATATTCTATCTTCCATTGCATATTCCGTTCTCATCATCTCTGTCTCTCTTTTATTTATCTTGAGCCCAGCTGCCTGCGATATTTTATGCATTCTTGGAAGCAGGCATTGCAAATCCTATGTTGTTCTGCTAATAATGACAGAATCATAACCATACTCTATGGCAGTTAGTTTCCTATTACCAATCCAGCCCAATCCTTATCCACCATCGACAACTGTTCTACACATAAATTCCATGATGAGGATAAACAACATAGGTGACATAACATTTCCTTGGAGTAGTTAATCCGCTGTTCACTGGAAATTCATACACTTTGCTCATGAACAGACTTAATCAAATTTACATATTTAAGAGGAATTCCATAATAACGCTGGACTCTCCATAAAATTGTCCGGTGTACACTATTAAAGGCTTTTTCATAGTCCACAAATACCAACAAAAATGGATTTCTATATTGTATGCACTGTTGTACAACGTCTCAAAATGAAAATTTGCCCAGTAAAACTTCTACCATTTCTAATTCCTGCTCATTCATCTCTCAGCTTTTCATCAATCTTTCTCTCTAGTGTCTTTAGAATAAGTATACTATATAGTTTCGTGACAATTGACGTAAGTGTGATGATTCTCTAATTATTGCAATACGTCAGGTCTCATTTTTTAGCTATTTTCACCAACACTCCTAATTCCCATTCATCAGGTTTTTCTTCTTCATGCCACACTAGAAAATGTTCTTGTAAGTATTCTGTTGGTCATTTTATTTCCAGGCAGTATCATCTTAGCAGTTATTCTATTGTAACCAGGGCCTTTCCATCTCCTGAGTTTTTTTAGGATAGCTTTGACTTCAAACACACAGATGTCCTTCATGGGCACACCAAGGTCTTTTTAAGCTTAAGGTATATCAATACAATTCATATCTAGTATTCATGACCTCACTAAAGTGTTTCATCTAACGTTGCCTTTCTTCTTCTTCTATTGTTATAACAGGTCTATCCCTCTTTTTGATGGGTATTTGCTACTTCTTCTTTGTCCCTGTAAAGATTTCATTAATAATTCCATGAGCACTTCTTTCACCATAACCACTCCCTGAATTTAAATATTTGTCAGCCTCACCTGCTTTCCTCTCTAAATACTATCTCCAGTCATTCTAGGGTTTTCTTATGACTTCATTATCAAAACTGGAATACTTAGCATGCTCTACCTTATAGTTTCCATTACT
>NC_090760.1:55732297-55737297 GCF_036898095.1 Palaemon carinicauda | reverse complement strand
GTTGGCCAACTGATTTCAGCATGAATCGTGAATAATGTATGTTTAGCAAATACCGTTCGCTATTCTGTCGCAATTCACCTGCAAGCCCTGTGGGACACTGCCATAACTCAAAAGGTCCCTGTTTCCCAAAATGCTTTTATTACTTTTGTTATTGTTCTTTTGTATATCATCTTAATCATTCTAACAATCCTCCCTGGGACTTTCTTCTTCCCCAACCACTAAAAGATGAATTCTTTTGGGATTCTGTTATAGGCCTTCTCTAGATCCAGAAAAGTACAGAAAAACTTCTGGTTTTTCTCTATACTTTTTCATGTAAAAGCCTTATAAATAAATATGGCATCCATAGTCCCTTTCCTCCTCATGAATCCATACAAAAACTTCAATATGCCCATTGGTTGGCTGGCAATATCATGATGGTTCTGCTATTTTCGCTAATACCAGAGATTTACTTTAACATATATAAACACTTTACCTTTAACACATGGGGCCCTTGGCTTACAGATAAAAAAAAAAAAAAAAAAAAAAAAAAAAACACGATATCATAGTATAACAGTCTAAACCAGATCATGTGCCAATCTTCACTATTGATGATACAAAACTGCATATGGGGCTACCTTTAAAATACCTTGGTAGCCGAGATGTATAAAATACGACACCTGCTTTTACCAGACGGAGAACCAGCGTTTTTTTTTTATTTTATTTCTTTTAAAAGAAATAATGTATTTGAGACTGACCATTAATATTCATGTATATAAAGCAGTATGTACTTCAACTTTTCTGTATTGAGCAGAGGCCTAAACTTTATGTAATGCCATCTGAAGCAATTGGAACATTTTCACATTTCTTGTTTGCAAAAAGTTTAAGAATTAACATAAAAAGATCGGATTCCACACACAGAAGCCATGCTCACTAAACACATACATTGCTATCCTGTTTACGTGATTAGTACACATGATGAACAGTAATGAAGACTAATTTTATTCAGAAAACTAAAATATGGCCACCAACGAATCATAGACCCTAAGAAGAGATACAAAGGCTAAGCCATGTCAGTCTACAAGAAAGACAAAAATTCCACCATCTAGCCTGAAAACCTGCTCTCGAGTATGAGTATTAACAACAAAGGAAAAATACTATTTGGGTCTACACCTCCATAACCATCAAGGTCCAGCAAGAGAGATTTAATTTCACGAGATCAAAGAGCTAACCTAGTTAGTTTAGCCTCAGGAAAACAGGAATGAGGAACTTCGAGTTTTTCATTACTCTGCTTGCTGTCAAACACATCAATCAAAATGGTTGCCATTTGTTTCCTTTGGGTAATGAGGGACAGAGCCATCCATTTTAAGTAAAGTAGGAACTGTTGCATCTACACCAAAGAGTGCATATTTAAGGGCAGTCCACTACTTATACTCCTAGGCTGTACCAGAAAGGGTTCCTTATATGGTTAAATCGTATTAATTTCAGTTGAAACATGAACTTTCTGGGGAAAAGCTCTAAGCTGAGTTTAGTTTTTCCATATCACATCTGATCTGTTGCCCTTCCAAAGATGATAGGCCTCCTGATTCTCCAAATAAGCACCTCTACAATCATCATTGGGCCATGGTTTGTCTTTCAGTCGATATCTTAGCACACGAGAAGGGATATGCCTGTCAATTATGTTGACTAGATTTTAATTTAAAGGGACAACAGGATCAACATTTCTATAAAATTGTGACAAATGTAAGCCCAAGAGATCATGCAAAATCCCATTATAGTCTGCTTGAGATTTCATATAAATCTTACATGCGTATGCTACATCAGGACAGTCGTGTATTCGCTAATAATGAAATCAATGCTTGATCAGATGTCGCAACTGGAGAACCAACCTTACTTGTTACAACGCCAGGGGAGTCCAAGCAGTTACCAGACCTGTGAGTAGCTTCACTTATGATTTGGGCACAGCCTGATTCAGATCAAGAAAAAATCCTTTTGGTATGAACCTTTTTAATGGCCTATGCAATTATCAAACTGGATGGGTTTTAGATATCATTGTGTATACAGGAACTAACACTGCTACACTGTACCTGTCAATCAAATTCTGAAGCACACACGGCCATGATGAAAACTATAATGAATCCTTAATAAGGCAAATGCTATATTCTATATACTGATCTGAATACATTCGTCTTTAAATAGAAAATACTGGTTTTGTGCGTACTGTAAGTGAAACCAGGATAGATATGCCTAAATTCAAGATTGGTATGACAGAAGTTGCGATCGAAAAAAGAAAGAAAAATCATGACATTGTTCAAGCTGAAGATTGCTCTCTCTCTCTCTCTCTCTCTCTCTCTCTCTCTCTCTCTCTCTCTCTCTCTCTCTCTCTCTCTCTCTCTCTGTATATATGAGAGAGAGAGAGAGAGAGAGAGAGAGAGAGAGAGAGAGAGAGAGAGAGAGAGAGAGAGAGAGAGGCTCCGGAAAATTATACCTTTCCTATGCTAAGTAAGTGCTTATAAAATGAAATTGCTAGTCCTACCTCTACCCTTACCCCTTCTCCATGGGGTCTTGTACTGCTAGAGTCTGTCACTTTGATAGCACCCTATTCAGGAACTAATCTGAAGTAGCACTGCCTGAAAATCAAAACTTATGTTAGCTAGCACCATTCTTCAGTACTGAGGCATTCGCCTGGTTTCAGCACTAAGAGGTCCGGTTTCACATTAAAAGCGGGAATCGATCAAGCACTAACCCAGACTGTGTTCTCGTTGCGATCCCTGGAGACACTTTCCTGGAAATTGAAGACTGGTTTTGCAACCAAGTAGACACCCCAATAGTGTACGTCCTAAAAATAAACCCTCTGGAGCAGTATTAACCATTGCCAGCCACCTGTATAGCCAAACTTTTTCAGGTCTCTCAATAACCATTTGATGACCAAAAGGCTTTTGTCGCTCTCAGGGAAATTACCAGTATTGCTTGCCTGCAACCTGCAGCAGATGGCTCTCCTCAGGAAGGCTGCTATTAAGTAATGTTCAAACGGTTGTCAGTGGCCAATAAAAGCTTAAGTAAGGCATTGCCTGTGACGGAGGCCTCCCCTGTCACTAATCTTTTCATTTTATGTGATGAATGCATGAGCGTACAACTTTTGGTAGACACGGGTGCTTGCCATTCTCTAAGGCCACTCTCCTGGATATGACGTAGTCTGCCTAAGCCTACTGATGTCTGCCTGGTGGCTGACAACAGATCTGCAACTCCGACCCATTGATATGAAACCCTCACATTATCGTTTTGAAGTGCCATGTATCATTGGAAGTTTCTCGTTGCCAATGTCATATTGCCAATCCTTGATGGGGATTTCCTATCCCATTTCCACCTACTAATTGATGTTGCTCACCAACGGTTACTTAATACAGACCTGATTCTGACATGGATGACTACTCCCGCCTCCTCACATCGTACCTGGAAGTATTCCGTCCATAACTTTGCCATACGTCCGAAGATCCCGCCTAACATGGTATTTATCTCCATAACAAGAACACGGGGTTCCTAGTGTTCAACAGATTAAGCCATCTGGCACAGCATCGTTTGGTTGCAGCTGAACAAATCTTTGACAAAATGAAAAAAACTGGGCCTTTGCTATAAGGCCTCAAACCAAAAGTTGCCACCGTTACACATCATCCTGAGAAAAATGGGCCCGCGCATCCATGGGATGATTACAGGAGTCTGAATATGAAGACAGAACTGGATCGCTACCCACTCCCAAACCTCACTGACGTGATCTCTTACTTGTGCTAAGTGAAGGTTATCTCCACGCTCGACCTCCTGAAGGAGTATTATCAGTTGCCCAAGAACCCAAAAGATATTCTTAAGACCGTCATCACCATCCTCTACGGTACATACACCTTCAATTAATCTTGTTCTGGACTTTATAATGTTGGTGCCAATGATGTATCCTTCTATGGGCACCACATCACTCCTGCAGGAGTCCATCCACTCCCTGTTAAGGTAGCAGCCTTCAGAACTTCCCTACACCCTTTACTGTCAAAGCACTGCAAGAATTCATGGACGTGATCAACTATTACCAGCCATCGCCAGTCTTGACCCCCTCTATACCTCCCTCAAGGGTAAGCCAAAAGACATGAAATGGGGTACCCATCAAGGAACCGCTTTCTGCAAAACAAAGAATGCCCTATAAACCGCTGCTGCTTTCACTTTTCTCATGCCACATGCTCCTCTCCTTTTCTCCACCGATGCCAGTTACGTCACTATCGGTGTAGTACTAGAGCGGGTGGCCAATGGCTTGCTCCGCATATTGGCCTTCTTCAGTAAAAAACTGTTCAAGGCAGAATCAAGCTACTCTAGCTTCGACTGCGAATTGCTGGCGGTGTATTTAGCTTTCCGTCACCTTTGACACTTCTTAGAAGGTTGGCCCATTGTTATTCGCACAGACCATCTGCCTCCGGCACACACTTTTGGTTGACAGTCGCACTGCCAAAATAGCTTTGATGTCACCCTGCAAGGACTCCAACTGGATTACTCAGCTTCCTTGGGTCCTCATGAAAGTAATGGTCACTCCTGAAGATGTCCTGTAGGTCTCCAACGCTGATATGGTGTATGACGACCTATTGGTCCTCCTACTCATTATTTTTTTCCATCTGCAAGCTCCTCCGTCAAAATCCAGGTACGTCACATTATGAGAAAATTTTACTCCATGCCACCAGACTTACAAGCCCCAAGATTTGCATTCTGCAACGTATGTTTTCCTATGAAATGACACTACCGCTAATACCCCCTTACACGGGCCATTTCTTTGTGATCCGTCACAATCTGAAGGCTTTCTTAATCAACATTCGTGGCAAGTAAGACTTGGTCTCGATTGATCGCCTCAAACCTGTGTATCTCCTGCAAGCTGACCCGCTTACAGCACACTCTCTAGAGCAGGGCGATCTATTTCACATGTATATCTTTTTTAGCGGGGTAGCCATGTATCGCATGTGTTACACATACGCTCGTGCATTGTAATTGCATTT
>NC_090760.1:55714797-55727297 GCF_036898095.1 Palaemon carinicauda | reverse complement strand
ATTTCATATCTGGTATTTTCGACTCTTACTAGTTACTAATACCAATCAGTACTATTATCTAACTTATTTGTTTGAGAATCAAAAAGTTCATGTTTCTTTTTAATGGAGATTTCTATGAACAAGTGTTTGGTATAGCTATGGCCTGTGGTAGAGATGCGCTGATACCACTTTGAAGGCCGATACCGATACGGATACCCATTTTTTTTTCTACACCGATGCCGATACTGATATCGATTCCAAATTTTTTCTAGACCGATATCGCTACCAAATATTGTATCTCGACCGATAGCGATACCAATTTTTTTCTACACCGATAGCGATACCTATGTCACTAATGATAACGATTTTTCTAGAGCGATACTAATGCCGATACTGATACCAGAGAAATAACCGATACCGATACAGATTCTAGGGTCTTGATACTGCAAACAAGGCTGATATTACCGGTAACGACACTATTGGCACATATCTAGTCTATAGCAAGCTGATGAGGTTCTTAAAAAAGAAGATGTGCTAGACATGAGTGAGTTTATTCAAACGGCATAACAATCTTATATAGAAACGTTTGAGAATAACAATCGCCTAAAAAGTATAAGAAACAGGCAATGGCAAACTTGAACAGGGTTTTTCATTACCAGTGCGCGCGCTCGTATCAGCGTGTATGAAATTCACGTGCATTAGAGGGCATTTGTCCCCTTATGTATCTAATATTATATAAGTATGGAGTGTTCTGACACCAAATTGATATCTTTAGTTTGGTACTCTCAAATTGTTTGATATCCTAATGTTGATGACTTTCAGGGTATTCGAAAAGAAAATGTTAACCTTGGTGGTTTGTCCTCTTTATTTTTGCTCTCAATATCTTCTTGGTTCCATTAATAGAATCTACTATAGAAAATAAACGAAATAACAGTATCCATTTTTTAGACGTTTGATCGTTAGACATAGATATAGAATGTTAACTAATAACTTAAATACTGTGTACACTTCTAATTGAGTTATTCTAAAATGCAAAGTTTCATATTCTATGTACTGTAGGACACGGGAATTTCTACCACACCCTATTCCGACGAAGTGCATCTTGCCACATCCTATACTATAGTGAAAGATTACAAAGACGGTGGGCAGGGCTAGACACAGGAACTCTCCTTGCTGGATATATAGAGGATTTACCAAAATTCAAGAAATTTCCACTAATCTCTGCTATCACAAATAAATTTTAGATGACTGTATGAATAGAACTAAGAAAATATTTTAAAACATTCTGTTAGAGAGAAGGGAAACAATGCAGAACATAGTCTGTTCACCATTTCACGGAAGGTTTTTGGAATAAAACAGTATAAGGTGTCCGTCGCTAAGGCCCTTTGGTAATTAGAAATATAATCAATGTTATTGACTTTACCGATATAAATTTTTTCGAATCATTATTAATTG
The DNA here is from genome assembly GCF_036898095.1 of Palaemon carinicauda. Lineage (NCBI taxonomy): Eukaryota > Metazoa > Arthropoda > Malacostraca > Decapoda > Palaemonidae > Palaemon > Palaemon carinicauda. The sequence goes on along the minus strand of NC_090760.1, from coordinate 55,725,863 downwards.
CCTGTACTCAAAGTCACAATTGAAACCTAAGCCTTGGTCTATAATCGTGTGTTACCCTCTTTTGTAAAATCTGATGTTTGGAATCATAAAAAACTGAGAGCGTAAGAATCCCATTCTCCAATAGTCTTTCAACTTTTCCTTTCATGGTTCCAATACACACACATCCACACACACACACACACACGCACAGACACACACAAACGTATCCAAATATCAAGCGACGTATACGATTTAATATCGAGTTCAAATTACCTTAGTTTCACAGACCTAAAATAAAAATTATTTTCATGACATGTGCATTTTCTCCTTTGTTGGTTAGTCTAAATCAAGTTAAGCTGTTTACTTAACAAATCCGGCTGTTAATAGAGATAATAATTAATTCTGACTCTGCCCTACTTATTTTCGACGAATTCAGGCTTTGTACTCCATCATTATATCCCATAGAAAAGTTTATAACACTTAGCTGTTAATGATAACTTTATCACTAACACCCGAGATATTTTTCATTTGAATATCAATACACAAATACTTTTTGATAGCCCGTAATGAATAGTAAGGGCTTCAGACACCTAATGCATGAACAAAAGTTCAGTGCCTAGACCCGTTTCAACTTCTGTTAGGTCTCAGGAGAACAAAATAGCGGTAAACCTATAGGTACCTCCATGAGTTTTACATTGACTGTATTGGTCCTGGGTACCCTTTAAGCATCTCCCCTATATTATAGAATTCGTTTACCTTTGAAATCTATCAAGCCTATAGTGGGAGTTGAACCCAGTACTGCAGAGCTGGGATATGAAAGCATAAAAACATAGAAATCCATATTTTCACGCCATATGGTTCTTCATAGAGGGGTTCTAAAGCCTCTAATAGACATTCAACGTAATGAAAACATCTTAGCATATGCTCAGACTATATATACAGTGTTATTGCTATTTCATTACAAGAATAAAAAATACAATAGGTACCAGGTCATGCAAAAATTAATATACAGAAACAAATACTCAAACGGAATTATATATTTTTAAGTATATATAATTTCAAAATGTCCCAGGTTTTTAATGGGTTCCAGAAGTTGAAGGGCTTTTTCTTTTGTGTAAGAACCCGGTAATGGTAAAGAAGTTTCCCGCACAAGAAGTTCAACCATGATTCAGCAGTTAAATTACGAATAAAGTAGTACCCGTGTTCATGCTTATTGGCCATACATATTTACGCATACAGTTGACTAACGTGAAATAATTTTCTAAAGTTTGGTCCACAAGAATCGCTACCGCCTCTGATTTCCCAAGAAACATAAAAGAAAATGGCTGAGTAAAAAGCCTTTTAAGAGTCTAACTTTTGAATAGTTTCCAAAGTCTTTCATTAGGTTAGCCAGTTATTAGAGAGACTTCAGGACTGAACAAAATGGAATAGTTGAAACTTCTTCCACTATGATTAAGACGTCTGAGGGAATTTGCGCTTCGTTCTCTTTTCAAGATCAGTTAAGTACATGAATTTTTTGTGGACCTACATGACCGGGTGACTGTCACGCTACTTTTTGAACCTTTTCTTCAAAACGTATTTTTATTTATCCATCTAAATTATCAGGTATCAATTAGGTGCACATCACGCGATATCCATATACACCCATGTGAAATCTGTTATAAAGTCGGGATAAATTTCATCAAAATTATGGTCTTATTAGAAACATCTAATTATGCCGATAATCATAATTAAAATTTTTGACGACAAAATTCAGTATATTAGTCTATTCTTATTGGGAAGAGACATTTAATGTTTTTTACAGGTATTGATTGATCTTTTGTTTATTCAACTGACATATATTTGTATTTGAATACATTGGAAATATATATGTGAATACTAGATAATAAATGTAATTTATGAAATAATCTAAATGCTAGATTTATTGACTATATTTAAGCACATTTATCGTAACATAAAAAAAAATATGCTAATTTAACATTACGCATACCGTAATTCTTGATTCAAAATGTGATTCCTATTACAGGAAAAAATTCGGATTTTAAAGTTCTATTTTTCGAAAAATTGTGTAAAAGCAAGCGAGCTCATTTCATGACTCGCACACTGATCACCATTTGATTCCTCCGAATCTGTTTGACCGATTTTTGTGAAAAACAACAGGAAAAACATTTATATTCTCATGTTTGGAGAATTTATATGAATTATAATGATATAAGTATCTAATCTCAATACAGAAATAAATTTAGTAGAAATCCCTATGATGCGATTGAAATACTACAAATTTGTATTGCATTATGAGCATATTTTATTTTATTGCTATAAATGTTGAAATCAAAGAAGGTCTTTCTTTAATTTGATATTCAAATGAAAGTCAGCTAATAATTAGAATGACAAGGTTTCATCATATAACATTCACTCGCTAATCATTTATCTCGTTTACTCAGGCATAGGAAATCAGAAAATGCAAACCGATCATTGTTCTACATACATACATACATATACCAAAGGCACTTCCCCCAATTTTGGGGGGTAGCCGACAACAACAAGAAACAAAACAAAAAGGGGACCTCTACTCTCTACGTTCCTCCAGCCTAACCAGGGACTCAGCCGAGTACTGTATAAGGATTATAACTCACCAAACGTATTCAGGGAAAGACGAATAGCAAGTAATTTCCCTTATGCAAATACATGTACCTGTGATGAGAGTTAGTTAAATCTTATTTTATATAGTGGTATTAGGCATGAGTTTTATTTTTCTTTTACTGAAAAGTTCGGTGTACCGCCATGAATGATGTTTTGAATATAGCAAAAAGCACACATAGAAGAATTAGTTGAACCTCATTCTATACAATAAGACTAAACTTTTTTTTTTCCATAAATATGCTTGAATAATTCATACAGTAAATGAATATGTAAATGTTTGTGCACGCTCGTGTGCAATTGTACATGTTACCTGATTAATTTTGATTGATTGAGTAACTCGAATAGAGAAATCTCTTCCAAGAGGAATAATTGGGAGAGAGATTTCACAGCAACTTTTCTTGAAATGGTCGTGCACAGAGGAAGTAAAAGTTGTAATGAAATATATCACGTCATAAACATTTCGTGAAAGAAAAAGGTCTATTCCGGATACATTTCATGTACTTAGTTTTCTGCGACTTTTAGAACAGAGAAAAGATGAAATTTCACTTTCACAATGAACACAGGTAAGACGAGGTGATACATTTTCTTTTAGGGTTTACTTTTCACGTGTCTTTTTCGAATACCTCTCAATTACTTGCTTTGCTTGAAGAATCAGGTCCCCCCCCTCTCTCTCTCTCTAAACGCATTCTTTACCTAACTACTTATCATCTCTTGTATCTTATTTTCATCTTTCATCACCAAATAAAAGAATTGTCCATCGTTAACAACCAAGTAAGAAACCGGAAACCACAGTGAAATAAATTTCCAAATTCAGGAATTATATCACAACCAAAATTTGAGACGATATGTTTACTAGTTTATTCCTAAAGCTTTTTTGAGTCGTGGTGGTTTCTTTGAAACGTTCCTGCCTGATAACCACCGGACTGGAGTTCGAGTCCCGCTCAAACTCGAAAGTTCATTGTAGTGTCTGTAATCTCAACCTCACCATCCTTGTGATATATGGATGGGAGGTGGGGCAAGGGTGGGGGTGGGGGTGGGGCGAAAGCCTGTAGTTTTACCTGTTGAGTCCTTAACAGTCGTTACCTGGTCCTCTCTGGTCTTAGCTTGGACTTTGGTGCTGATCATATCATCAGTGTCTAAGGCCTTTTCATGCTAGCTAGGGCATTGTACCTGTCCCTTGCTTCTACCATTTATGACCGGCCTTTAAACCATTTATTGTTGCAGTTCATTTAACCTCATTTATATTTGTTCCTTAACTGAATTCAAAGCACGCTATTTACATAGGGTTAATCACTTCGGCGCAGCCGATGACGAGCCATAAAGTTTTAACGAGGGTTTCCTACCCCACCGCTAGTTAGCGGGGGGGGGGGGGGGGGTAGCTTGCTACCCCTCCACCCTCACACACACCGGTGATTCGGCCGCTTTACTTTTTGCTCGGAGAGACGACAGACCTGTCAGTGCTCTCCTCTCTTTTGACTGCCATAATTTTTGTTTGCTTTTTCTTGCAGTGTTTGTGTGTGAAGTTGGCCTCTATTATCATCATGCGCACTTGCCCTGGTCTTTCCGGCCACCCTTGTGGAACCTTTATGTCGGCCGTGGAGACGGATCCGCACTCCTTATGCCCTCAGTGTAGGGGCCAGCGGTGTGATAGTGCGAATTTGTGTATTGAATGTAGGGAGTGGTCTACCTCCCAGTGGGAGAGGTTTGCCCGGCGACGTAAGAAGAAGGCTAAACGGGATCGTTCTCCTTCGGAAGGTTCTCGGGAGAGAGAAAATCCTAGGTCTTCTTCTCCCGCCGCCCATTCCTCCTCCGAAGCTCCCGCTCGGGCTGCCTCTTCCGAGGGGCTGGCGAACGGTAGCGTAGACTGTAATGTTGATATTGTTGACCTATCCCATGGTAAGGGAGAGGCCGCTGCCTACCATAGCGAGGCGGCTGCCCCTCCTCCCTCGGAGGAGGTAGTTATGTCTAACAAGGATCTTTTTCAGCTTTGGGCTTCCTTGGGGCTACAGGGTTCGCCCTCCGAGGAAGCCCTGTTTGACATGGTCAAACGGGGTGCGGCCGCCGAACAATCGTCAACTACAGCGGAAATAGATCCTCTGTCTGTAGTTGACGTAGTTGTTTCGGAAACATCCCATGGATCTGTCCAAACACCTGTTCCTGTGGCTGAGGTAGCTGAAGGCTCTGTCTCTCCCTCCGAACACACTTCAAGGGATGAGCTGAGTCCTACGGTCTCTCCTTCCACTGAGATTCCCTCTCGAGGGAGTTCTCTGGTAGAGACGCCTCTTCGGAGGCCCAATGATGGAAAGCTTGCTGATCCCACGGCCCCTCGTGGGCATATGAGGTGGAAGGCTCGCCCTCCCCTTCACCGTAGAGGCCTTCCTTCTCCCTTCAAGGGGGTTAGGAGGCGCCTCTTCGGCTCGTCGTCCCCACAATCCTCTGCGGAGGAGACGACTCGCCGCTCTCCTGTCCTGCCAGCTACCACCCTAGACCTCTCCTGGGATCATTCGCGTTCCCCTTCGGAGGATGGTCGTCCTTCGGGACAAGGGTCTCCTTAACCATCTACATCAAAGGCTGCTGATGCGCTTTACGCCCCCCCTGAGTCTGCCACTGCGCAGCCTCCAGGCCCTTCGGGGTCTTAGGGACTTGAGCGCAAAACTGCGCCTCTCGTCTCTAGCTGTAAGGTGCTGCCTGCGCCCGTTGCTGTTGTTCCTGTTGTTGTTGACAAAGCGATTCGGCGCTCACCTGTAGGCGTTCGTGCCTCTGATCCTGTTACGCGCCAGGGTTCCCCTGCGCGCCCACGCGGATTGACAACTGTTCCTGATGCAGCGCGCAAGCGCTCAAAGGGGCCCACGCGCCCATCTTTACCAACACTGCCGCGCCCCCCTGTTCCTGTTACATCGCGCGTGATTCCAAAGGTACCTGAGTCGGCGCACAGGTGCTCACGGGTTCCTACGGACTCGCCGTGCCCTATGGGGGAAAAACACAGCGCTCGTTCACCCCCTGTTCCTGTCACTTCACGCGCGGTCCAACAGGTTCCTGCGGACCCGTAGCGCCCTATGGGGGAAGATCGCGTCGCGCGTTCACGCGAGATTCCATCCGCAGCGCTCACGCGCTCTCCATCGCGCGCTGTAAAGGAGGTTCGTGATGCGCATTCACGCGCAGTGATTGTTCCAGCTCCCGCGCGTTCTTCATCGCAATCGCGTGGCGCGCAGACTCAATACGCGGCTCCAGAGATGGCTAGATTAACGCACAGGCGCTTACAGCCTCGTCTGGAATCGCGCGAGTCTGCTGCCGACAATATCGCGCGTGATGCTCATCTGTCGCGCCCAGTCCCAGCTACGTGCCCTGTGCCTGTGTTCAAGGCAACTATGGGCGTTCCTCATACCGTTCGAACCCGCAGCCTCCGAAACAGCCTGTTCTGGATACGCGCTATGCACGCCGACAATCGCCAGCGCGGTTAGCGACCTCGCAGCCGAGTAGGGCAATCCCAGGTCTCTCGGGATTCTGCTCTAGTTCTATCGCCTTCGCGGCGAGTTCTCCCAGACACGCGCAAAGGCACCCCTGTCATATCGCGTCCTTCTTGGTCTCACCAGGTCACTGTGCACCCGCGCGTTCGGGCATTTCCTGATCGTTGTACACCGACTACTTCACCAACGCGCTCTCGCGGCCTTATTCCGGCCCGCTCTCCAAGGCATGACCACGCCATTGATCCATCTGCGCGCCAGCACCTTGCGCCCGCCCCCGCCCATGCGGGTGCGCGCGCGCGATTTTCCAGCTTCGCGTTATTCTAACGCGCGCGACCCATTGCCGGGCCCGGTTCACGAGCCCCAGCGTGACCGCCGGCAGGCGGATTCTTCCTTGTCGCACTCCCCCCTCCGTAAGCGTAGACCAGCGCGCTCGCCAGAAGGGGGGCGCTCCCCTGAAAGGTCTAGGGATTCTTCTTTTTCAGCCCAGAAGGCGAACCCTCGTTTGTTAACTCCTCCTTGGGATCCATTGGTCCCCTTCCCTCCAGAGCTCTTGTGCGGGGTATTAAGCCAGCCGCCTCTGACTCGGGTCGCGAACCAGTGGCAGTTCCCTCCCCCCTGAAGAGGAAGAGAGGAGTCTCTCCCGTGGATCATTCTCCGAGACCTAGGCTATCTCCTCGCAGATCCTAAGGCAAGGTTCCTACTCCTCCTCAGACCTTCTCGCCCTCCCCTGTGGAGGAGGAATACCCCTCCTCAGGGGAGTCGGACGGAGAGGATGTCTTCCCCATCGCACCAATGAAAGAAGGTCATCCCCCTCCCGAGAGGTCTCCTCGTCTTGAGGTGGAGAAGGACCTACCACCTTCACTTTTGGAGTCCTGTATCCCTCCCAGGAGGGAATCTAAGGACTCTAAGACTATTCCTAAATCATCGGCCAGGATCAGACAGGAGCAGCCTAGGGCGGTCGAGGATACCCACGTGTCCCCCCAGGAAGAGCCCTTGGGGTCAGGATACTTTGCTGCTAGTCCATCGGGAGGCGAGCGCCAGGAATCGGAACATGCACTCTGGCAAGTTCTGTCCCTCATGAGGAGTCTAAACGGGATCCCATATCCTGAGGTCCCTCTTCGTGACGGGCAGGAAATAGTCCTGGATCGTATCTTTGGCACTCATAAGCCCTCCAGGGCCAGTGCCGCTTTGCCCTGGTCACAGGGGATGAAGAGTGCCAGAGAGCAGATAGAGTGACAACTCGCGGAGCTTGTCTCCTCAAGCAGGTTGAGTGCCGGGTATAAGCTCCTCCCTCCTCCTCGAGTCCGTCAGACGTGATATTTTGAGATCCTTGAGAAGCCTTCTCTGAGTCTTCCCCTTCACCACTCCGTGGAAGCCCTCTCAGGTGGAGTCTCTCTTAAGAGACTCTCCAACCAGCACGTGTCCTTCTCGGCCACTGAGATCCAGAGTCAGGAGAAGGTCATTAAGTGCGCCATGCAGGCCGCTTCATGGCTAGACATCTGGCTGGGTTCTCTGGGCATTCTGGTACGGTCCGAGGATTTGTCCAAGGAAAGCACCAGGAAAGCGCTGGAGACCTTCCTCCTCTCGGGCACTCGGACCATCGAGTTCCTGTCCCACCAGGTTACCAGCTTGTGGGCCAACACGATCCTCAAGCGTCGGGATGCAGTGGTTGAGAGGTTTCATCAGAAGGTCCACAGTGCCGAGGCTAGTAGGCTCACACACTCTTCTGTCCTCAGCATGAGTCTGTTCGAGTCTAAGGACGTGGAGCGTATTGCCGAAAGGTGGAGGCAATCTAATCAGGATTCCCTCATCCATAAAGCCCTGACATCAAGGCCCTACAAGCCTCCTGCAGCACATCAGCCCTCCCTGCCAAGGACATGAAGAAGACAACCGTTACAGTGAAGCCCAAGGTGTCTAAGCCCTTTCTTGCCAGAGGCAGAAGGGGCAAGAAGTCCTCCAAGGGGAGCAAGAACCCTAGAGGTACCGGCCGAGGCCGGAAATGCTAGGGTTGGCAATCCCCCTGCATATCCACCAGTGGAGGGATGCCTTCAGAGTTGCGCAGCAAGGTGGCAGTAACTTGCAAGGTGGCAGTAACTTGGGGCGGATGCCTGGACAATCTCTGTGATCTCTCAAGGGTATCGCGTCCCATTCACGGCATCTCTACCTCCCCTGACAGCGGATCCAGTGTCGCTGAGCTCTCTTGCCATGGGGTCGGAGGGCAGGCCCTTCGGGCCGATGTCCAGACCATGTTTGAGAAGAACGCGCTCCAGGAGGTCGTGGACGGGTCCCCAAGCTTCTACAGTCGACTCTTTCTTGTGAAAAAGGAGTCTGGAGGCTGGAGACCAGGCATCGATCCCTTGAAACTGAACAGGTTTGTCAAACAGACGGCGTTCACCATGGAGACAGCAGACACGGTCAGGCTTGCAGTGAGACCGCGGGATTTCATGTGCACTCTGGATCAGAAGGACGCGTACTTCCAGATCCTGATCCATCCTTCTTCAAGGAAGTACCCAGATCACAAGATCTTCCAGTTCAAGGTGTTGTGTTTCGGTCTCTCCACAGCACCTCAGGTGTTCACCAGAGTCTTCACCATCATCTCTTCGTGGGCACACAGGACCGGCATACGTCTCCACCACCGAGACAAGCTCCTCGAGGTTTGCCGGGATCTGGGGATCGTGTTGAACCTCGAAAAGTCTTCTCTGCAGCCCTCTCAGAGACTGGTTTATCTAGGTATAATCATAGACACCAATCTCCACAAAGCCTTCCCATCAGACGAAAGGATTTCAAGGCTGAGGAAGGTCGTGAGACCTTTCCTCACTCGAGAAGAACTCCCAGCCCAATCGTGACTTCGTCTCCTCGGTCACCTTTCCTCTCTAACCCGCCTCGTTCCCAGCAGTCGCCTCAGGATGTGATCCCTTCAGTGGCGACTGAAGTCCCGGTGGAGTCAAGGTCTCGACTCCCCGGACATCTTGATCCCTATGGGATCTGCGGAACGGTCGGACCTGGAGTGGTGGGTGGCGGACGAGAATCTACGAAAGGGAGTGGATCTTCTCGTCTTCCCCCCAGATTTGATGTTGTTTTCGGACGCATCAAACAAGGGGTGGGGGCCCCACGTGCTGAACCACAGGGCCTGAGGCCTTTGGTCAAAATCAGAAAAGTATCTTCACATAAACCTGCCGGAGATGAAGGCCGTCTTTTTGGGCCTCCAAAAGTTCCACCAAGTCCTGGCGGGTCACTCCGTAGTGGGGATGAGCGACAACACCACGGTGGTGGCTTACATCAACAAGCAGGGAGGTACCTTTTCAGAACTGCTGTCCCATCTTGCAGTAGAGATCCTGAGATGGTCTGAGGCCCACTCGATATCACTTACAGCTTGCTTCATTCCAGGCAAGAGGAATGTGCTCGCTGACAGTCTGAGCCGAGCGACGCAGATAGTAAGTACCGAGTGGTCTTTGGATCCTCTGATAGCCAACAAAGTCTTGACTTTGTGGAGTTCTCCGACTGCGGATCTGTTCGCTACAGCGTTGAACACTAAGCTTCCGCTGTACTGCTCCCCAGTCCCGGACCCCAAGGCTCTCTGGCAGGATGCCTTCCAACAATGGTGGGACGACGTCGACGTGTACGCCTTTCCCCCGTTCTGTCTGATGAGGAGGGTCCTCAACAAGACCAGAACATCGGTCAATCTCTCGATGACTTTGATAGCTCTGCTGTGGCATCACGCGGAGTGGTTTCCGGACCTTCGACTTCACGCCTGGAGACTATCCAGCATCTCCTCAAAGAGAGAGGGTTTTTGCAAGAATTTGCGGAAAAAATGTCTGGTCACCTGCGCAGGTCATCCGCAAGAGTCTACCGGGCGAAGTGGCGAGTTTTCTGTGGTTGGTGCCGTGGAAGGGGTATCTCGCCCCTCGATGCCACTCTACCAGCAATAGCGCAGTTCCTTGTGTATCTGCGGGAAGAAATGCGCCTTTCAATCTCGGCAGTGAAAGGCTATCGCTCAGCCTTAAGTCTTGCCTTCAGGCTCAAAGGAATGGACATTTCCTCCTCGCTGGAACTGTCTCTGCTTATACGAAGTTATGAACTTACCTGCCCTCAGTCGGAAGTGAGACCTCCTCTTTGGAACGTGGTTCGAGTCCTCAGGTCTCTTAAGAGGCCTCCCTACGAACCATTACACCAGGCTTCGGATCGCCACCTTACCTGGAAGACGGTGTTCCTGCTAGCTTTGGCCTCGGCCAAGCGAGTTGGCGAAATACATGGTCTCTCATACGACGTCGCCTATTCAAGGGGATGGGGGGAGGTGACGTTCAGCATTCGTCCCTGAGTTTATTGCTAAGACTCAGAACCCAGGAGTACAGGACCCTAGGTTCGACTCTTTCCAGGTCTCGAGTCTTCGTTCCGTAACAAATGACCCAGATCATCTCCTACTATACCCAGTTAGGAGTCCGAGGTTATATCTGAAGAGAACAGCTGCAGTTCGGCCCCAGGTGCGAGCCTTGTTTGTTAGCACCGGGCCAACGAAGAAGAGGGTCACCAGGAACACCATCTTGGCCTGGATCCGTATGGTAATCCACCTGGCCTTGAGTTCTGACCCTCCCCCGTCAAGACGCCCTAGGGCGCATGATGTCAGGGGCGTAGCTGCGTCCCTGGCCTTCAAGAGAATTTTTCTGTGACGCAGGTCCTGCAAGCCGGGGTCTGGAAGCGTCAGACTACCTTCACGGCCCACTACCTTCAAGACGTTACCCAGAGGAGGCTCGATACGTTTTCTATCGGCCCTGTGTTGGCTGCACAGCTGACCTCGAACCTATGCAAGTAAGCCATGATTCCTTGTGTTCCTAGTATTAGCTTATAATACTGTCATGTACCCATACCCTGACGAGGTGGTATTGGGTTGTCCTAGCCTAGATTTCTTTATTAAAGACTCCAGGTCAACTTCCTAGGACGTGTCATTGCTCACCTTCACACACAGCTTACGTAGGCCGC
>NC_090760.1:55695438-55699774 GCF_036898095.1 Palaemon carinicauda | reverse complement strand
TAGGTGTAATGAAGCTATACTGTTCAGTAGCATCTTTATTACTGGAAAGGAGGAGAGACACTTCACTGGATGCTATGCATTCTGCAAAATGTGTACTGTAATAAATTAACCGCTACATGTATTGAAAGTGATATTGCAATAGATTTCTTTACCAGAAGGTGTTTTAACTTTAATTATAAGCATTGCAGCATATATCATAAAGTATTATATCCTGTATAAATTACACCAAAGATAGAATATAATTCTTCTTATTTTGTACTGCATATGTTTCGACGGAAATTGAATGGAAAATTCGGTGTGTACCCATCTTGGGAGTTTCTTCACTCAAATTACACCAAAGGCGAGTTGCAGAAATATTGCAGCAAACTAAACTTGGGAGGAATATCGACTACCAAAGAGAAGCTAATAGACAAAATTCTGTTACATTACTCATCAGTAAATGGACAGCCATCATCGTCTTATACATCTTCCACTGAAAACAGCCATACTTCAGGAAATGCAAACACAAATCTAACTGAACTTATTAAAAAAATTGATAAGTTCGTGAGAGAGATGAATGCCAATTTTTACGTTGTCAATAACAATTTAGAAGAATTATAGAGATAAGAAAAAGACAGTTAAATTAGTAATTGATGCTAGTCGTAAAGAACATTACAACAATGAATTTGAAAAAAAATATAAATGATATCTCAGCTACATGGAAAACTGCCAAAAAGATGCTCTCGAAAGTCACTAATAATGATCTTGAGTTAATTGAAAACAGCGAGGATATATTAACCAAAACAGAATATTTTAACGAATTTTTTTCTGATGTAGGAAAAAGGACATTTGGAAAATCTCAAGGGGATTTGGCAAATAATGATATCTTGTTGCAAGATATCAATCACTTTGATAATTCTAATGACAATTTACCTATTTTTAGACCAACACCTGTTAATTGCGAGACTGTGATTTTAACTATTAAAAATATGAAAGAGACCAATGCGTGTGGACCAGATGGAATCTCTCTCCGTTTTATAAAAGATTCATTATTCATAACAGCTTTTTATCTTACGATCATCATTAATACATCAATAGTAACTAATGTATATCCTGAAATGTGGAAAATTCCGTATGTAGTCCCTGTGTACATAAGTGGAGATAAAGATTTAGTGGGTAATTACAGGCCTATCTCATTGCTGCCTGTCCTGTCAAAAATTGCTGAACAATTAACCTCATATTTAGAATTACATAAGCTTCATTCCAAAACTCAACACGGTTTTAGATCAAAATGATCTACTGAGACTGCATTACTCCAGATATCTGATAAAATATACAACAATATGGAAAATAATAAGATTTCTCTACTTTTGCTTTTTGACCTATCCAAAGCTTTTGATAGTGTTAGTCATGAGATTTTACTCAGAAAATGTGAAATGTTGAATATTGATACAGCCTGGTTTCGAAGTTATCTTAGCAACCGCCATCAAATTGTTAAAATAAAAAATACTATTTCTTCCACCAAACTGGTATCATTTGGAGTTCCACAAGGTTCAATTTTGGGACCAATTTTATTCATTATATTCGTCAATGACCTAGTTAATTACCTGCCCCACTGCTGACGATACGCAAATTCTCATTGAAGGTGATAGTAACGATGTAGAGGCTATCGTGGAACGAGCTAACAACATATTATCTATGGCCAAAGTTTACTTTCAAAAAAATGGTTTGTTGTTAAACACTGCGAAAACACAAAGTATCTTTATAGGAACAAGGCAATATTTATATTGCATTAATCCGAATCTGACAATAAATTTTGAAGGCAGTCAAATCAAACCCCTAAGCAGTGGTAAGAACCTTGGGGTTTTCTTCGATAATTATATGACTTTTGAGACACACATAGACAAAATTCACAGAAAAGTTATGGGAACCTTAATATATTTGAATAGAGTGAAAAATTATTTTGTACCCGAAACACGATTAATTGTAGTACAATCTTTAGCTCTAAGCTTGATCAATTATTGTCTCACCGTCTGGGGGTCAGCGAATAATAAGCACCTGATTAAAGTACAAAAACTACAGAATTTTGCAGCTCGTGTGGCCCTTGGGACGGTGAGTAAATATGATCATATCACTCCGCATCTAATAAAATTACGATGGTTAAAGATGAAAGAGAAATACAGATATGATGTATGTATTTTAATCTTTAAGATTTTAAGTGGTATTTTACCAGAGTGACTATATAATCTTCAGATTGTAAACTCCGTTACCAGACAGGCTAACAATTTGTTCGAAAGGAGAGTTCGAACTGATATGGGATCGAGAGAGATGACAGTGAGGGGTCCCCATTTTTGGAACAGTATATCAGTCTCTTTAAAGGAAACTAATTCGTTACCGTCTTTTAAATACAAATTAAAGAAACATTTTTTAAATGGTATTTGATCTTTATATTATATCTTACATTTAATATTTTAGCTACTTATATGTATGTCTATATCTAAAAGTGTTATAATATGTTAGTTTAATTTTACCTTTGAGCTTTATAGAATTTTATGATGTTTTATGGTTTTCATTGTTTTATAAACATATATTTCTATCAATACTTTTAATGATCTAAAAATATAGTTTTATATGCTCTAAACGTTTTTAATACTTATATTTTTATCAATACTTTTAGAATTATTATACATTTTGTTTTTCTCCTGACTTTTATAAGACTCTTGATTATAGTTTTATATGCTTTTTTTATTATTTTGAGCACGTATATTTTTATCAATACTTTTAAAACTTTCATATTATGTTTAGTTTCTCTGTGTGCTTGATGCTTTGGATTATCCTTAACATGGATATTAATACCCAATGTATAAATTGGAAATAAAGAATTATTATTATTATTATTATTATTATTATTATTATTATTATTATTATTATTATTATTATTATTATTATTATTATTATTATTATTATTATTATTATTCAAACTTTGCCTGAGCATTGACTTCAAATCCTACGCTGAGGATGTTGGACGGGGATCTCTGTCCTTGGACAGTAAGTGATTCCGCAAAAGTGAGTTGGTTGTTGTCTGGAGTATTAGAGAAGATTTTAGTGTTAGAGGATATTTCATGGCTGCTTCGTCTTCTATTATGATGTAGGATGGAACTATTTATTTCTGTTTTATATCATTATCATCAGCATCATTATTATCGTTAGCATTAGCCTCTACTTTATCGTTATCGTTGCTAGTGGTATTGTCGATGTTGAAATATATTCTTATTCGAGATATAATATATTGTACTTTTTCACTGAGTTGCAATTAATTGCAGTTTTATAGTCATACTCTCAACGCTTTTCCATATCCATCTTCCTAAAAAACCTTTATTGCATAAATTCTTCATTTATTTTCGTTTTATCTCATCAAAAATGCTGTATTTATTGACTCTCTCTCTCTCTCTCTCTCTCTCTCTCTCTCTCTCTCTCTCTCTCTCTCGCTCATTCAACCACTCAGCATTCATTTAAAAAGGTTTTTGTCACTGGGACAGACTGCAGTAACTGGAAAATGCGGCACAAACCTAACCAATGCCTTAACTGTGGAACTAAACCTAATATTTGCAAAAATTTTGGAAAAAAATTTAACTTTTTATATGGCAGATTAAAGCATGAACATCTTGATAAAGAGAAAGTCAATAAGTCAAAGAATTCAAACCGAAAGGAATAATGACATAAAAAATGAAACTGTAAAATGTTGAGAAGCCAGATTGTGTCGGGTAAAAGTGAACACTAAACGAGAGGTTCAGCCCTGGTTAAAGGGTCAACAAAATAAAAGATTCAAGCAGAATATTTGACAAAGAAATGTTTCAAACCCTTGGCAGAGATAAAGGTCAACCCCATAAATGATTCAAGCACAAGGTTATTGGTAGAGAGAAAGAGTTAACACATTAATGAGAAATGCTAGAGAAGGACCCCTACCGAAGAGGAAATCTATACAGTAATGATAAATTAAAAAAGATAAGCCAAGTATGAAAAGGCTACAAATTACTGAGACTATCAAACAAGAAACTCATTACAGAGAGCAACGTAACACGTCAATGAAAAGGCAACATACGGGGATTAAAGTTGAACCCAGTAAGACTCAAAGTATGACTCTGAAGTATGTCGCGGGAAGTGGCTCCTCAGCATCTGTGCAATAACAATGTCTCTAACTGTTTAAAACTCCCTAAAAATTCTAGGTATGATTCTTGTTTTCAAATTTACTTTTGCAAAACATTCGCTGTATTTATTCTTTAATGGTTCACAAAATTTACTTTTTGAAAGAGTCTTTTAGGATTTACGAAGTTCAATCTATCCAGGGGAAACAATT
>NC_090760.1:55685438-55687938 GCF_036898095.1 Palaemon carinicauda | reverse complement strand
ACTTTTCAAATACATCCATAGGAAAACAAACACATGGATCAAGATCCCCCTGGCATTAGATTATAACAACTTGGCAGAAGCCAAACTAAAAGATGCAGAGTACCAAACATGCAGGACATACTTTACATCCCTCTATTGGATTAATTTCACCCATTGGCGTTCACATACAACAATTTTCAGCACAGATATAAAAGACAAAATTTCATATGGCACTGCATTACAAAGGATTCTATGGATTGGGTCAGCTCCTGTACTTGATGCCCAACTTCAAAAGTACATCGACGTTTCAATTCAGGAGTTGGCACGTTTCCTCAATCTCAGCGTTAAATGGTCCCCAGCCCCAGGCATAGTAGGGTGCCAAGATTCTCCTATATGCTAGAGTTGGAAGAAATAATCGAGATATAGAGAATGTGATAGCTATTGGGGGTCTTGGCGAAGTTGCAAATGAAAATGGACTACATTTCATAAGTTCCTGTTCAGCAAACAATTTTGTCATTGGAGGTACTCTTTTTCGACACAAGAACATATATATGGACTTCACCATGTGGCAATTAGAAAATTCAAATATATCACATTGCCATTAATAAAGAGAGAAGGAGGACTCTGAGAAATGTAGAGGCTATACAATGCGCAGATATTGGTAGTGATCAGCTGTTCATCATTACCACATTGAAATTAAAAGTGAAAGCACCAAACAGAACGGTGAATAAAATACCTAGGTTTGATACCATTAAACTAGTAGAAGAAGAACACAGAGAAACCTGTGCAACTTAATGTAGGCATCGATTTGCAGTTTAAAGAATCTAAGATAAGAAGAGCAGACAATTATTGAAGAATGGCGTGATATGAGGAACATAAAATAATCAGTTGGTAGTGAGGTTTTAGGATATTTCGTTAAAAAGAAAAAGCTATGGATATCAAATAATAATTGAGATACTACAAAAGAAAAAAAAAGAAAGACAAAGACAGAAATTAGTTGTTGAAAGTTTTCTAAGAAGGAATGAAAATTATAGTGTAGAGCATGCTAAGTATTCCAGTATTGATAGTGAAGTCAAATGAAAACCCAGGAACGACTTGAAAAAATATTTAGACAGGAAAGGAGAGGCAGCTGACAAAGCTATGAATTCAGGGAGTAGCTATGGCGTAAGGATTGCTTATAGAATTATTAATGAAATCTCTACAGGGGCAAAGAAGAAAAAACATACACCCATTAAAAAAAAATATTGATCTGTTTTAACAACAGAAGATGAAGAAAGTGAACGTTGGATGGAAAACTTTAGTGTGGCCATGAATAGGAGATCTGAAGGGAATAATTTGATTGATATACCTGAAGCCGAGGAAGACTTTAATTTGTCCATGAATGAACTATTTGTGTTTGAAGTCCAAGCTACCCTTAAAAGCTCGAGATGGAAATCCCTAGGATAAGGTGAAATAACTCGTGAAATGATATTGGCTAGAAACAAAGTGACTTACAAGAATATTTTGTAAACTGTATCGTGAAGAGGCAAAATCCGGTGAATGGGAACTGGGGGTTTTGGTGAAAAGGGCAAAAAGGAGATGTGACTGATTGCAATATTTACAGAGGCATCACACTTATGTGAGTTGTTATGAAAATATATAATATGCTTATTCTAAAGAGACTACAGAGAAAGATTGATGAAAAGCTGAGAGAAGAACTAACTCGATATACGAAAGGTAGTGGTTGTACTGACCAAATTTTCATTTCAAGACGTGCTGTACAACAATGTGTAGAATATAGAAATCCAATTTTGATTACATTTTTCGACTATGAAAAAAGGCTTTGATAGCGTGCACCGGCCAATTTGGTGGTTAATCTTTCGTTATTTTCGAGTTCCTTTTAAATATGTAAAATTGATCAGGTCTGTTCATGAGCATACTAAGTGTTAGTGGAGTTTTATCAAATAAATTTCCAGTAAACAGTGGAGTACTTCAAGAGAATGTGTTGTCTCTTATGTTGATTATCCTCCTCATTAATTTCTTAATACATAAAGCAGTTGGGGATGATGGAGAAGGATGGGACTAGATCGGTAATAGGAAATTAGCTGACCCAGAATATGTTGATAATGCTGCCATTATTAGCAGAACACCATAGTACTTGCAATGCCTAATTACGGGAATATATTAGATATCACA
The DNA here is from genome assembly GCF_036898095.1 of Palaemon carinicauda. Lineage (NCBI taxonomy): Eukaryota > Metazoa > Arthropoda > Malacostraca > Decapoda > Palaemonidae > Palaemon > Palaemon carinicauda. The sequence continues at coordinate 55,685,784 of NC_090760.1, read as the reverse complement.
GATGGTTAGGCTCAAGATAAATAGAAGAAAGACAGTGAAGATGAGAATGGAATATGCAATGGAAGATGAAATATCATTGTAAGGAAAAATAATTAATGCGGTAGCATTATTTGATTATTTAGGAATTATGATCTCTAATAGAGGGTCTTTCGATTTGGAATTAAAGGAAAAATGGGAAAAAGCAAATCAGACAATGGCAAGGTTAATCAAAATTTGGAAATCGAACTACAAGAAACTATATAAAAAAAAGTTGGATAAAGTCCATTTAGTGAGGTTAATATGGACATGAGTCGTGGTATGACAATGAAACAATATCTAATAGACTTTTTAGATTATAAAACAAAGC
>NC_090760.1:55651549-55670415 GCF_036898095.1 Palaemon carinicauda | reverse complement strand
CATATTTTTTTATATATTTATTCAAACCCTTCAATCATGGGAAGTCGTTGACAGGGTTTGATGAAATCTGTTTTATAGATTCATGGCATGAGCATCATGAAATAGTCAAGTGTTCGGAGAGAGAGTCTTGCAATTGGAGCTAGCTTGTCATGGAAAGTAGTTTAACGTAATATGATTACCACTTTTAGTTAATTATCATCATTAATCTTGTAACCGCAATGTCTCGATTACTCAAGTTATTTTTTTTTTAGGTTCGGGCTAAGAGGATTTGGGTTTTCGTACTTATTGAGTATCTAAGATATATGATGCTGGATCATTCTCTTGTATCCATGAAATATGAAGATAATATCCTGTTAGTATGAATGGAGAAACTAAAATCTAAATTACTTAGCTAGTCATCCTTCAACTCCGGTGGAGAGGTCTAGAAGGTCAAGTGATTCACACGAATAGTTTGTGTAGGATCCCCTTTTATCCTCTATAGATCTACAATCTTACATTGTTTCTTCAGGATATTTAAGATTTTTAATTTTCAGGGTATCTAATATCAATAGCCCTGATATCTTCCGTTATTTATATAACATATCTTCTCCTAGAATATAACTCCCTATGGAACTCAAGCAATGTAAGAAAACCAATTTTGCATGATAAAAAAAGGCAAATGAATAGAACAAAACGCAAAATAAGATGACTGAAGATTTAATCAAAGTCAATTGGGTAATAAGGCCCAATTGTTCTGAATTCTTTTGCCTCATTAAAGACTAGCGCTGAATAATTTTCCTTGTCAAAAATTCAGATATGAATCAAATTCCTAAAACTTCAATTTTATCATGATAGTTCTGCAGATTTATCACGATTCTGTAGGGTACAAATAAAGTCAATGAACTTGATCGTGAATGCGTTGATGAATGAAAATATATATAAGTCAATTATTCCTCGTCCATGGAGGGAAAAGGAGCCTCGAGAAGGTTTTAATATCATTACTTGGCTCAATGCATTCCCATTAGTGCTAAGGCCAGTTCTTTTAACAATTATCTTATCTTTTCTATAACAATTACATAAAGAAAATACCTCCCATTCATAGTACTGTTTATATTTGACATATTCCATATAAGGAAATGTTAAAGATTCTTATAATGGAATCAGGGGTAACTTTAATTCCCCCCACCCCTCTCTCTCTCTCTCTCTCTCTCTCTCTCTCTCTCTCTCTATCTCTCTCTCTCTCTCTCTCTCTCTCTCTCTCTCTCGAGTTCTGTTTTTAGTTTAAATGTCTTCAAAATGTTTGTTTTACTTATTCAAAAGTTATTATGCAATAGTCTTATTTATTATGCATTATTTTTAATGCAGTGTTTCTTCATATCATTAACATATATAGTACAATCATAGAAATATTCTAAAACCTATTCAATATGTACCAATATATACAGTACACCACCTTCAAAGTGGTGTTTCAGTGTAAAATTGAAACTTTACTGATCACATAAAAGTTTTCTTAATTTCCTGTCAAGGGAAATGCTTTTCCCCTATTAATTATATTCCCAAAGGAAGCATATATGATAATATGATCCACGCTTTCAATAAACGTCCAATAACTTGATATAATAACAAGTTTATTATCATCCTAAACAGCACCTGCCATTCGATGAAAGCATGTTGAAGAGGAAACGGCGCCTTTCAATGTTCTGTATCCTAATGAAACCAACTAATAGTACAGGAGCATTAGGTCCTAAAACATGCCAACTTGGAAAAAAAATACAGAAAGCTGCTTTCTTTACTGATGGTACTACAATTCTACCTCAGTTGAATGACATAAAGTTTACCAAAGTTAACCCTGAGCTTGCTGAGTAATTCAAAATGGCGTGGAAGATGGCTGCCATTAGTACGGAACCAATTTTCTGAACTAATAACGCTAAAAATGGGGGAAAAAGTTTTACAAATTAGGTTTTAAGCAGTGGAAAGAAAATTTTTCATGTCATTCATTTGATATGTTACCCATTTAGTCATACTTTAATATATATAAAAAAAAAATCTTTATTTCCTCAAAATAACGTGGTGTGAGATTTTATGCAATTCAGAATATGATTTGTAGTCGTTACTAACTCCTGTTTTCAATTCTCCTACATATACCCTAATACACTGTGATACCCATTGCAAAGGGTGGTGAAGAAAAGTGAACTCATCCTGGACCTGTATAAGCGACTTCTCGTATCTCACTGGTGAGCCGTTCCCAGACACTTAGTGTACCACACAGATCCTTCACGATTACACCACATTTCATCAGACAAGGCTGTTCAGGTACTTTATATTCATCTGGTATCATCTCAAAATCTCTCAAAATATCTCACCTTTGTATTTTATAACATATATATATATATATATATATATATATATATATATATATATATATATATATATATATATATATATATATATAAACTACATTAGGTGAAGACTAATTGTATTCAGATTTACTTATTGCGCTCTAAATATCCAATCTCTCGGCACCAAAGGCATTGTTTTCCAAACTATTTGTAATCTGCGAATGAGAATTATTTTCAAACTACGAAATAAGAACCAGTGATTTAGTTTGACATCAGAAACTTTTCTTTGTTGCAATGCATGAGTGATGGAGAAAAGATGCCGATGTGTGTTTTCTGCAATGAAGCCATTAACATGGATCAGGGTGCAATGGGTCAAAAGGGATTGGACAAAGTCTTAGCAATCAGCAGTGAAATAAAGGATGGGTTAGAACAGTTGTTAGAGATGTAGACAGAATTATCTCTTGCCTAAAAATGTCAACAAAAGGAATAGAGAATCAGATAACTCTGGTATAAGATCAGAGTACAAGGCACCAATTCGCAGGTCCCAGACAGACGATTTCGACCTACGAAACCACTGTGTGTATTGTGGAAAGTGTATTGACTATTTTATGATAAGCAAACAACCTCTTAAGAGACGTGATAAAATACATGAATCGAGAACTAAAGACTTTATCCACTCATTACAAGAGAAATGCATAGAATGGTCTGATAAATGGGGCAATAAAGTACATGTGCGTATTCAAAACAGGTAAGTTTTAACAAGGGTAGGGAATCTGTGCAAAATCCCACAAAAAGGCCTAAAGGTCGTCCTATAGGGTCAGTTGATGAAGAGAAAAATGTATGATTTTACAAACTTTGTGATCTTTTTGATAACAATGATGACCACCAATACACTTTGACAGAATTAGAGGGTCTTTTGAAGGATTGTTCTGGAGTGGGTGAAATATACACAGCGAGACAACTAAAGTCTAAACTATAAGATAGGTATAAAGATGAAATGATTATTATGTGAGAGCAAGGTAAAGAGAATTTATACATTTCTGAATGAGAGCTATAATATAATGAGACAACATTACAGTAATACTGGACTAACACCTGAAGAAATTGTCGAAATGACAGGAGTTCTCATAAAAGATGAAATAAGGACAACCATATATGATAAATCCCAGTATCCAAAATTTTTGGAGATGAGCAACTATGAGAAGATGGAAGAACGTGTTTCTCAACTTCTTTTAAGGTTACTTAGTCATCTTATCAAGGAAAGACGCCGTACGATTGCAATATCACACAGTATAACATCAGCTGCACGCCCCAGATCATTTCTCTCTCCAATTCTCTTAGGAGTATCAATGTACTGTAATGCTAAATTCGAGTCTCGTGAATTAGTGGGTTTATTTAGCAGTCTAGCATTTGCAGATGATTACCGAGAAGTATTACGCCTCTACAGTGCAATACTGCAAGCAGGAGAGAAAATGTATGAATGGGTTGACAAATTAGTGAATTTTGTATTTGACAATGCAGCCATTGACACTCATACACTGACTGGACTTGGAACATGGCAAGTTTATGGAGGCATCGCAGGTGTAACGCCAGCTGGAGAGATTGTGGAAGAAAACTTGCCTCGTTCAACACAAGTTCAGTCCGTTGTAGATGCTGGTACATTTGCACAATTGCCCACCAAAAATACACAATCCACAAGTACCAGGTCTGAGAAATGTATTAATCAAACCACCAGAACCTTTCAGTACCAACCATTCCTTCTTGAGATTAGGTATAACCTTAGACAATATCTGGCTGGCCAGCTTCCATGTAACACAGGCTGCACAGTGCCCATTATGGAGTGGTTCCAATCAAACTCTCATGAAGCAAATCCACTATGATCTAAGCAGAATAGACAATCTGCCATTCATTAATAAGAATGAGTCTTGTGTCTATATTGAACGACAAAAGTATTTTCCTCGGTTTATTTCAATATTTGAGTTGTGAAAATTTGCATTTTATTTTTATTTTAAAGGTCAGAAATGTAAACTTCACGTTGAATAAAAGGAATCACATTAAATGTGAGTTTTTCACACCAAAGTTCCTTGTTTAATAAGTACTAAACAATGCTAAAGGAGTATTTTCGAAAATTAGCCGCATCGCAGCCGATATACTGGATTTTTCAGCAAGCTCAAGGTTAATTTAGGTAAATTTTAGTCCACTGAACTTATTAAGGTTTCAGATAACTTATGTGAAAAATTTAGCTTTCTGCATTTTGTTTCCATGTTGAACCCTATTGCTCTTATACTATAAGTACCTGAAGTGAACGATCCTCTTTTTAAGGTAAACTTAAAAAAAACCTCGACCCATACGCCACTGCTCCTCATCACGCTCTTCCATGATTGGCTATACTCTAATTATTATTCGCCACTCCAAGTTGTAGTGACCTATCCCGTTCAAGGTGTAACGCCGGTATTTTTAGGTGGCATTGCTGCTGAAAAAGCCCAATATTTGTTAATTTACGAACCTAAAATCTTGTAACGATTGACTAACTTTAGCATTGTAATTTTTTGGAGATAAAAGGCTTACTTAATTGGGTGGAGTTGCCTCCCTCCTGGGGTAACTATCAATGCAAAGATCTTTCTGATACGTAACTGCTATGTATTCTGGGTGGGAAACGTTTTCAGTGCACTGCTTACCGGACTGTCATTGGATAATGATGAAGTCTACACCTCCATGTTTTTGTCAACTAGGTCAGACTAAATAATTAGCTAATGATTGTTGAGTATATATAACAGTGCATAGTACTATATGTTTGCTGCGTTGATTAGTGTAAATATAAGTTTCATGAAATTATGGAGGAAAAAGATGAAATTCTCGGCAGTTTTCCCCCAAAATCTAGGGATTATAAAACATGCTGGCAAGGTTACGTTGATGTAAACCATCATCCAAAGATGTGGACCGAAGGCAAATGCAAAAAGTTTTTATTAGGAGCTGTTGTGAATATTGCAACTTCCCAAACGAAAAAGACTCGAGGCTAGAGCAATAATAATAATAATAATAATAATAATAATAATAATAATAATAATAATAATAATAATAATAATAATAATGATAATAATAATAATAATAATAATAATAATAATAATAATTCTTTATTAATATTATTATTATCATTATTATTATTATTATTATTATTATTATTATTAAATAATAATAATAATAATAATAATAATAATTCTTTATTATTATTATTATTATCATTATTATTATTATTATTATTATTATTATTATTATTATTATTATTATTACTATTATTATTATTATTATTACTCACAGACACCATACAATCCTGTTTGGAGAAACAATAACATAATCACTACATTTGTGAAAACTATCGTGTTGTGCTGGCGCAACAAACTTCAATCTTAAAGAAACAATGTCACCCACGTATCCACTACACTGGCGTCGTGAAGGAAACACGTGATATGAATTAATTTGAAATTTTTATCTTGGAAAACTAAGCATTTTTGAGGAAATTATACGCCACAATTAGCATGTAGAGCGTGAAAGAATACATTGCAATGCAAGGAAAAATTATCTATTCCCTTCGCAACTTTTATTACATTAAATTCTTACTTTATATTTGATAAAGTAGAAATGCCTGGTTTCGAGGGAGGGAACTACACCTCGCTAGATATTTGTTGTGTAGTGCAAAGCTTTTGAGGAAGAAGATTCGTTTTTTTTTATGTGTGTGTGTGTGTGTTTGTTTATTGTTCGCCAAGAAGTTTGCTTGAAGGTCTAATTAGGAGGATAGTGTGTTTCCTTTGAAATCTTGAATGAATGAAAAGAATTGGTGATGAGGGCCCTCGATCTATTTTATTTCACTTATTTCAAAGAAACTTTTTTTTGGTGCAACGTGGGAAAAAGTTATATATAATATACTTGATTGACTTTAGAACTGAACGATGAAAGGGAGCAAACCGGAACCTCATTCTTGAATCATAAAGGAATATATAAGAACAATCATCAATTTTTCAGAAAAAGATTCTGCAATTTATTAGAGGAAGAAACGGCAATTCATTAGAGGAAGATTCAGTAATATACTAGAGAGAGAATCGATAACTTATTAGTGGTAGAATCGACAATTTATTAAAAAATTCGAAAAGTTTGCAGAAGGATTCGACCTTAACTTATGATTTTATACATTTGCACAGCATACTTGAATTAGCAGCCTTCACTCATATTTTATCATAAGTTTTCCCCGTTTTATGCACAGACTATATTAAAGGTGGAATCACACTATGATTTTTTTTTTCAGCATTAAGCCATTTCTGCCAAAAATGGAAATTTTCTAGCTTGTTGCACGAGATTTCAGCTTTCTTACAGGACGGGAAGCAGCGAGCATTTCTTGCACTAAGATTCCTTCTATGCCAATGTTAATGACATTGATAGCTGAATTAAACTATTCTCTAAACTTAAGTAGAAATAGCACTGCCTCTGAACCATTAATAACTTTAATTCATTAAATATGCATCCATAACATTTACAGCCCATCCGGAAGGCTAAGATCACTACCAGATCTATACTCATACTACACACTTGTCTGCAAAGATAAAACTTCTTTCCTTCGTAAAGTGAGTAGTTGTGGAAAAACTTACTATTGAAACCAATGGTAAAAAATCTAGGAGGATACATAAAAGAATTCGAAGGAATATCATGTACAGCTCTTTAGTAGCTCTTCATTTTAGACAGATCTTACAAAAACCTAAGCTATGACCTGCATAAGTAATAGGGATTTACTTTAGATTTAGATCTTAGGAGGAAGTTAACCAGTCCCAAAACAATATTTGTAGCTTCTTCCCTTACTCCTCCTATGTTCTGCTCTCGTCCTTTCTCTAGCTTTTAAATTCCTTGCCGTACACTCCCGGTGCTAACCTGTATTTACTAAGAACCATTTCTTTCACTGTATCCTAATCCTCAAATTCCTCCTCCGACATATACAGAGAAAGCGACTTATTATGCAAGACTGACAGTAACTAAGAAGTCAACATGCTTTTTTGGACAGCCTACTCTGTTCTTTATTACTTCAATAGACATGAAATATTTCTTTACTTCATCATCATAAAAAATTTGGCGCTAATTTCATAACTGCACAAATGCCTATAAAATGAATTATAGTTTTCACTAATGAATTACAACCTCTTCGTATGCCTAACACAGTCAGTACTTCCTGACAGTAACTATCTATTATATGAACTTTATTGAGAATTTATCTCTCTCTCTCTCTCTCTCTCTCTCTCTCTCTCTCTCTCTCTCTCTCTCTCTCTCTCTCTTTTCAACACCCTCGTGAAGGCCAGGGCCTCTTACCCACAGAAGGTAACTTAGCCCGATCAACTGTTTCATCATTTACCTCATTCTGCTTCTTATATTCTTTTATTAGCTAGTAACGGTATCAGAAACAGTGACCTAAGGTTTGTTGAAAGATTGTTAAGTCATTATTAGCGAGTGTATGCCTTCCCGATTTCATCTTATTATGTACTGTATTTCTTGGAGGATATGACTTTACTTAATCTTTGTATATTCAATCATTTGATCTGCTTTATTTACATCGTTTATTATTATGCATATTACTCCTGATCGTTATGCATAAGTAAATTGCATTGCTGAGTGCTAATCATAAATCTAAGTAAAAGTGCTTGAGCTATGCGCTAAATTTTATAATTAACTAATCCATTGATCATGATAAAAGTTATTGAAAATGGAGGAAATTAAAAGGAAACTAATCATGTAATTTAAAATTATGCAAAAGTGTGTGGGTTTTTTAAGCATAAGCAAGCGTTGTATGATATCCAAGGTCTTGTAGTTTCGAATGGAAAATAGAAAATAAAACTTTATCAAAAGCCAAAGACAACGTTCAAGCAGATGAACACACTTCCAAAGTAGCTTTTATTCATTGTTATCATCATCATTGTTAGATAACTATCAATTTATCACAGGCTATATCACAATTTCAATAATTATTGCATATCCTTAGAAAAATATTGCTTATTGTACTAGTGTAATTTTTTTTTTAAACCGATCACTAGCATACACAGTGAATATTGCAATTGCGTCTGATGTCACAATTAGCTTCTCTCGGGTGCTTGCTATATTCAGTCAAGTATCCGTTTAATTTAATTCCTTTTTTTATTCAGATAAGTGCCGTACTTATCAAAATTACACTTCACAGAATAATTTTTGCAATTTGAATTTGGCTTCAAATAACTATATCCAAAACAGGATTCAGATTCGATGCTTTTGATAGGCTTTTCTTTACGAAAATTAATTAAAGGTGGTTCTGAAATGAACAAGGTGGTTTCTAGAAAGATATCCATTACTTAAAAAAAAAAGGAAAAAAAAGGGAGTTCAGGGAGACATGAGGGAAGATCTTTTGCAAATTTGTTCTGGAAAAAAACCTGTATTACATTTGTAATAAAAGTACGTAAGAATATCTGACCCTACAGCACATTAATTAGATTTTGTTTGATATTAAAACACATTTTCAATATCATCATAGTGTACTATGAAGAGTACTTTTTCTCACCTTTTATATTGCTTACAATATATGATTCGGTATAAATATTTATTGGAAGTGTGTTGTCAATATGTAAGTGTTGCAAGATTCAAAATTATTTCTTTTTATTTCTAATTAATTAGAATTTTCAAATATTAACGTAACCGAAATAAACTTTTGGAAGTGGAATGGAAAAAGTGGCTGAACCCGCCCCCCCCCCCCCCCCCCCCCCCCCCCCCGGGTCCTCCCCCTCCCAAATACAATCATTAACTTCGACCATTCCACTGTGATATTTTATTCAGGCTTAAGATTGTTTTTGAATAAAGCAGAATGAAGTAAGAAATAGTGAAAATAGTTAAGGCAGTTGTTCTGTGCCACAAATGCATGTAACGAGATTTTTGTTGATCTTTATAACTTGGCATTTTAAAGTATTCTTCATTTTTCCTTAAATAAAATATTTCAGGACAATAGTAAAAGGCATATATATATATATATATATATATATAATATATATATATATATATATATATATATATATATATATATATATATATATATATATATATATATATATATATATATATTTAATTAGGAGATATGTCGATTTTTATTGGATGTGGAATTATTTCTAAAGCAACAGTATGAAAAATAAGACTTGGTATAACACTAGATGTGATTCTCGTAAATCTCTGGAAAAGTGCTTATAAATTTCTGGAGAGAGAGAGAGAGAGAGAGAGAGAGAGAGAGAGAGAGAGAGAGAGAGAGAGAGAGAGAGAGAGAGAGAGAGAGAGAGAGAGAGAGAGAGGTTACATCATATTTTGATAACTAATCTGAAACATTACTTATTCAATTGAGATCGTTTTACTGGAAACGACTAGGATAACACTCCTTTAAAATCTCTCTCTCTCTCTCTCTCTCTCTCTCTCTCTCTCTCTCTCCTCTCTCTCTCTCTCTCTAATTATTGACTCACGTAATGGTGAGAACTTCTCATAGTCACTGAAGCTGAAATACCTTGAGAATGGACATTGGAAATGGAAGAAAATATAAAGTTGTCTATGAGTGTTAAAAAATCGGAATGCACTGGAGTAGAATGCTTTTAATCTCTTCTGTGCTGTTTATTCGGCTGGGTAGATTTTGTGATATGAAATTACTTTTACATTTATATATATATATATATATATATATATATATATATATATACATATATATATATATATATATATATATATATATATATATATATGTATATATATATATATATATATATATATATATATATATATACATATATATATATATATATATATATATATATATATATATATATATATATATTTCTCTCTCTCTCTCTCTCTCTCTCCTCTCTCTCTCTCTCTCTCTCTCTCTCTCTCCATATATATATATATATATATATATATATATATATATAATATATATATATATATATATATATATGCGTGTGTGTGTGTATGTGTGTGTGTGTGTGTGCGCGCAGAAGAACCACAAGAAAAATGTAAATACGAGATATACGATTAAGTCCTGACTACTTTCGCGATACTTCTTCAGAGGACTGATTAATTGAGACAGGTTTCTTTACATTTTATAGGGAAAGTAAACGTAGGAACATACATATAGAGAATTAGAGAACAAGGACACTCCCTTACCAGCTACTTAGGCTTAGGTCAGGTGTTAACTGGGCGGCGATCCAACCTCAGTAGACACCTGCCAAAAAGGGTCCTTTCTGGTGGCGGGTAAATTCTTGTTTTTGACTTTCAGTACAGTTTATTTATATGAAAACACGGTAGCCTTCTCTATAAAAATATATAAGCAAAACTATTTGTATATGTAAAACACATCTATATATAAATATATATGTATTTTTTTAAATATTTATATATAGATGTGTTTCACATATGCAAATAGTTTTGCTCATGTATTTATATAGATAAGGCTACCGTGTTTTCATATAAATAAACTGTACTGAAAGTCGAAAACAAGAATTTACCCGCCACTAGAAATGACCCTTTTTAGCAGGTATCTAATGAGGTTGGATCTCCGCCCAGTTAACACCTAACCTCAGCCCAGGTAGCTGGTAAGGGAGTGTCAATTGTTCTCTAATTCTCTATATGTATGTTCGTACGTTTACTTTCCCTATAAAATGTAAAGAATCTTCTCTCAATAAATCAGTCCTCTGAAGAAGTATCACGAAACTAGTCAGGACTTAATCGTATATTTCGTAATTTCATTTTCCCTTCGGTTCTTCTGCATCTGAGCATCACGTTTTCCTGTGATTTTTACGCATATATATATATATATATATATATATATATATATATATATATATATATATATATGTATGTATATATATATATATATATATATATATATATATATATATATACATATATATATATATATATATATATATTTATATATATATATATATATATATATATATATATATATATATATGGGATATATGTGTTTATATATATATATATATATATATATATATATATATATATGTATATATATATATATATATATATATATATATATATATATATATATATATATATATATATATATGTATATGTTTATGTTATATATATATATATATATATATATATATAAGATATATATGTTTATATATATATATATATATATATATATATATATATATATATATATATATATATATATATATATATATATATATATATATAACATAACTAAAAAGATGCATTGTGAATAAATAAGTATTTCATCACGATAACATGGATATAAAAAAAAACTAATCTATCAACGTAATGAGGGCCGCTTTGTTTCCTTAGACAGGAAAGGGCGATGCGAGGACAAATAGAATTTATCCTGATCAGAAGTATCAATGATAAAAGCTCCACTTTTTCACATCCATTATCCGAGAAGAGGGGAATTTTTCCATACTTGTATACAGAGTCAACATTTCTGATACTATAACGATTTAGTTCCTCTGTAAATCATATATATTGTTTCTTTGGAATAAAACCATCATGATCCATTTATTCAGACGGAGTTGCATTCGAAATGTTGTACCCAAAGCTCTAGGAACAGCGTTTTCTGGTATATTATCATATGAAATGATAATAGAAAATGTCAAATAAAGGTAAGAAATTACCTTACAATAAATGGCTACAATTGCAACACAAACTCTTAGGCTTATTTTCTATTCTTAAAAAAAGCTAGTTGGAAATAGATTCCTCTATTAGTGAATGGATAAGAGATATATAGTTAAGTTCATGATCACAAAAGGAAAGCATAATTCATTCGAGGGATAGATATAAACTGACTTATTCATTTATATTAGAGTTCTTTGCAAAGTTCACTGGAAGTATATATGCTATTAAATATATCAAAACTTCAGTTCTTTTTTTTTTTCATCTCGTGAATATTTTAGCTCATTAAGATTATAATAGTCACTATTTGCGTATCTTTACAATTATAAAGTATCATAATTGTTTATCACTCCCTTAACGTTATATATGATATTAGCATTAAATAACAATATAAATTAGTATGTTGGTACCTGTTGGAATAACAGGAGATATTAAAGAATTCCGTAGATTCATAATTTATTTACAGATCTTACATTTCTTGTAAAAAAAAAAAAAAAAAAATCGCTAGTGAATAGTTTTCCTTGTATTCTTATCCATTGGCAATAGAAATGTTCCTCATATGTGTCTTGAAACATGAGATTAAACACGTTGATTGACAACCAGCCAGCAGGAATACCTCGATACCTGGCTCGTAACCATCATTGCAATCATACTGCATCAGAACTATCAACAGTGTTACCCCATCTCCATAATCATCATCATAATCACCATCATATTCAGCAGCCGCACTATACTATCATTTCGCTTAATGTCTATTACCATCACCTTCGTCATTTTTTTTTTCCTTTTTTTGGGGGGGCATTGCATTTCTCCTATCTAAAACATTGTTTTAGTTATTCACGTAACCGTCATTGTCGGTAATGAATCAATGATATCTGAGTAATTGAAAGTATGGTAGTTACCATAACAACCAGCAATATAATCTAATTTCCCTTTTGAGCTTCACATTCCTCGTCTCATATTGACAGTACCACAAATATAGTGAGAAAGTTGACATGAAAGGTCTCTTAGAAAAGTAGTTTCTCCAAACACTAATCTCTCAAGATCCACATCGTTCGGAGATGACCAAATATACTGCCTGATTTAACCCTATGTTCACACGTTACCTTTTCATCTTGAATTTTGAAGAGCTTAGGGACAGATTATATGGTCTATTTATTTATTTTATTATTCTTTTTTTTATCCTATGGAGTTGCTGGCAGAATTAGATGATATATATCTTTTATATTCATGGGGTGAGTATCTTGAAAGAGTCAAGTCTTCGGAGAAATAGTCTCAAAACTAGAAACAACTTATGGGAAGCACTTCAACTGTAATCTGATTGTCTCTTATAGTTGATTACCCTCATTGATCATCATTAAGTGTAGTTTATCGATTAATCAATTTTTTTTTTTTTTTTAGAGTTGGAGTTGGGATGGGCTCCACTACTTGTTCAATAATTAAGACACATGATGCTGGCCCATTATGTCTTATCCATGAAGTATGATGTTGATCTTAAACGTCATGTGATTTACATGAATATTTAAAAAGGCAATATTTGATAAAATATGAATATTCAATCTTTATATGGTTCCTTCCATATAAATGGGATTATTATATTCCAAGGGATCGTAGAGCTTTAACCCTGATATCCTCTGTTATCTATGCGAAATATTTTTTCAATGAAAGATGAATCCTTGTGCATTCTTAATAAAAGTTAAAAAAAAAAAATCCGTTCAACAAACATAAGGTAGATATCACGAAATATGGAAAATGGTAAACGAAGCTGTAATCAAAATACATTATTTGATAAGTGCCTCTATTTCAAAAGTTAGCAAAGAATACTTTCCAATGGCAAAAACCCTGTCACTTGAATCAAATTCCCAAACCTTAAAATTCATCATGATGGATTTGCAGGTTTAGCAACATTCTTTTGGAAGCAAATAAAGTTAATGATTCATTGGATCATGAATGTGTTGCTGAATAAAAAAATATATAACTCAATTAATCCTCATCCATGGAGTGCAACGGACACTCGAGAAGGTTTTAATGTCGTTACTTCACTTAATGCATTTCCATTAGTGCTAAGGCTAGTTCTATTAAGAATGTTCTTATCTTCTTTTTTTTTTTCCTTCTGATACAATAACATAAACAAACATCTCCCACTTATATTTTAGTTCATACTTGACATATTTCATACAAGGAAATGTTGCAGATTCTCACAATGCATACTATTTCTCATTTATCTTTTCCTTACTATATTTTAGTTATCCCTCTTCCATCTTTCAATTTTGTAGATTACTGACCAGAGCCCATGAAATCATACATGTAAACATCCACGGCACAGCGTTAGAGTTGTGTAGGATTTTTTTTTTTTTTTTATGATTCCTATTTTATTGAGAATTGCTTTTTTGGATGAATTATTCCCTAATACTGAATACAAATTATCAAAATTCATACATACATACATACATATATATATATATATATATATATATATATATATATATATATATATATATATATATATATATATATATATATATATACACACACACACATATATATATATATATATATATATATATATATATATATATATATATATATATATATATATATATATATATATATATATATTTATATATATATAAACATATTGAGTATGTCTCTCTACTTATTTGTAAGTCCGTGTTCATTAGGAGATTTAGAATCCATCACTCACCTTCTCTCCGGATTTTTTCCAATGTCATAAAATTATTATATATGCCAAATAGTTAGTTCTAATTTGGAGGAATTAAAAATCTATGATTCTACAGAGAGGCAGAAGTATTAATCATGCATCTCCATCTATGCCTTTATAAATGTAAAGGACAGAACTACTTTGCTGAATGGTAGGAGAGAGTTCTACTCACTTCTACTGTGAACCCATATAGTCCGTCCTCTTTCATGCCCCTCACCCGCACCCTCCTCATATCCCAGCAAATCAGTAGCGTCCTGGTTACCCAAGGGGACCAAAGATTTAAAACTCTCTTCTTCAAATTGAAAGGACTCAATGCGGAAATAAGTTTGTGATGATGTACACGTGGCCTCTTTTCTTCATTAGGTAATGCTATTGTGGCCTCTCTCATTAATATAACATCAATTTATGAGCATTCTGGTGTGTGTGTGGATATTTCTTTTTAACCCTAATATGTACATTGTTATATTTCATTTTTTGGTAACTATGATGAACTCTTGTTATCAGGTTACTCGCATGGCATTTGAATTGTTATATAATCTGTATAGCTTTAGTTATATT
Source organism: Palaemon carinicauda (assembly GCF_036898095.1). Lineage (NCBI taxonomy): Eukaryota > Metazoa > Arthropoda > Malacostraca > Decapoda > Palaemonidae > Palaemon > Palaemon carinicauda. Next base: position 55,655,127 of record NC_090760.1, on the reverse strand, counting down.
TCGATAACTACTTTAAAACGATAACTACTGACTTTGTATCGTTTCACAAGATATGACTTGAGTAACACTCCTTTAAAATCTCTCACTCTCTCTCTCTCTCTCTCCTCTCTCTCTCTCTCTCTCTCTCTCTCTCTCTCTCCGGTAGAGGTGTGAACTCTTTATAGTCGCGGAAGTTGAAGTATCTAGCGAAGAGAAATTGGAAATCGAGAAACAAGGCTAGCGAATAAGTGGTTAAAAATAGGAATACACAGGAGTGAGGTCACGATAACAACTTCTGCGTCCTTTATTGAGTATGATAGATTTATGTGATAAAAATTTATTTTTACTCATGTGATTATGATGTATACAAATAAAGAGAAATACACTTAAGCACTTGGATTAAAAAAAAACCCGTCTTCAGTAAATGAAGGGATTCAGAAAAAAACAAAAAAACATTAGGTGTTAATTTCAAACTTTAGACGCTGAACCAGATATGAATACTTTTTGTAAGCAAAACACAACTATTACTGTCCCCTACAAATCATAGGATATGATTTATGAATTTCCTATTTAGTTGGATACTGATCTACTTCATTCCATACCAGAACGGTAATTAGTTATGTTGCGAAGTCTTTGGTGGGTGGAAATCGCAATTAAAAGGCAAAAGTGTCTTTACCACTTGAGGTCAAATGTATTCCCATCTTAGGAAGGGGAAATTTCTTTGGATGTAGATGAACAGTATATCAGGACAGGTAAATGACCTGAAAGGGGTTGAGGAACTGCTTGATTAGCTATGGGATAAGCATTCCCGATGTCAGTGTCAATCATTCACATTTTCGTACTCCTGTGAGAAGCAATAAGATATATGATTCATATAAAGATTCAAACGTTTTCAAAACAGCTCTCATGAGGACAGGAAAGGTGTATAGTACGATCCTATTTGATATTGTAATGCAAGGGGCGAAAGGACTGGTAAAGGAAGAACAGAGGAAGAACCCGGAGAAAAAAAAAATAGGATAAGTGGACGAGAGTTTTTTTTTTTTTTTTTTTTTTTCATAAAACCGATATATAAGTTGACGGAAAAGACTGTGGACGACATAGGAGGGCCTAAACTAAGTTATATTGTCATTAATATTAATTTTATGGGGAAATAGATGCAAATGTATGGTATAGATGATTAGTGTTTGAGAACAATAGATAGATATTATGCTGAAGATGAAGCATAGATTTAATTTGCAGATATAAAAAAATGTTTTGTCAGTAAAACCTTCTAGGGCTAGAAAGTAAGTCAGAAATAGACATTGGAATCATTGATATTTGCAGAAGATACTGTACTGACTATGAATAGTGAATAAAAATTTAAAAGCTGGTTTAGAGAGTTTTGGGGTATATGGGAGAGGATGAAGCAGGTAATTACTTTGTATAAGAGTATGATAATAAATAGAGGTTCAAACTAGGAACTAAGAGGCGTGAGCGTTAATATTTTGGTGGAATAATAGAAGATGTATACTTATGTATTATTTGGGAATAAGTGCTATAAATCATAAGATAAGAAATTATCTAAGTCGCACAGTAGATAAAGCATAAATCATAGAATGATTTGAAAAAAAAAGAATAAAAAAAGAATCCTTTGTGAAAATTAAGTTGATAATACTTGTTAGAAAATTGTTGAACATATTCCCCTTAGTTGAAATAAGATGAGGTAAATTTTACTTTCAGTACATATGTCCAAATCCGTAAATTAAGTAAAGATAACTGTGTGTTAGTTTATATATATATATATATATATATATATATATATATATATATATATATATATATATATATATATATATATATGCATATATATATATATATATATATATATATATATACCTACATACATATATATATATATTTATATATACATATATATATATATATATATATATATATATATATATATATATATATATATATAATATATATATGTATATATATATATATATATATATATATATATATATATATATAATATATATATATATATACATACACATATATATCTTATATATACTGTATATATATATATATATATATATATATATATATATATATATATATATATATATGTATATATATATATATATATATATATATATATATATATATATACAGTATATATATATATATATATATATATATATATATATATATATATTATATATATATACATATATATATATATATATATATATATATATATATATGTATATGTATATATATATATATATATATATAATATATATATATATATATATATATATACATATATGGGAGCTAGGAGTGTTGGTGAAAATAGCAGAAAACTTAGATGTGATTGATTGCAATAATTACAGAGGCATCACATTTACGTCAGTTATCATGGAAATATACAATATATTATGCTCATGATTTATAAAAGATAGATATAATTAGCACATTTTCATTATCGGACATCTAATACAGCAATATTTAACTATAGAAATCTGCTATGGAATGCATTTGTGGACTATGAATAGGCCTTTGACAGTTTGTATCAGCCATTTTTTGGGAGAGATTCCTGCGGTATTAAGAAAAATTAATGTTAATATAGTCCTTTTAAATGAAATTCCAGTGACGAGTGGAATACTCCATCGGAATGTGTGTTCACCTTTGTTGTTTATCCTCCTCATGGATTTATTAATACAAAGAAAAGTTGGGGATGGCAGCGAAGGATTGGACTGGACTGGACTGGTAACCTAAAATTATCTTACCTATACCTATGATGCAGTTGTTATTTGCAGAACACCACAGGACATGCAAAGCTAGCTTATCAGAAGGCATGATATATCACACGAGGTTAGACTGAAGATTAATAGAAGATAGATAGAGATGATGAGAACTATATATGCAATAGAAGACGAAATATCAATGGAAGGAACTATTCAAGAACTATGATCTCAAAAACAGAATATTTAGAATTTGAGTTTAATTGAAGTTTGGAAACTAATCAAAGCAGAGAATGGCTAAGATAAGTAAGATTTGGATATCCAATTGCCTCATATTACATTAAAAAACAGGTTATATAACAGCTTAGTGAGATCGGTTTTTCTGTATGGACTTGGAGTCGTGGTGTGATTCTGAAATAATATCCAACAGATTTGAGAACAAAACTCTCAGAAGAATATTGGGAGGTAAATGGCAGGACAGGATTTTATATGAAATTATAAGAGGATACTCGAGTGCCATATGGGGATGAGATTATTGCTTGGGGTAGATGTACAGAGTTTGGTCATGCTCTTCACACTCCCCGAGAGAGATTATTTAACCACACTTTCAACTGGGCTCCACAAAGCGAAAGACGAGTTTGAAGACCCAAGATTACACTATCAAACGTGATGTAGGAGATAATGATTGGAGAAGTCTTGATTTAATAGCTTAACATAGAGATGACTTGCGAAATCTAACCGAATCGGTATACGTGAATAGGCGCAGGGTAATATGCATATACATATACATATACATACACGTATATATATATATATATATATATATATATATATATATATATATATATATATATATATATATATATATAT
>NC_090760.1:55641549-55644049 GCF_036898095.1 Palaemon carinicauda | reverse complement strand
ATTGAGGCTGAAGTTTAATCGTATACCCCCTTGACCTTTGGGAACTGCCCCCGCTCAAGCAACCACGAATCATATAAATATATAAATAATACGGCCTCTGTCTGACGGATAACACCTGACTTATTTAACTTCACTCCATTTGTTTTTAGATTCACACAAAAAAATATCATATGAATTGCCACGCTTATCAAAATTATCCCTTGACTTTACTTATACATTAAGCAGCAACTTAAGAACACATTGTTATCATTAAGTTTTTTTACAACACGTCAAAAGAAGACATGAGGTCTGTTCAGGAAACAACAATAACACCAAGGAAAATTCCCAACTCATCAAGTCAAGGAATGTCGCGTATGCAGGGGTAAGGAGGTAAACTCCGATTTATACTTATGAAAACTACATCTTCTAGCACCCCATGTATGTTTGCCTGAGGATGTTTAGACACTGTGCCATTAATAATGCTCTATATTACTAATGTGTTAGATTTAACCATCTTTACTTGGTATGGACCCAAATACACTGGCTCTAGTTTGTGTTTCCTAGGTTGTAATCGTTTCAAATACACACGATCACCCACAAATACTTTTACAGATGTGGTTACTTTGAGCTGTTTTTTCATCAGCTCTATTCAAAAACCTTTTACTGCAGTCCTTTACTCTCCATAAGAGATTTAGTAACTGTTGCGAATTAATCAGGACCTTATATGCTAACAGAGGATCCTGTCCATACACCAAAAAGAAAAGCGTGTCCCTAAACGAGGCATTGTAAGCAATGTTCAAATCTAGCTCAGGCGTATGTAGCATGGCATGCCAATAAAGGCGGTCATCAGCCACTAAGTAAAGTAAAATTTGCACCACTTCTCTATCATACAATTCCACTTAGCTATTAGCTGAAGGCCTATATGCGGTAAGTGGAAAGTTTTCAATTTTCATCAAGTCCCGAACCGATTTCATCACCTTATCTATAAACTCGAGACCATTATCACTTATAAATATTTTCTGGCAACCAAACCTAGTAATGAAAGAGCACAGTGCCTGGGCTATGGAATTTGCTGATTCATCCAACACTGCGTAGGTATGAGTGTAATGAGTGAATGTATCCTAAAATACACATATACGCTTAAGATGCGTTATATCAGTATGAAATGGGCATACTACATCCATATGCACCCTATAAAATTGAATATTAGTCATATTCCATTTTCTGACTTCAAGTAAACTGTTTTTGTGTTCTTTGAAACAGTTAAAAGCATAACAGAATTTTATATAGTTTTCTATGGATTTTTTCATTCCTAACCTAAAGAAGGATTCTCGTGCTCTCCTTAATGTTCTATCAATCCCTAAATACGCTTTATACAGACTTGCATAGACAATGTGGATAACTCGATTAATTAAAGAGGGAGGAAGAACTACCCGTGCACAAAACTCCTCTCTCCTCTTCTTGTAAGCAAAATATAATATATAATTTTCTTTAGAAAAAATTCTCACGAGGCACATTCAGAAATTATGGATTACTCTCTGATCCCCCTTTAATCACTGCTCATACTCTTACCATCCCATCCTCTTTGTTCTCTCCCTCTCAGACTTCCTTTATGTCCCAACCTCCGAAGTCAATCACACCTGCATCATCAGGGCACTCATTCCGGACACCCATGGTCGTGTCCATTGCCACCCACATACATTAAACTTTATCGTTTTCATTTCTCTCTCTCTCTCTCTCTCTCTCTCTCTCTCTCTCTCTCTCTCTCTCTCTCTCTCTCTCTCTGTTTTTCCAACTTCTCTAACTCTCTCTCTCTCTCTCTCTCTCTCTCTCTCTCTCTCTCTCTCTCTCTCTCTCTCTCTCGGATCTCATTTTCTGATTGCTCCGAGCGTGAATTCACATCCTGTTTTCTATTTTGGTGGGGCTTCAATATTTTGGTTTCGTTTCTTTTTCCTCTTTTGTGACCTAATAGTTACTCGTATTTCTGTACCTCTAGCGAAGGCATGAACTACCTTATAGCTTCACCTACTATGTGGTCAAACACCTTTATATTAATCTCTAACAACCTTTCAATCCATCATCTCGCTTGTCCAGATATCAAGTCACCTTTATAGAATAAATCACGTATGGGGCAAGGATAATTTTGTAACTCAATCAGCTGACCTAATAAAAATAACCAATGCCTCTTTAAACCCCAAAGAATAGCTGGTACCTCTAGATGGAATGTACTATAATTCTCATCTGCCCCTTTTAATGCCCTGGAAGCAAAACTAATGGGTCACTCTCTACCTTTATAATCTCGTTGAGAAATTACGCCACCAATAGCTACGCTACTTGCATCTATTGTCACTAAAAATGGGCGATCAAATATAGGAAGTGCTAGTTAAGGCAGCTTTCAAATTATTAACCCTGAATAGATATCGTTATTTGACCACCTTAATTAGGTATCGATAGGTCAACCTCAACCCGAGCTCCCCCACCCCCCAAAAAATAATTTAAAAAGCAATTCACAACCTTTTAC
>NC_090760.1:55622204-55632204 GCF_036898095.1 Palaemon carinicauda | reverse complement strand
AACTACCATATTAGCTTTACCTACTATGTGGTCAAACCCAGTTATATTAAACTCTAACAACCTTTCAATACATCTCGCTTGTCCAGATGTCAAGTCACCTTTGTAAAATAAATCACGTAAGGGGCGATGTTCAGTTTGTAACTCAATCAGTTGACCTAATAAAAAGACCCAATGCCTCTTTAAAATCCAAAGAATAGCCAGTACTTCTTGATGGAATGTACCATAATTCTCTTCTGCCCCCTTTAATGCCCTGGAAGCAAAACTAATAGGCCACTCTCTACCTTTATCATCTCGTTGAGAAATTACGCCACCAATAGCTACGCTACTTGCATCTATTGCCAATAAAAATGGGCTATCAAATCTAGGACATGCTAGTTAAGACAGCTTCCAAATGATTAACCCTGCATAGGTATCGTTATCTTAATTAGGTATCAATAGGTCGACCCCGACACGAAGTCCCCCCCAAAAAATAATAAAAAAACTCATTTAAAAAGCAATATACAACCTTTTACTATTAAAAAAGGGTCAATTTGTATTGTATTACAGGGTGTGATTTCGAACAGAAAATGATTTTTTTTTTCTATAGGAAATAACGTGATTTAACCGAATTTGACCTTCATTTCACTCGCAAACAAACAGATCAACCAATTTGGCTAACTTTAACTTGTCGAATTGGTTGATGTTATTACGGATGAAATGAAGGTGAAAACCGGTTAAATCACGATATTTTGTACAGGAAAACATATATTTTCTGTTAAAATTGTTAAATATAAACAAAGTTGTCATAGATGATGAGTTAAAATATTTAAATATAAACACTAGTTCAACGGCGACACTTCCCTTACGGATGTGATGCGAACGATAACATTAGCAACGTTACCAATGATACACAGTGTTACCGAAGATGACGAATGGTACAGAGAGTTACCAACGGTACGATGTCATTACTAGCGATAGCAATGCTAGATATTTGCATAGGTATTTCAAATAATTTTTCCATATAACTTTTACACAATATATAAAAAGTACAAAAAGGGCAGAGAACCTAACAAACACACCTAGCCTAACCTAGTAGTATGACAGGTCACAAACCTCAGGTATTTACTGAGAGCGGTAAAATTCTCCATGTTACGAATGATACACAGCGTTACCAACGTTACGGTGACATTACTAGCGATAGTAATGCTAGATATTTCCATACGTATTTTAAATAATTTTCCCGTATAAGTTTTATACAATATATAAAAAGTACAAAAAGGGCACAGAACCTAACAAACCCACCTAACCTAACCTAGGAATTCTCCGGTCACAAAACACATATAATGACTATTGGGGAATGACTTACCCTTTTGCAATTAATATTATCTTCCATGGGGGTAGACGACTTTTTCCCCAAAATGTACCTTTATAATAAGTAACGGTATAACCACAACAACTTTTTGATTTTAGGAATGACGGTTTCGGTATTACAATAAAATATGTGAATGTCTTTCCTGTAAGATAGGAGGGAAACGACACTTGGGGCACTGTAACAGTTGAGGAATTACGATGTGTGATTTCAGGAAATTAACAACATTGGCTGAAGAATAATAAAATATCACCATGGAATTTAGCAAAAGTTTTAGGAACGGAATACTGAAGCCGTTATAAGTATTTATAACTTCCTCCATCGCAAAATACGAAAAAATAAACCTCACTTGAAATGACGGAAAACTTACTAGGTCAAAGGTTACAAGGGAAAAGGACTTGGTATGAAAAGACCACTTAAAGAGACAATGGAAGGTGGTAGGGAAATATCAGTAGACAAACCCCTTGTGTAAACTTTGGATAGTTACCCGTTCCTGATTGGTTAACAGAAAAACAACGGAGTGTAAAGGGTAAACATGAATGAACTGTATAAGGAAACTAGTCCAGAGAAAGAATTCATGTATGATAAATAATATTGAATGGGAATATAAAATGAGATGATTTTAAAAGGAACAGGATAATGAAACGATTAATAGGTAGGGGAAAAGCTTCTGCGCAGGGGGGAGGGGTTTCTGCGCAGGACAAAATTGGTATGCACGAACGAACGAACGTACAGGTGCTAATGATAGTATGCAGGGTTGACAGGTTGGCCTTTTTCAGGCCAAATAAATCAAATTTGACATCTTTCCCTGCTAGATACCTAAATTTGGCCTATTTGAAATTGGTTAGCCTTATATGCTATATATTCGACCTTTTCCTAGTATCAGGGTGGCCTTTTAAAGGTGCAATTGATCAGACGTTGGACTTTTCTCATTTGGAAAACCTGGTAACCCTGATAGAATGGAAAGCTAAAATTTGATCTACATCAAACGTTGGAAGCACTGGTTACTGTATTTTTTCATGAGACAATCTTTGCAACGGCCCCTCCAAAGTTTATTCAGATACACTGTTTTGTATTTTCCTCCGATTATTATACATTCAAGAAGATAATGTATAGAGAAGAAAAAGATTGTTTTACGGTTTATATTGTTTCCCCAGTATGTTTTCCCCACCCAAAACCCCGAGTTCCCACTGGGGGTCCCCCATTATCGTAGGATATAGATGTATATATATTTCTGGAACTACTCATTTGCGACGGGAACGAGTGTCATTTTCGAAAGAGCGTATTTTTTTTCTATAGGAAAAAGTAGTTTTTTCCTAGGTTCCATTGCCCTGTAATACACTACAATAAAACCAAAACAACTTCAAAGAGTGTTCTCTTCTTCAAGAGAAGTAAATAAAAGCTAGGTCTAAAATAAATATTTATTGAAAATAAATTGAGAATGTAAGTATAAAAATAATGACTTTACAAAAAAAATTCACCTAAAATCTAAATATGGAAATAAACTGAAACTATTCTAAGCACTTATTTTATGATACCTGAGGACCATTTTCTGAGATCCACGGCGAGTTGGGGGAGAGGAACCAGAAGTGAACGTTTCCTGAAATGAGAAAAAAAGTGTATGTTTTTCTGACTAAAAAAAAATTTATCCTATTTTGAAATGTTTTTTGGGCTGAGTAAATGACATAGTTAGTGGCTGAAAATTTTACAGGATATTGTATTATCATCGTAAAACTAAATGTGTAAATATATATGCACTTGGATATCATTTAATGTTTTGAAAAGTTTTTTTTTTTTTTTTTTTTTTTTTTTTTTTTTTTTTTTTTTTTTTTTTTTCCTGAGTTATATCATGAAATTTTTCTGGACAAATCCATATATCAATTGCCGAGCATGGTTTTTTGCATGGCAATATCAGAAATTTTATAAAACAGAGGAATACATAGAGCTATGCCTGCTTGTGTTGGATATGCTCACAAAATGGTCGCCAACCACACCACCTTGAAAAGGACTATTGTGCTACCGCAAATGGAGAAAGATATGTCAATAACAGCGAGTTATTAACTTATATAATTGTTCGAAGATTCGCAAAAATATATTTTGGTAGCTAGAATAAAATTTAGATATTTTTTTGCAATTAAAAATAACAAAATAATCATCATAATCAAGTTATCATAATGGTACAAACTTACAAAAACAGGAGAAATTATAAGATATTTTATAAAAAAAACACATGGTGTAGAAGACATTCACAAACACTTTACTACAATCCCTTTTTTATACACGCCTAAACACTACTGTACATTCGATAATTATATAGAAATTTTAAATTACATAACCTTAATTACCCTAATTAGGTATTGATGGGTTAAGCTCGACCCGAGGGTATCACAGAAATAGCACAAGGAAAAGAGATGGGATGAAATGCACCCTAACCCGACTGCTGCGCACACTGAATTGAGGTCTCGCAGGTCGATATAACTCTCAACCAATATGGATGAAAAATTATGGCAAAAAAGCTTGTTTTTTTTTTCTTTTTTAATCTTGGGTCTTATACGACCCACCACACTTATCCAGAGTTTTAAAGGTGCTTTCTTCTTTCAGTCTTAAATTTATTACTTTTATTTCTTTCAAGCATCCAGTGGTCTTGCTATCTCTCCAAAACCTCATATAAATTTATGGTAAAACTTAGCTAGCCCAAGGAACTCAGCTACTTCCTTGGGGGTACGTGTCTTGGGAGAATCTCTGATAGCTTCTACTTTACTGGGGCAGGGTTAGATACCTTCTTGGGTTATTATATTACCTAAAAAATCAACCTGTTTACAGAAAAATTTGCTTTTGGACAATTTCCTTTTCATACCATTATGTGGCAATTCTTCTAAAACTTTATGAATATTGTTATTATGTTGTTCGGCCATTTTTCCTGTTAATATTATATTGTCTAAATAAACAAGAACTTTATGGCCAATTAAGGGAGCATTTTCAACACCGAAAGAAAGAAAATAAACTGAAATAGTTGATCGTTGGCTATAAATGCTGTTTTACACTTTTTGTCTTCCTGAATAGGTATTTGATTGTATCCATATTTTAAATCGATAGTTGTAAATTATTTACTATATCGTACCTTCACAGGTAATTCTTCAATCGAGGGCAATGGAAATGCATTATCCTTAGTGACTGCATTCAACACACAATATTACCGGTTCATATGCCCAGGGAGATTTGCTCTCTTCGATTATCCCTTGTTCCCTTAATCACTAATTTCCCTTTCTATCTCTCCCTGGAAATGAATGGGTACCTTATAAGGCCTTGACATGACCGGCTCAGCCTGCCCAATTTCCATTTTAATGGGAAATCAATCAACCCTCCCAGGTGGCTCGTGTCCAGTTGCAATTATATGGGAATAATTATTAATAATGTTACTAACTTCAGGGTGATATTCTGGCGAGTATAGTTTTTGTGCTTGCATAATTAAGTTCTGAGTGCATTTGTCTGTGCAATCTGGAGTTGTAGTTCCCAAGATCCCATAATTAGCCATTTCACATAACTCCAATTCACACAGAGAATCACTTCCTAACAAAACTCATTATTTGACAAATTAGCTATCGTTATATCAGCTCTGTTCTCTTTTCTTTCTGACGAGCCCTCTTTGACGTGTGCCCTTTTATCATGGGGTTTAAATACAACCCTGGTTCACTCCCGGAGTGGCTGACACGGGGTCACTGATATGCTCATAAGCGTCTGGGGAGGCAATAGTTCTCCTCTTTTAGGTACAGCTGTTATCTTAATTATCTCTCCTTTCCCACAAAAGCACTTACTCTTTCATGACCTTCTATTGGCAAAATGTACTCTCCTGATTCTACTGGTATTCTATGTTTTTCCCCGAAAATGTATATTTCATTACTCATTATAAAATCCAACCCAAGTATATTCCCAGTTCCTGGAATTCCCAAGGTGGGTTAGATGAAAAAATCATGTGCAAACTTCACAGATCCCACCTTAATGTTGACGATCATTGTAAGCTCTGCATGCAGTTTATTTCTTCCTGACGTGTTAAGGATGATGAATGCACCTGACTGTAGTAGGTTTGTGGGAATTCCTTTTTCAATAAGTGAAACACTGTCTCCCGTGTCAATCAGCGCTCGATTGGACTTATCTGATAGGTCAATCCTGACTGCCAAATATCCAAGGCGCCTATTTGGATATGTGGGGCACATGCCAACGACCTTGCATGCATTACCGCTGCCACTTACTACTGTCCCTAGTGCTGCGGGGGTGAGGTCGGTGGTACTGATGGGAACACCAATGCTCGTTCGACTGCTTCTGTTGTCATGTGGGGGGAGGGGGGGTGGAGGGGGGATCAGTCTCCATAGTTTCCAACTTCCCTTGTTTCCTTTTCATCGGATGGGGTGGTGAGCGTGCGCCACAGCCCACCCGCCTTCAGCAATTTTTTGCTGGCCGTTCTCGAGATAGATGACTGTAGGCCTGACAAGTGTAACAGCAGAGGGATCCTTATGTGGGACACTTCACTCGTCAGTACCCCTATCCCCCCTACTCCCAGCATCTGAAGACTCTTCTCACCTGCTGACTACGTTCTTCTCTCACCCACTTTGTGGGTATGTAAGTGCCTCTCATGGCTTCCACCTTTTTGGAATCGTGGAAATTATTCTTAGTATTTTTAATTTTTTTCACACTGTCTAGAAGGATTTATATTACCATCGTGTAGTAAATAATCAGAATATCGAAAAATGAGAGTTGCAAAACTGAGAACTGTCTCACCCCTTCGAATTTTGGGTGTGCAGTTTTTTTTTTTTTCCATTTCCCCTCATCTCGCATCGGGTAAGTCATATTTCTCAACTAAACGATTTTTTATGTCAGTATAACTTATTAAACTGTCTGGTGGCCAATGCGTTTCCTCCATTGTAAGAGCATATTCCAGAAACCTAATTACTTGAATTGCTTTTTCTCTTTCTGACCACCCATATGTGGCTACTTCAAAGTCTTTCAAAAACACTTCGATCGATTGGAACCCTTAGTTAGGCTGCTGATCATCAAAAAGCTTGACACATATATGTGTGCGTGTGTATATGCGTTTGTGTATGTGTGTGAGAATTTCTGTGTCTGCATTAGCTTACGGTTGATCAGGATTGAATCTTTTTCATTATATTTAAATATGTATCAATATAACTTTAGGCAAATAAAATCGTTTGATTGAGATTACCTTAAAAAATACAAGAAATATGCTTATTACAACTAATTCATGTAAGAGATCGATTTTAGATAGCAATATCGATTTACATTCTGTAATTTTACTTTATAATTTTTCTTTCCCATTAAATAAATATTATAAAAAAGAAAGAGAAAACAAATTCTAACTACGCAATTTTCCCTAATTATGTTTTTCAGTCCTCACTCATTGCAGATTCCTACTCCTTTGCTGCTGTTCTGATAAGACTGTAAATGAAGTAAGGTGTTTCAAAAGTTCCCATGATATCATTGATGGTAACATCCAAAAGGGAGTTTCAGAATATATGACTTTTTTAATCTTTAATTTCAATGAAGGTTTCTTGACATAAATAATTTATGAAAGAAGCATCATGCTTTCAAAATAAATCCTCGGAAATAAATTGCCACATCTGAATACTATTGCTCTATTAGAAAGAGATGGGTGTAATGGCAAAACTATTCGTTCTGTATATTATAGGATATGAAAAATTAGCTATAGTGTAGTATAGTAAATGTTTCAGCTTAAATTCTTATCAATGTCCTTGTTCTTCTCCTAAGTTAACATCATCTTATATACCTTTTTGAAACTGTACATTTTGATATGTGCAATTAATGAAAGAATTTGATGAATGCTTTTTTAAGAGGGATGCAAATCCTGTTAAAGATTAAATTGTTGTAAACAGATAAGCTAGTATTTTTGGCATGCTCTTCGCACTCCCCAAGAAAGATTAGTTCACAAAATTCAGTTGCCCTCCACAAGCCACTAGAAGACTTGGAAGACCCAGGTCTACAAGGCTGAGGGCTATGGAGTGTAAAGTAGGAGATGATGAATGGAGAAGTATTGAATTAAATTCTCTAAATAGAGGTGACCGGTGAGATCTAACAGTGTCCCTTCGCTCCAATAGGTGAGGAAGAAATGATGAATACTCCTAATTCAACATGATTCAACTGTGAATGACCAAATCAGTATTTTATAGAGGGTGATTAAAGATCTAAAGATTAATGATAATATGCAATAAAGGACTGAGTAAAGAATACGCCATGCCATTAATCTCCCTGTTGATGATTATGGAGAATTTTTAAATGATTCAAAAAATTATTTATGTCCATTGAGTCTTGATTATGTTTGAATTTTTGCTAGGGATTGTTTGGAAATATATGAATGGGTAGCTAACAGGCCACCACTAATATATTTAATGGAAACCCAGTGAAATAAATAACAAATTATTATAAAACTCAGTTGTCTGTTCAATCCCTTTTACCGACCATGAATAATGAACTTTTCATATAAAACGGGAAACCATATGAAATCTTTCCTCCTATGCAATAGGTATTCATTTTCATTGTAAACAGGTATAAATACATAATTTCACGGAAAAGAGATACTCGCCTGAGTTTTTTTTATATATTTTTTTTTCTGAATAATATTCATAAAAGCTAGGGAGTTCTCTGTCTCTAGGTAGCTTTAAGTTGATAAAACTGAAACAATTTTTATATGAATTAAATATCATAATTTTGAAACGTTTTGCGTAGGCTAGAGAGAGAGAGAGAGAGAGAGAGAGAGAGAGAGAGAGAGAGAGAGGAGAGAGAGAGAGAGAGAGAGAGAGAGAGAGAGAGTAAAATAATATACTTTTGCATCTAAACTTTTATTGAGGTCTACTAGCTGAGTCAGAGGGAGAAGGTACTTTTTTTTGGGTAGATACCCTGTGTTCAAGACTAATTTTGATAATTGAGTTTTGGTTCCTCTATATCTAAACTTACAATGGAGACAAAGTCTTCCATCTCGAAATAAAGGCCTGAATCCATGCATTGTAACATATAGGAATTCCGTATTTTTCTTTTTTTAAATCAAGAATTTAATACAACATATAATGAATATGCATATTTCTTTAAACCTTGAATGGAATTTAAATATGTATGATTTTTTTTTCGTTACTGGACGCTGTAATTGTGATGTTTGTTTCCTTTGAATCAAGAGAAGCATTGCAATTCTTTTTATGGTCCGCCCACGAGCCACCCACGCGAACAAATAGCTGAAATCTCACAAGAACATGCTTTTGTGGCAATCGTGTGTATCCTAAAGCTGCTCAGACAATCCAACGATAATACTTCGATGGTGAACATTAGAGTTCAAGGAAGATGCCTCACTGTTAAGAAAAGAGTCTTGACCAAGGAGAATAGGCACATATGATTTTGGCGACATTCATTCAGCTAAATTTTCTTTTCAAATTCATTTTAACACACATTACATATACAGTCACACGAATGTAATATAGTTTCACTTTTTTAAATTATTCTAAAGTTTTTTTTTTTTTTTTTTTTTTTTTTTTTTTGACAAATTAAGGTGTTAATAGCTTAGAAGTGTGTATTTTCTTGTCTGTAACTATAGACTAACGTTACCGATGTAGATATAAGACACCCTTTTCTACATAAATGATCTATGAATATTTTATCTATTTCAATACATTTTTCATATTTTCACAATGTGAAGTAAATATATATTCACTTTTCCTATTATACCTCAAATAAAATTTTCTTTCATATCAATATCAAAATATAATGACATACAATCTACAGCAGAAGCCTTCTTCTTCCCCACCTTTATCCCTACATTAAGGGGTTCGTTGCCTGATGCACCCTCTCCAATGCCTTCGATCAAAGGCATCCTCTTCCGCCAAACTCCTTCTCTCCATATCACCCTTTACCTTAACAAGCCATCTTTCTTCCTCCCTCCTGATTTTCTCCCCCTTACAGATTCCTCCAGAGCCCTCCTCACTCTCTCACCACCATCCATCTTTACCAGGTGTCAACACTATGTTACTCGTGACACTTATCATCTCTGTAATGTTCAATGCACTATTCAGCCGTGTTATTTCGCCATTATATAATTTTTCAAGCCGTGATATTGCCATAATCCACCTTAGCATTCTCATTTCTGTTCTCTCAAGCTTTTCTTCATCTTTTCATTTATCTATAGCCCCAGTTCCTGATCTATACATTAACACTGGTCTTATTACTGTGCTATAGATTTTGACTTGTACCTTATTTGGCGTTTGCCTATCACATACCATTCCTGCTACCTCCTTCCACTTTTCCCATTGCTTCTTTTATCATATTATTAACTACAGCCTCGCTTCCTCCCTCCTGATTTATAGTAGATAGGAAGTTTCTAAATTGTTCTACCTCTACTTTCATGTATGGCTACCATGTGCTTACCCTCCTTACTTTTAACCATGGCTTCAGTCTTGCCCATGTCCACCCTTAAACAACCTCTTTCCAAAAGCTTTCCCCACTCTAACTCTCTTTTCTGTAATTTTTCTTAGTTTTCAGAAGCAATCACCAAATCATCTGCACATAGCAACTCGCACAACTCTTCATTTCAGACCCTTTCACTTAAAAAAAAAAAAAAAAAAAAAAAAAAAAAAAAAA
>NC_090760.1:55607275-55609775 GCF_036898095.1 Palaemon carinicauda | reverse complement strand
CTCCAAAATTGTCTGAAAAATAAAATTCCAGACTCAGAAAACTGCTCAGTGCTGATTTGGTCCTTGTTTTAGTATCTGTAGTATTGTTCAAGAAATCTCTAAAGTTTAAATTGAAAGCAAATATTCATTGAGTTTTCTATTTTACTTTCACTAGAGCTAGGACGAAATAAATGGGTGACACTGAGAATTGGACTATTAAATTCCCTAATAAAAGGGAGATATTAGATGGTCTTCATATTTACACACATTAATGCGTTTACTGTATAATCAACTTCAATTTTTTTTTAAACTGTATAGAGAAGTACCTATTACTCAACCATTATTTTGTTTTTAGACCTGGAGAGAAGAGGAACGGTAGGCCTACGTGGGCAATGAAACACATCATATTCTCTTTTTATCGCTGCTTTTTTATTTCATAAAGTTATCCCCCTTATCGTTATAGTAATTTGATGATGCAATAAAAGCAGTTGCTCTTTATATTCATATCCAATTTTTTCCACCCTTGGTGTCCAGATGCTGACACGAGGACTCAAAGATATGAGAGACTAAGTGGTTTTCTAACTTCCTTTTGACATCCTGAATCACATTTCAGAAGCTTAACAAGAATAAAACTCAGGTCAGGTGGTATATATTGACCTTTATATCAAAGATCATCTCGGAAGCTAACATTCTTTAAAACTTCGGTATAGATGGGGAAATCTTTCAATATAACTACACTTTTGCCAGACTTTATACATCAAATATAGGTGACAACACATTCCCTTGGAGTACTCCGCTGTTCACTGGAAACTGACTTGATAAGACTCCATTAACATTAACTTTGCACTTGCTATTCTCACGAACAGACTTAATCAAATTTGATATATTTAAGAGGAATTCCATAATAACGTAGGATTCTCCACAAAACTGGCCGGTGCACACTATCCAAGGCTTCTTCATAGTCCACAAATACCATCAAAAGAGGTTTTCTATATTATACGCATTGCTGTACATGTCTCAAAATTAAAATTTGGTCATTGCAACTTCTACCTATTCTAGATCCTGCTTGTTCACCTATCAGCTTTTCATCAATCTTTCTCTCCAGTCTCTTAAAAATAAGCATACTATATATTTTCCTAACAACTGATGTAACTAGTAGGCTATGTGTCTGTATTCATTTTAATCAGTCAGGTCTCCCTTTTTAGCTATTTTCATCAACACTCCTAACTCCCATTCAGCAGGTCTTCCCTCTTCATGCCACATTCTACAAAATAATCTTGTAAGGAGTCAGGGAGTCACTTCACTTTCGGCCAGTATAGTAATTTGATGATGCAATAAAAGCAGTTGCTCTTTATATTCATATCCAATTTTTTCCACACTTGGTGTCCAGATGCTGACACGAGGACTCAAAGATATGAGAGACTAAGTGGTTTTCTAACTTCCTTTTGACATCCTGAATCACATTTCAGAAGCTTAACAAGAATAAAACTCAGGTCTGGTGGTATATATTGACCTTTATATCAAAGATCATCTCGGAAGCTAACATTCTTTAAAACTTCGGTATAGATGGGGAAATCTTTCAATATAACTACACTTTTGCCAGACTTTATACATCAAATATAGGTGACAACACATTCCCTTGGAGTACTCCCGCTGTTCACTGGAAACTGACTTGATAAGACTCCATTAACATTAACTTTGCACTTGCTATTCTCACGAACAGACTTAATCAAATTTGATATATTTAAGAGGAATTCCATAATAACGTAGGATTCTCCACAAAACTGGCCGGTGCACACTATCCAAGGCTTCTTCATAGTCCACAAATACCATCAAAAGAGGTTTTCTATATTATACGCATTGCTGTACATGTCTCAAAATTAAAATTTGGTCATTGCAACTTCTACCTATTCTAGATCCTGCTTGTTCACCTATCAGCTTTTCATCAATCTTTCTCTCCAGTCTCTTAAAAATAAGCATACTATATATTTTCCTAACAACTGATGTAACTAGTAGGCTATGTGTCTGTATTCATTTTAATCAGTCAGGTCTCCCTTTTTAGCTATTTTCATCAACACTCCTAACTCCCATTCAGCAGGTCTTCCCTCTTCATGCCACATTCTACAAAATAATCTTGTAAGGAGTCAGGGAGTCACTTCACTTTCGGCCAGTATCAACTTGGAAGTTATTTCATCATATCCAGGGCTTTCCATCTCTTTAGTTATTTGAGGATAGCTTCGACTTAAAACACACTGAATTCATTCATGGGCACATCAAGGTCTTCATCAGCTTCAGGTATATCAATTAAATTATTCCCTTCATATGTCCTATTCATAACCTCATTAAAGTGTTTCATCCAACGTTGTCTTTCCTAATCTGCTATTACTATAACAGCCATCTCTCTTTTTCATGGGTATATGCTTCTTCTCCTTTGCCCCAGTCGAGATTTCATCAATAATTCTATAAGTAATTCTCACATCATAGCCACTTCCTGAATTCATAGATTTGTCTGCCTTATCTG
>NC_090760.1:55589775-55597275 GCF_036898095.1 Palaemon carinicauda | reverse complement strand
TGACGGTTCCAGTGGCACTTTTCTCAGTGATGTCATTACTGGTAGACCAAAGCATGGATAACTGCCCTTATGTACCGTCAGGTGTTTGATTTCATTCATGACCTTTCACATCCATCGTGCTGATTTACTGCAGAGCCACTGAAGATGAAGTCCATTTGGAAGGGTGTCAGTATGTAATGTTTTTTTTTTTTTTTTTCACTATAAACCTCATATTAACTTAAGTGTACATAGTACCGAGGGATTTGGTGAGCTTGTATCTAGGAAAAAAAATAATATGGCTAAAATACTTGAATTCAATAAGTAAAAGCAATATTTAAGAAATTCATTTATGATATTGTCCCAAATGAGTAACAATTATGTTTATAACATGCTATGCGAAAGGAAATCTCTTCATGGAAGTTATCCCATTTCGAACATAAGGAATTGGTTCTAAATAAAAGGGTTTGAATAGAGTTAATCTTGAATGATTTCAAACAACTACTAAAAATTTGAGACCCAAAACAGTGTATGTCTCTTCTAAAAGTACCTGTAAGAAATACCCTATTTGAGCGTGAAATGTTTATGTCAATGAATGGTAACCCATTATCTTCATCTATTTTCATGATAAACTTAATATCTTGTTTAATTCTATTTACATATTCTAAAAACTTGTCAGCAAGAGATGTTTCTGTAAATAGCCTAAAATTATCTGTAACGTATCTTCTATAAAAGAAAAACTTTTTCCAGGAAAGTGCGATTCGATCACAAGTAAAATTTATCGTTATAATAATCAACAAATAAAAGCTCCACTCTTTCACATACAAGGAATTTTTTTCGTACTTTTCTACAGCGTCAACATTTCTGTCACTATAACGACCGACTTCCTCCATAAATCATATTTATTGTTATTTTGGGACCAAAACAATCATGATCCATTTGTTCGGATGGAGTTAGGCCGGATATTGTGTATACTATACGCAGAAATTATCCTTGAGCATGAAGATAAGGCCATGAGAAATTCTGGGGCTGTAGAATAAATGTAGCCACTCGTCATTCGCCATTATATGCAGCCATTTACGTGTGAGAAAGCAGCAGGTGGCCCAAGAAGCGGAAGAGGAAGGTTTATTTTCCAAATAAGAACTTGTTCGAAAATTTTTTGATAAAGTAAACTTCTTACTCTTTCCTAAATATATATCTTCAACGTTTATAAAAAAAAGGGAATAGATTTCGTAAATAAGATTTAGCTACTCTGACTTATTCTTTTAAAATAGCGTTAACTGTATATCAATTATAGCAATATAAAATACCAAAATCGATATCCTTATGAATTTTTTTTATACAGAATCACACAAAATTTTGGAATTCATGTTAAAAAAAAAAAAAAAAAAAAAAAAAAAAAAAAAACTTCATTTATATCAAATGTCGATTTACATTGAATATCTTAATAAATAAGATTTATCGATATTTGGGAGGAAGGGAAAATCATTTTTAAGTTATTCTATTACCTTGTTCGTTATTCTTTTCACATGCACCATTTTATTTATTTAGAATCATTAACATATCTTCAAAATTATAGAAAAAAAGTCTTACTGATGCAAAACATTAAAGGTTATTGTTATCTTTTGGAATAATAAACGCAAATAAAGAATTCCGAACATGAATAATCTTTTACTTCTGGAGATCGAATATCTAATGATATATCTCTTACGCAAAAAAAAAAAAAAAAAAAAAAAAAAACTCATAATTTACAAATACATTGGTTTTCTTGTCAATGGCAGCAGAGATATTGTTCATATTTATCTTGGAACTGTGAATGAGACACTTTGATGGACAACAAACCGGCAGCATAACCTTTAAATTTTGGCTCGTCACCATTAATGATATCATCCTGCATCAATCCTATCGAAATTATTACCTCAATTATCATCATCATCATCATCCTCATCATCTTTTTCTGCAGAAGCATTATGATATCAATCCTTGTGTGGCATCTTATATACCCCTTCTAAATCATTGCCTTAGTTATACACATAACTGTTATTATCATTAACAATTAATGCAAATTAAGTCATTGAAAGTACGGTAATGACCATAACGAACAGTAAAGTAATTTCCCTATTGAGTATCATCCTCCTCGCCCCAGACACTCAGCATCTCAAATACAGAAAGAAAGTCATTATGAGAATTCTCAGAAAAAAAAAAAAGAAATTTCTCCGGCCATTAGTCTTTCAATATCAACATCGATCAGAGTCCACCTGTTATACTGCCTGACCTAACCCAAGTTCATAAGATCTTTTTTTTCATCTGAAATATCAAGGAAAGAAATGCTTGAGGTGGTGAGATATAGATTATACGTTCTACATATTTGTTTCCGTATATATTAATGGCATGAGGCTCTTGAAAGATTTAAGTCTTCAGAGTAATAGGCTCGGAAATGGAGATAACCGTTGTACTGTAATCTGATCACTTCTTGTAGTTAATTACCATCATTAATGATGTAATGGTAGCATTCCGATTAATCAAGTTGATTTATTACGGGTTATTTTGGTTTCTGTAGTTTCTCAATGATTACGATATATGATGTGGGGGCCATTATGTTGTATACATAAAACATAAAGAAAGACCGTTGGTGTGAATGAAAATACTAAAATCTTGATTTTAGAGGATTTACCGGAACTTAGGCTATATATTAATTAGGTATACACATATTTGAAGGTCAATTGATTTACATTGATAAACACACATAAAAAAAAGGAATATATTTTTACCTAACTACATGTGCAATCTTGACATAGTTCCTTCAACACATTTCACATGAATATTCATAGATATCGTATATCGATAACCTTTATATACTTAGTTTTGTTGATAACCTATTTTCTACTGACAGTTAAGCCCGTGTGGAGTCTTAATCCAAGTAGGAAAAATGTGATGAATATTACAGAATATTAAAGAATGTTAAAAAAATGATAAATGCTGCTTTAATCAAAGTCAATTAGGCAATCAGCCCCACTTGTTCTGAGTCCTTCTTCCTTATCAAAGCCTAGCGCAGAATAATTTACATCGACAAAAACTCAGTGACTTAAATTCAATTCCAAAACCTGACATGTAAACTGAAAATTTTGCACATTCGGCCACCTTCATTTGGAAACAGTTAATAATTTGCTGGACCATGAATACTTTGTGGAATGGAAAAAAAAAATTTATAAAACTAAATTATTCCTATTCCATGGAGTGAAAAGAACACTCGAGAAGGTTTTAATGTCGTTAATTGACTTAATGCATTCCCACTATTGCCAAGAGCTGTTCTATTAACAGTCCTCTTAACCTTTTTCTAAAACAACTATATAAGCAACCACCTCCCACTCATACTACAGTTTATATTTGACATATTCTATACAAGGAAACGGGACATGAGAGACTTATGACAAAATTGATATGCAGGAAATGAGGTGGAAGTGCAAATGAATGGTATAGATGATAGTTTTTTTTTGAATAATTGATAGTGTTATGATGGTAGTTAAACATGCGATCAAATTCGATAGATATGACAGCGATAGTCTTTGTGCTTAAGAAGATTTTAGAGAAGAATGTTATAGGAATGAATTGCGAAGCAAAAAATTGAAAAGTTTTGTGTCGGTACAAATTTCCTGGACAAGAAAGTGAGTCGTGAATTAACTGTGGAATGTTTGATATTTGCATATGATACTCTACTGACTGGTAGTAATGAAAAAAAACTTAATTCAATTTAAAGAGTTTGGATGCATTTTTAAGAGGATGAATGAGAAAGTTATGGTGTATGAGAGTATGGTAATGAAGGTAAATGTAAACCAGGAAGTAGGATTAAAAGCGTTATCATTGTTTGTGGAATAATAGAAGTTTTTGATTCATACAATCGTTTGGGAGTAATTGAAATATATTATGATAAGATGAGAGAACTTGTAATTAACATATTAGATAAAGCCTAAATATTCTTATGATATGCAAAGATAAATCATTAAGCAAATTCAATTGGCTGTGGAAGTTAAATCATTAATATATATTAGAATTATTGAGCATACTATCCTTCTTTCGAATGGGGAAGGTTGAATTTATCTTGTGGCACTAATTAGGAGAAGAAACTATGGAATACGTGAAATATATATAGAAAATAGTGTGTTCGTTTAACGAACATATATAATAAAAATATCTATAAATTCAGTAGTCCTGTTGTTAAAAGGAAAACTTATATGTTAACAACAAATATGAAAATTCAGATATGCTAGAAAGTGGGAGGCGTAGAAGGTCTGGAAAGAGTTAGAGAGCTACTGTCAAAATGATTCTGGATAGTCAGGAGGGTCTTGCTACCCAGGAGACATCTGGGAGTGGGCAAGGTAAAAATGGATAGTTTTGTGAAATTAATTAGTGATTTGAATTTTGTAAGTTTCACTAAACGACAGCTTACCCCTTGATAAAGTTGATTGATGAAGGAAGCAGGCGCTATTTCTCTCTTGCTGAAACCACTCTTTACGCACAAAGACAACAAACACACGCTTACACCCACACACACACACACACACACACACACATATATATATATATATATATATATATATATATATATATATATTTATATATATATATATATATATATATATATATATATATGCCTGTGTGTATATATATATATAAATATATATATATATATATATATATATATATATATATATATATATATATATAAATATATATACTATGTATATATATATATATATATATATATATATATATATATATAGTATATGTATATATATATATTTATATATATATATATATATATATATATATATATATATATATGTATATATACATATATATATATATATATATATATATATATATATATATATATATATATATATATATATACATAAGTATATATATGTATATATATATATATACTATATGTATATATATATATATAGTATATATATATACATATATATATATATATATATATATATATATATATATATATATATATATATACTATATATATATATATATATATATATATATATATATATATATATATATATATATATATATGTACATATATACACACCCATATATATATATATATATATATATATATATATATATATATATATATATATATATACACACACAAACATCCGCTTCGTTACGATTTACAGCTCAGACCGTTGATTTTCTTCACTCTAATATATGTGAAGCAGGACATGGATAAGATAAAAAAATCAAGGCTTTCATCTCGAGGAAAGTTTTGTTTAATGATATCAATAGCCTTTTCTATTGTCATATCAGTCTCCTTCCGAAGTATAAGTTAACACTTGGATGGCTAAAAGTAACATGCACAAGTAGCATTAGTTTGAAGGAATACTCTGATACACACTTATAAATATAAATAGCTGTGCTCCTTAAAAAAAATGCCACGCATTCAACTGATTGGGTGGGGTAATATGGCCCCATCTGCAAATATGAAATGAGAAGACTATTTACCTTAGCAATCCATTGTCTGGAAATGAACACTAAAGAGAAAGAAAAAAAACTGAGAAGGAATATCATAATTGTCAATGAAAACTGAGGTTGTAAAAAAAAAAAAAAAGGTATAAATCATGGCAGGTAAGAGGGCATATCTTGTGCTAAAACTCAGGCAAGGAACGATGAGAGTTTTGTGCGACTGCCCTGTGCCATAGCCGAAATATAAAAACAGAGTAGCCATCTTGGAAAGAACAAAAGGGTATAATATGATAAGAGTAATTGTGTTTAATTCATCAAATAAATTGCCTTTGATCTAAAGCTATTCGGTGAGAATTAAAACTAAGTATTGATATGTAATTCAGGAGAATGTAATAAATTGTAGAGAATATATATCAACCATTCCATGTTTGATAATTTCCTTTCACTGCTTTACCCCTAAAGACCCTTCCATGCCATTAACATGAAAGATGAAAATTTTACATATTAGGATCGTTTTTCTCTCTCGTTAAATAGGAAAAATACCTCTTTATTCTAGCGTGACATTAACTGAAAAGTTTCCGGAATAGTGTCATCTACTAAAGCGTATTCTTTTCGAGATAATGATATATAATGGAAGTTTTTTATTCCTATTTCTTGGTTTTAGATATAAATATTTTAAGGGGATTTTAAATAAAACCATCATAAATTTATGAAAAAAAGATATCATGTATAAGATGCCAATTGAAGGTCCCCCCCCCCTTAATGGCAGCTTGGTTAGCTTAGAATACAAAGATCCCCTTTTCAAAATTCCGAGTATACATTTTGCCAACAAAACGAAAAGTGCATTTATAATCCCTAAAGCTCTTTTGCATCTCGTAATCTCATTTGCCAATTCCCTTTTACTGTGATCACATTGATTTAGAGATTGTCAGGGAAGCAAACAAAAGACTTGTTTATTAAATGTCAGCTTTTGAAAAGAAATCCTCGAAAATCCTCATTTGGGTCCAACAATAAAGACTATTTTCAGAAAAAGTCGATAAAAGAGGAATTTCAGTCATGGATTCAAAATTAAAAACCTTTTATTGCATTGGTGTTTCGAGAAACGATATTAAAAGTTGTCCTTTATTAAGTTTTCTTCCATCCGGATACTAAAATTCCAGAAATTTTAGCAGGATCAATGACTGTACTCATTGAAATAGAGAAAATAGGTTATAATACGACATAAACCCTCCATGAAAGTCAGGTCAATTGATAATGAGTCAAAAAGAGATTGTACTAACCGTGTGTCACAAGATCGTACATGGTAACAACATTTCATTTTGTGTATATATTATGCTTGTATCTTCGCTCTCCCCTCGCACTGACAAGGACCTGAAATAACATGTCTGTTTTTCTCACCGTTAACTGTTAACCGGTGCGGTGTTGGTTGAACATGAAACTGCCTGTTATGTCTTTTTTGCCTTTTTTGCCTGGAGTTTATGTATATAAAAACGGATGTTCTGTAATAAAGTTACTCAGTTGCTTTCATCCTTCTCTGCGTGACGGGCCGAGAAAAGGTTTTGACTCAAAGGCAGGATGAAAGCAACTTCATAACTTTATTACAGAACATCAGTTTTTATATACATAAACTGCAGGCAAAAACGGCACAAATAGCATAACAGGCAATTTCTCGCTTGTTTATTTACATTTGAAACCAATTACCATTACAATATCATTTCCGAACAACCCTTTACATAACTAGTAAACAAATAAATATAGACTCTTGGAGGTATATCATACAATTACAAAAAGGTTACATATAACTTTCAAACGAACATACAAATGAAGTGGTGGGAAACATCACCATTTTGTACCCCATTGGCTCCCTTGGTCATTGAAGTTTGTCTGGAACTTTGGACTGTGTTTACATGAAATTTTAACTGCTCATTTATGCTACAAATTGAAATTATATCTAATCATAAAGGAAAATTGATATGGTAAATTGTTTTATTAACAGAGTAAATAGAAGACAGTGACTCGTGATGTATTAAAATATGGGTT
>NC_090760.1:55574775-55584775 GCF_036898095.1 Palaemon carinicauda | reverse complement strand
AAATTGCAAGACATGTAACACAGATGGAAGAAAGAGAGACAAGAGGCAAGGGAAATTGCAAGACATGCAAGGGAAATGGAAGAAAGAGAGAGAGAATTGGCAAGAGAAATTGCAAGATGGGAAGAGAGAGAAAGGAGAAGCAGGAGACCTTGCAAGACATGTATGGGAATTGGAACCATTGAATGCTCATACGAGGTTGTCGTCAACTCAGAAAAGGTGTGATCCCAGGTATGCATGATCCCATGTTTGATTAGGCTAAGTCGCAGAGGTTGATCCCGAAATTCACGGGAGAAGCTTCCAACGAGTTCTTTGATTATGTTTGAAATAGTTGCGTCAACAATGTAAAGGGCAGAAGATAAATGGCAGAATGTCCTTATTGGAAAAGGACGCAGTGTATAACTTGTCATGTCTCAGGACCAGAGGAACAAGTATTAAGAAATTAGGAGGAGCGTCCTGCAAATGTACCAGATGACCCCTCAATATTATAACAAAAGTTTTTGAGATTTGCAGATGGACGAGAAAATGACTTCCCTGGATTACCCTTATAAGTTGCGACGATGTTTTGAGAGATAGAGGCTGTCAAAGTGAGAGAGATGGCTGATTTAGAAGAACTGTTAGTGCTGGAACAATATTTACAAAGGATTCCTAAACATACTTGACCATACTAGAGAGAGAGAGAGAGAGAGAGAGAGAGAGAGAGAGAGAGAGAGAGAGAGAGAGAGAGAGAGAGAGAGAGAAAGAGAGAGAGAGAGATGGAGAAACTTGACAGAGCCTCTTCGCTGAGTGAATATTAGGACAGTCGTAAAGAACCCTCGGTTATGAACCTCCAACAATCATTCCCACCAATTGTCAAGTATTCGGGAAGCATGGAAACCAGTTCAGTAATAACTATGGGAGCAGGTTCAATAGTTCCATCTGAAGTTCCACTGGGGCTATTCCAAAGCAGAATGTGATAGTACCACCACAACAATCGTCAAATCGTCCTCCGTCAGGTGTTGTGAAAGACGTGCAAAAGATTGATATCGTCTGTTATAAGTGTGGCATAAAAAGGCCATATCAGTAAAGATTGTTGGTTATATCAACCGAAAGCAGTCGCCCAAGTGGTTGAGGGTGATTCAATTCCACAGAATACGAAGGCAAAGAATCTAACGGGTAAGGTCGACAAGGAAGATAAACTAGCTAACGTTTGCGCGAGAAACAGGACAACCCCAAACAACAGGGATGCCTTTAAACCTTATATATATGAAGTTATGTTAGCTGCTTTGGATGGGAACGAGAAGATCCCAGTCAAGATATTGCACAACATGCATTGTAATCATAGTGTGGTCATTTTGAAGGGAACAGAAAGTGAGGAAATTACTCTTATTTTCCTTTTAAACTGTCGCGCGAGTTGGTGACAGGTCATTTTGATATTGCAGTAAAGGACTCATTGGCTGTTGAGCGAGTAAAAGTCCTACTGGGAAATGAGGTTAGTGGAGTGCTGTTTTTGCCTTGTCCCTTGTAATGGAGAAACCCCTGAAGTACTCAAGAAGGACTACCCGTATCTGATTCCCAGGTGAGTGATGACTAGGAGTATGACAAAGAAAGTGGTTGCAGAAGAAGACAGAGAATTTGAAGGCATGATAAAGTTTGACGATTTATTTGTGTGAAGAAATTTCCCATGATACTACGCAAAAGGTGAGCTCATTAGAGAGCCCGAGAGAAGAGGAAGAACACATGAATGAACAGGAAAACAAGGAGGCAGTGGACTTGTAAGAAATAATAAAAAAAAAAATACTTAGCATTAGAAGTAGGACAAGTGAGTAGGAAAACGTTGATAAGATGGCAACAGAATTATGGTACCAAGTGGTGGATGAGACGGAGGTGCAGCAGTCTCCCACCTGTTAGTACCTCAAGGATAGATTCCTTATGTGGAAGCATAGACACGTTGATATCCCTTGGAATGCCGTATGGGGCATATACCATCAGATATTGACTCCCACACCGCAGAGAAGACAGATGATCACCGTAGCACATGAAACGGACCATGTGGGAATGAGAAAACGACGGAGAAGATTATGAGAGACATTTTCTGGGCTGGCACGCATAGAGAAGTGAGCCTGTTTTGCCGTGCATGACACGTTTGTCAGGGGGCAGGAAAGCCTAATGGATACATCAAGAAGGCTCCCTTTAAACAGACTGAAGAACGAGGAGAACCCTTCAGCAAGGTGATGATCGACATTGTGGGACCATTACCGAGAACAAAGAAAGTCCACGAATACATGTTAACTTGTTAACTTTGATGTGTCCAGTTACAAAATACCCAGAAGCCATACCCATCATACATATCTGTTATTTGATGATAATTCAGAAGAGAAGCTCAGTCCGGACTTTTTAAAAGTACCATGTATATATATATATATATATATATATATATATATATATATATATATATATATATATATATATATATATATATATATATATATATATATATATATTGAGCGGTGCATGACCTTACAAGTTGAAGCTCTCATCGCCGTCACTTTTTTATGCCACTTTTATTATTCTTTTCTACAGTAATAACATTTTCATTAGCAATCCATAACTTACAAAATATGAATCCTTCTTAGCTCTAGTACAAAGGTGATTTGTTATTATTTTCAATATGTTACTCTTCCCTTCTTTTATATAATTTACATTTACCGTCCATTAAGAAGCATTACCTCTGCTTCTTGGCTGAAATATGATATTTTTTTGTAATATACAGCCCTTCCTGTACTTTCCTTATATCATAAACTATTTTGCTATCTTTTTCAATCAGCCTAAATTTTTAATATTTTCTAATTTCTACCGACAATTTCATTTCATTATCTACTTTAAATTTACGCTTATTTAATTTGGCTTATTCAATATTTTTTTTTTTAAACGGTAGTCCACAAATGTCAGACATTCTGCAATCTATTCGTTGTTCTATTCTATTGACTGATAGTTCATAATTATCTGTTACCTGTCATCATGAAAATTCTTAACTGTTCTGTTCTTAAAAGTCTATTATTCATACCATATAATTTTTTTATTTACTTCTTGCAGTTGATATAGTTTCTCCTTTATACCTATACTTTTATCCCAATTTTTTTTTTTTTAATATTAACATATAACCTACACCTTCTTTCATAAACATTGTTTATCCCTAATCACCTGTCTTTGATATCCCCTATTTTCTTGATAAGTTTTTACTACACACATTAAACATGATACATCTTGGATTCTGTACAATTTTTTTTTTTTTTTTTTTTTTTTTTTTTACCCAAAAATGTATGACGCATTGGTGTACCACTCATAATTACCTCCACCACCAATCTGCTACACCGCTTTTACAATAATTAGAATCTAATTAATTACTCTTGTTTTCAATTATTTGTTGCAATCGGCCTCTCTTATCATTAATTAGAAATTAACTAAGGTCGTATTTCTGTAGCACCGTTTTAAGTTAAAAAGTGGGGATCAATTAATAAATATTACGTCCTGAACCACAAAGGAAACTAGAGTTGAATATTAAAGGAAGATATGCTAAAAGGTTTGCATAAGTCAGAAGCACACACACACATACAGGGAGAGAGAGAGAGAGAGAGGAGAGAGAGAGAGAGAGAGAGAGAGAGAGAGAGAGAGAGAGAGAGAGTACCTACCTTTGAAAAAATTATCCATATCGTAAAATAATATACTAAAAAGATAAGTAATGAAGTTGAACGAACGCGGAAAATAATCATAATTCTTTTTCTTTATATGCAGTTCTTTTTCCTACAAATAATATGCAAAGCTAAATAAAATATATGTGGATATTTTAGAAAAAAAAAAGTCTTGAAAGTCATGAACCTAGAAAGATAACGCAAGGAAGGAAAATAATGATGAAATAATGGCAAATTAAGCGAGCAACGAAGGAAAATATAAAAGCTTCTCGTGATGAGTAACGAAATATTTTGATGACTACGGGTGATCGTGTGCTGGTGGGATGCATAAGCGAAACGTCGCCGAAATTATAACCATATCATGGTACAAAGCCAAATATATCAATAGTATTTTACTTCCTTGCATTTTTTTTTTAGGTTCATGACATTCAAGAGGATTTTCCCTACAAAATCCACCAATTTTTATTTACATTTGCATAACATTATGATATTATATAGAAAAGTTGTATGATTTTTTTTTGTTTTTTAAAGTAATACTCATCATCTTACCTTTTATTTATGCATAACCAAAGAACCAGGTAGATATTACGCAAGCTAAGTGAAGTATAAACCAAAAATTAACATCATGTACCACGGAAAAATACAATGTTTTGCTTCATAGTTGGTCAGCGGGAGGCGGGATTGTCTGAACCCAATGCTAATCAGCAACGAGTTTCCAAACCGTGGTTCGACTCCAATTGACAGCTAGGATGAAACACACAATAGCTGAATGCTGTGAAAGTACTCGCCGGAGCATCACTGCATTATAACCTCATAGACTATTATAAGATATGAAGCCCTTATATAGACCAGTCCGGAAGAATTATCAATAATTGTGAACTAATAGATGCAGGACCAAACCCTTAATAAAACGGAAAATGAAAGCTGGAAGAGAGTTACAAAGTGAGGTGGTATGGTAAAAGAAATGCTGACTGAAACGTCTAAATTACGATTAATGGTTTACTAGCAGTAAATGAAAACAAATGTGGCTTTACTATGTCAAGAAACATGATGAAAGGTATATTTGTTTTATTGTTTGATTGAAAAGGGTAAAATGCAACATACAATAGCCAGGAAAATAAGATAAATTGAGCCGTATTACAGATGAGTATAAAGACTATGAGTAGGGTTTACCAGCCATATAAATTACTTTTAATTCATACCTAGATATGATGGATAAAAAAAATGAAGAACGTTCCAATATGACCATTATATACTATATGAAGGCAAACGAGGGAAATAATGATTATTTACCATATCCTCATTTGCCTAACATTCGGCAAGTGCGCTGTAAGTTCATCGTATATAATTTGGCAGCAGACATAAAAAATAGCATACTTTGACAGCTTTGGGAAAATTTATTTTCCGTCTTTGATGAGTGGCAAACATTTCTTTACTAACCCTAAATCAAATTATTAGAGTGACTATGCATTTTTTTTTCATTTTCTCGGGGGGGGGGGGGGGGAGGGAAATAGAAGAAATTAAAGGTTCTCGATTTCATTGTCCAGTATTCTCTGCACGTCAATAACTCTCTCTCTCTCTCTCTCTCTCTCTCTCTCTCTCTCTCTCTCTCTCTCTCTCTCTCTCTCTCTCTCTCTCCATTGTTAGTTCAATGATTCCTAAAAAGATGGAATCAACTTAGTATTCTATAGAAATTCCCATATTTCTTCTCTTTTATTAATTGGAAAATCATAAGCAAATGTTCCATTCAAAAGTAAAATATGCCTATATAACTCACATATAGAGTCTATATTTATATAACTCACAGTCAGAAGCAGTTATGTCAAAAGAAAAAAAACTTACATGAAACACAATAGTTTCCTTTTTCTTTTTATTATTTTTAAACATACTTTATTGCTGACAGTATATATAATTTCCAAAGCTCGTTTTCAGCTCTTAATTCCATTTCCAATAATCTTTGACTGTTATGTATATGGAATAGGATATCGTTAAAGAGCCATCCAAATACCTCTGCCTTGCAATACTGGCAGCATTCTAAAGGTCTTTCTAAAAGTCCTCGCTTACGACCAACTGTAACGAATGTAATGCAAGAGGTTGATATATTCATAAGAATTTCACCATTGCATTCAATCACGCTACACTTCCTCTTTAGGTATTATGTCAAATGGCATTTGGGACAGTGCGTCTCGCTTCAATTGAAATGACTAAGCTTTCACGACGCTACGCTGTCCGATCCCAAAAGTGTTTCATTCCTTTCAACCTAACCTTTTATAGAAGCATTATGGACGGTGTTAAAAAAATGTAAGATATTCTGCTCATGATCAGCTATTGGGGGTTGGGTGTCCAATGTTAACTTCACTTATTTCGAAGGTTGAAATTCCAATCATGAATGGTAGAAGCAAGGGACAGTGATATTGCCCTAGCAATAAGGACATTGCCCTGGAAATTAAACGTACACACACACGTACACACATACATATATATAGATGTATATATATATGTATATATATATATATATATATATATATATATATATATATATATATATATATATATATATATATATATATATGTGTGTGTGTGTGTGTGTGTGTGTGTGTGTTTGTGTGTGTTTGTGTGTGTATATGATCAGCGCCTAAGACTTCTACACACATGCTGGGACCAGGCGGTTTCTCCCAACCTCCCCTCCCCCCCTCATTAGCACGCAAGAATGGTGACGTTACAGACACTACAAGAACTAACAAGCATGAGGGGAACTCGAACCTCAGTCTGGGGAGCAGCAGGTAGAGACGTTATTAATAGACCACAACAAAGGATCCCTAGAAATGGCAAATGAAGCAGGGGAATAAAAAGAAGAGGATTGATTTCCGAACTAGGAATGTTTGCTGGTGTAGACTGTCATAAAAAACCCATAAACCAACGCATGTGGAAGTACATGTCTAAGACCTTTGTTCTGCAGTAAAATAGGAACAGTTGATGATGATGATGATGATGTTATATATATATATATATATTATATATATATAATATATATATATATATATATATATATATAATATGTATATATATATATATATATATATATATATATATATATATATATATATATATATATATATATATAAAACTTAAAAAGGACTTAAGCTGGCCATACATTATCCAACTTGGTTGGACAACTATGTTGGGCAACATTTTCTGCTCTAGAGCATACACCGTAAGACCAAGTCGTCCAACATTAGTTATAGATGTCGATCTGTAGTGTATAACATACTGATGGTGCAGTCTCATGGCAGTGGGAAATGTTAGGATTACAACAACCTTCTGCAAGGGTTGAACAGCAATAAAATAATAAAAAACTGATAAAGTTTATTATCATTAAGTAATATACATTATAAAAATGTATTAACTGAATATTGAATTCTTTGCAAAATTTCCTTCAAACGATGAAAAAGGAAAATGAAATATTGTACCTAATGAATGTATATTTATCCTTGAAGTTGAACCTAGGTATACTACAATATTGTAAAAAAAAAACATCAACTAAATATTACATTGCTCAAAAATGTTTCCTTTAAATAATGCAAACTAAAAATAAACTATTGTACCAAATGAATGTATTTTTATCCTTGAAGTTTAATCTAGGTATTCTACAACTAGTTAAGGAGTAATTTGGGTCTTGAAGAAGTTCAGTTATAGTATATTGACTCCCTTGGCTTATGTCAGTTGAGACATTTTCATTGGATAGATGATAAGTGCATACAGGTTGGGTTGAAAATCTCAATGGGGGTTGATGCTCGAGTACTTGACCTACTGGACGATAGCGACACAGAATCCAATGTTAACTGGTTTAATTGGCCCATTATAAGAATCACATCAATAGCTTTTTTCGCATAAAACTTTTGTGTCTCGTTCAGCTTTCTGTAGGATACAGCCCAGCTATCCGTATGAGTTGCGGCTTCGTCCTCCATGAGTTTCTACTCTTTTGTGAAATTTAAATGTTCGACAGCCTTTTGCTAATAGTGATCTTTAGTTGTATCATGATTAGCCCGCATTTTTCTCTTGGTACCTACAGTATTTCCAATTCCCTGGTCATCGCTCTCACCCAAATTACTATCTCCAGGGATCTGGATTTCTTGATCTAAAAAATCATTAAACAAATCGAAATACCATAAACTTGGTTCGTACATGTCACCATTGCCCGCATCAGACTTTTCCTTCTTATTTAATTCCCTCCTATAACAAGTTCTCATATTCTTTTTAAACCATCTAGAGTGGCATTGCTAACTATTTCCTTCAAGTTATTCAACAGTACTTCCCATGCTTTATTTCGTTTGTTTTTCTATCTTTATACTCTTCGCTTTTCACTTTCCAAATCGCAGGTAAACTTCTGTATGTATCAATAAAACTTCTCCACTATCCAATGTCAATTATATTTGCCATCACGTCTATTTAACACTTTTATAAAACAGCTATTTCCAAAAGAACGTCCCATTAAGCAAGAACTACACACTATCAAACTAGGCTTCCAACTGATGTTGGTTGTGATGTTGTACAACTTGTCCATACACTGTCAAAAAGGTTGTACAACATGAGGCCACGCCCCCTTAAAATCAAAGCTGCTTTGATTCTCTCCAACCAAACCAACCAACCAAAATCCTGTTGTACAACCTGCCCATACACTGTCTAACATTTCATACAACCCAACCAAGTTGTACAACAAGTTGGATAATGTATGGCCCGCTTTACTCATTTAAAATTCAGTTTTCTTATTTTCTTTCCACATCCAAGAAAATACTGAAGGGATAATATTATCTCAATTTTCATTACCTCAAAATCCTGATGGGACATTGTTATCCCAAGGAAAGAAAACTATGAATATTATAAAAATTACAAAGCCCTGGGAAGACCTATCAAATTCCAAAGCTTCGTGGATATGTAAACTTTGATTCCAAATATGAGATGATGTCATCTAGTCTGTGCTGATATATATAGAAAAAAAAAGAAATATGGAGATATCACTCACCTTTACAAGAAACTTTATCCTTGTTGATGTTGACAGCCGACACGTGGGTGCTGGGTGCGTTCACTCTGCTTCTCTTCATGCGTCAGGCATCAAGTGGACCCTAAAACGATGAAATATCTCAATCTAGGGGCCTTAATGCAGGTAAATCACAGTTCAGTGCAATTTAAGAAATCCTTGGAACAGAAACCCACCCAATAGGATCGAAAGGGTTAATTTTCATCCATTCTCTAACACAATCAAGGATTCATTTACCATTTAGTAGTGTCATCTATTTCATTTATGGGAAAGTAAAATTGTCTGTCATCTGCAAATAGTTTGTACTTCACACCATGCCTTTATGGTATTTTTGATAGACCATTAGTAGAGATGCAGGATAAGATTGGGCCAAGTGCCCCTGGGGTAGCCCACTGTTTAAAGGTTCATATGATAAATAAGAGTTTCGAATTTGCACACAGTAATTTCTACCAACCAAGTAGTCTTTTAGGTATTCGAAAGCTTGATCTTTAATGCTGATGCACCGTAGATCATTTAGTAGCAGCTCATACGCAACTGTATTAAAAGCCACACTGAAATCGAGTAATATAAAAATAAAATTTATTTCCATCAATCATTTCAGGCATATCATTTACAACAGAGCACACGGCTGTCTCCGGAGAGTATATTTTTCTGTAAGGAGATTGGTTCTCAGGCAAAGCTTCTATTACTTCTAAGTTGTTCAAGAATTACGTATACAAGCACTTTTGAAACTAAGGATAGATTCGAAATAGGTCTATATTAGCTTAATTCCTGGTAGTCCAGACCATTTTTTTTCAGAACTGGTGTGACTATAGCTATTTTCTCAGATTTAGGAAACTTACATTCATCCATGCTTGGATTTTCTATTCTCATTATTATTTCGGCTAGACTAGAACATTTTCTCTCTCCAATTACTTCAGATATTGGCATAGGATCGATCGTGCAGTTTGCTTTCTTTGTTCTCTTTGAAAATCCTGGTAATGTCATCTTGTGTTATGTTGTTAAATCGTATTATTTTTGTCTGTGGGTCAGGTGTATCATTAATGTGATATTGAGTATTTACAAATGACCTGGTTATGTCTTCAATATTTTTTTAAAGAAAGCTAGAAAATTATTTCCTAGGTCTTGGTCACTGCATCCATCAGGTAGCTTCTTTTCGTTAACATTTCCCATTATACCATTTAGGAGACAATATAACTTAGTCTGTTGTTGCTTCGCAGATCTTTCTCTTATAGCATTCACCTTTTTTCCTTCTTAGTGGGTAGTTATATTGACACGTAGCAGTTTTGTGTTC
>NC_090760.1:55562275-55569775 GCF_036898095.1 Palaemon carinicauda | reverse complement strand
AATATCCTTTAAAATTTTAAAAAGGGATATCGCGTAAGGACGTATTGGCACGCCTCATAGCAATCTGCACTCCAGATAGTGTTTTACGCTTCGAGGAGGTGTGGCAAAAATAAAAAGGGGGCCCCTCCAAAGGCCATCTCCGTTCCCGTACTATTATTGGGAGTACAACAGCACCATTCCCACGATAGTGGCCATTCCTTGTAGCATTGAGCATAGGCTTTTACAGATACAGTACTACTGGAGGGATACTGAAGATCTCTTCTTCAGAAGAGATGGGTGGGTCCATTAGGACGACATGGCTATCTCACCCAAAAATAGATTTTTCGCTTCGCTCAAAATCCGTTTTTTGGGCTCAAGCCATGTCATGCTGATGGAAACATACCAGAGCATTAATGTATCTGTGGATTTTCATCAGTGCCTTAACCTTATATCAACCTTTTCTATGGTCATGGGGACCCTGTGAGACCAGTGACGTTACTGTTATTTGTCATCATCACTAATCATAAACAATGTTAGTACTTCCTGCCTCCTACAGGAAAGAGTCATCTAGACAGTAGAAAAGGGATTTCAATGATAACATAAATAGTATGACCAAACTTAAGTACACACTGAATATACAAATAGTCTCAAGTTGTATATTTGGAAAATTAACATCAGTGTCTCTTATGTCTATCATTTGATGCATACAAATATATGAAGGATGCATACTAAGTAAGTTAAAAACTCTGGCATGTATATATACAATTGTGTGGCGAAGATGGACGCACTACATTCTAATAGACATTTAATCCTAATAAATGACTACAAGAGATGGTTAGCAAAACGAATGTAGTATGACAATGGGACTATACCTGAAACGAGTACAGAGACCGTATTTCTTTCTTGAAGGAAGAAATAATGAATGTCACTCTTAGATTGAAGAGAAATTATAAAATAATCGCTCTTCATAATTCCTGTACTGGTTACCTCTATCTGCACTGTGTATCTCGTACACCGGCACTAGTGCTATCTGTTTAATTCCACACCTGGGATTTTGAACAGAGCTAGTGTTACCATGGTAACACTTAATCAAAAGAAGACATACCTAAGAAGAATGACCTCTTCTCCCCTTAATTGACAGTCCCAGTCAATTACTGTTCATCGTAGAATAGACGGCAGGGTAAATATTCTACCTGACGTCCCCACAAGCTGCTTCAGATCATGGACTTACATAGCGTAGTGTATGTAGAGCACTCTGGATGATTCTCATCCAGAATATGTGCGAGGACATGTGAGGTCCCAAACCATTAATTGTTTATCACAGTAATTAGGGGGCAGGCTTTAATACACTGCCTGCCGCCACTACGAAGTGAAGTCCATAAACTGAAAGAAGTTCAGTGATGAAGCAATCTTTCTCGGATCATAACCTGCGGGAGTACTGTCCTGATCCGCTCTATGAATAAAGTAGGTGAGCTTCGCCCTCAGCTGATTTAGAGATAAGTTTGATCCCGAAGTTTCTCCTTTAAAGAGCTGTCCTCCCCTGAAGTCTGAAGTTCTACGAAGATAGACCTTTAGACACTCTACAGGACATAGAGAGACATCTTCCTTCAGAGGACAGATTCTCAAGGGACCCCACCTTTTAGTGGGTAGCTCGTTTTTTGCGAGAAAGGATGGATCAGGAAAGAGATTCAGTTCTCCTAATTCCGTGAACTGAATGTGACCCTCATCTCTGGATAGGGCCACTATTTCACTGACTCTAGCCCCAGAGGCTATAGCGAATAGGAAAATAACCTTTTGGGTTAGGTCCTTAAGAGAACAATCTTCATTGTTCACAGATGAGGCATAATGTAAGACCTTGTCCAAAGACCAAGAGATGGGCTTTGGTGGTACTGCGGGCCTAAGCCTAGCACATGCCTTCGGAATCTTATTAAAGATTTCATTCGCCAGATCCACTTGGAAGGCATATAGGAGAGGCCTAGTCAAAGCTGACTTGCACATATTTATCGTATTGGCCGCCAGACCTTGGCTATGAAGGTGGACAAAGATGGACAGACAGAAATTCATAGAAATTTCTTTCGGTCCTTTTGTTTTGACAAACGCAACCCACTCCTTCCAGGAAGACTCATATTATCTTCTAGTAGACTCAGCCTTGTATTCTTCTAAGAATTCTATATTGCCTTCTGAGATCCCAAATCTTTTTCTAACCGCTAGAGCAAGAAATTCATGAAATGAAGGGTTTTGGTTCCCTGTGATAAACCGAAGGCAGTTGATTTCTGAAGCTTCGGAAATATACCTATCAGCCCCATTAGAGGATCCTCGTATAGGGCTATTTAGCGAGGTAGTTTCTTGAAGACGCTCGTGATGAAGAGGTCGAGCTGCAGTTCCGGGACTTGTTCCCATCTGGGAGAGAATATGTCTGCGTCCATGGACCATTCCAACTCTATCGCCTTGGATCGTGATAGAGTATCCACCGTCACATCGTGGATCAGTTGTAAATGAACTGCTGTTAGGTGCCATCCCTTTAGGAAAGGGATGGGTAACTTCACCAAGACTGTACGAGACGTTCGAATGTGATGTCTTATTATCGCTTTGGTGTCCCAGATCAGTCGTAGGGAGCCTGATCTGTGTGGAGGGGGCTTCCACACCCATGAAAGGACCAGCAGAGTCTTGGGACTTTTGTGCTGTAATTTTTGTTAGAGAAGCGATTGAAGAAGGACCGATCTCAGTCTTTTTTTATCTCTTCAAGCGTTTGATGCGTGTTTTCTCCAAGCTCTTAACGCATCTTTCCGGTGTGCCCTTAGCACCAGGTCTGTCACTATTGCGAACTGGGGAAAGTTTAGCACTTTTCCCTGTTGGCATTTTAGAAATCTGACCGATTACCTGAGTCTCTTGACAGACCTCGCGAGCTCCTTTTATATTCCCAAAGGGAAGGAGAGTTGAAGTGACTGAGGGCTTTGATGGTTTTTTAACCATCGAAACGCCAGAGCTGGAGAGAGTCGAGACTTCTAGAAGCTTATCTTGCATCCGTGATGTCCCGGGAACCGAGTCATCTCTTTGAATGCACATGGACCCAACACTTCGGGTGCTGCCCACTCCAGCCTCTCCATCAGGTTTATTAATACCTGAACTATTTCTAGGCTTGACTTTGACGTGACTAAGTTCGTCAATCCTTTGAAGATACGTAGGACTGTGAGTCCGACACGTATCTTTCCTAGGATGAATGTTACTCTCTGTAACATGAATTCTAGATAGGAGGAAGGGGGGTGGTTGACTGGAAGGTTCCGAAGGACACCTTTTAGGTTTGACAAGACTACGAACACCCCTAATTGGAACAAGGTCCATATGTTCAGAAGGATTAACATTTAGAACTTGCTGTTTTTCATGAACTTGTTGAGTGGTGATAAGTTCAGAATGACTCATTGATATCTTTAGTCCTTCTCGTGAACACAAAACAGCCTTCCCTGGAACTCGATGAGCTATAGTTTTCTTACCACCTGTATGCTCTATAGCTCTCAGGTATACTTCTCCAGGAGGGTTTTGGACTGTAGGAGAAGGTAAGGAAATGATGGTAGAGACATTTCTGTTTCCCATCAATGGCTCATCTTGAATAGACTTTGGACCGAAGGATCGAAGGTCCTGCAATCCTGAGGGAAAGTTCCTCCTAGCCGAAGCGTCTTTATGCTTCGAGTAGTCAGTAGGCTTAGACTTTTGACCATCTGCCTGTAGCACCGTGGTCACTGGAATAATGGGATGTTGTTGAGCAGCCCGGATATTTCCAGCATTTTCGATCTTCTTTTTAGGTTGGGGACCCACAACCACAGAAGATTTTCTCTTTGAAGGAATGCCCCATTTTTGGAGAATACTTATGTTCTCCATGGTGGCGTTCTTAATTACTTCCTCATTGACCTCGTGTGGGAAGAGGTCTTTACCCCAGATGTTGGAAGATATTAGCTTCCTTGTTTCGTGTTTCACTGTTGCAGCAGCGAACACAAACTCTCTACATGCTCTCCTAGCCTTCATAAAGGCGTAAAGGTCCTTTAGCAAGGTAGCCATATGCATTTTGGCTATGACCATGAGCATGTCTGGGGTGTTTTCGTAGGTTGAACACAACTCTATGTAGTTTTGTAGAGAAAGAGATGTCGCAAGTCTCTCCTTTGACTCGTGTTCATTAAACAAGAGCAACTCGGTCAATTTAGGGAGACATACATTGAATTGTCGACTTGCGACATCTTTGTCTAATTTTCCTACTGAAAATGTCAAATGGACTTCCTTCCAATCCTTTTCCTGTCCGGGAAAAGCTGGTGACAAAGGCTTGCACTCATCGAGTGTGGGACATGGCTCACCCCTCTCTACAGCTATAACAACAGAAGTAAATGCCTTCCCCAAAAAGGGGAATGAGAGTGAAGTAGGAGCAAGAAAAGAAGGGTGTCTGTTATTCAGTGAGAATACCTTCATTTCTGAATAACCCGCCCTTTTAAGACTACCTAAGAGGATAGTCTGTGCATTATCATGGTCAAGAATCATGACCTCCTTTGGTTCCATTCCTTTTTCTGACTTTGGTTAGTACTTCAGTCGGACCCAGCAACTAGGGAAAACATCAAAGCTTGGCCAAAATTTAATTTTGTCCAAAGGAACCGCACCTATTTTCCCTGAGATGTAGAGATTGCCATTTGAAATCGATATCTGCTCCGCAAACCTCCAGGGATTGGTTTTGGAGCATGTTGGAAGGTCTTGAATCATGGGTCGTTTGACTGACCCATGGGAAGCGACAAGAAAAGCTTTATGAGGCTCTATCTTGGGTTTTACTTCCTGCTTTCCGTTTTGTTTACGAAAGCTCTCTATCTGATTCTTCAGTTGGATACATAATTGTACCACATTATCTAATAGAGGGGTAGAAGACGAAGATGTTGACATCGATGGCTCTATAGCCGGCATAGGCAGAGGAAATTCCGACACAACATTTATCTCCTCTACCTTGGGGCACATCTTGCCCTCAATCCTAAAGGTTTTCTGGTCGTCAGGGGATGTGGTTGGCTCCTGAGGCACTACTATATCCTCGCAGGCCTTTGGAAATAGTAGCTTACGCATCCTATCATAAGGTAGGAAAGGTCCCGGAGCGATCTTTTAGAAGCCTCTCACCCAGTTGCGTAATTTATATTGAGCTGTATCCCTAGTCTCCGTAGACTTGGGATTTTCAAAACCTTCAGACATTAATGTCCGACATATATTGCAAACCTGTGGGTTCCAATAATGTAGGGATCCGGAAATAATATTGCAGGGGGCATGCAACCTGCAAGTATTATGACCGTAAAAGTACTTACTCCTGGCCTTGCAGAGAACTGCAGCACAAGATATCTGGTGTTCCTCCTGTAAGAAAGGAAAACCAAATGAGTATACAAGGGATTATTTCTTTGATAATCAACATGTGAATGTCATCTACAACAGAATAGCTTAGGATAGTAGGTTATAAAGGGATAGTAGGAGATACATACCTGTGTACCCCTGCGAGCAAATGCTGCTACCTCCTGTCAGTATTAACTACATGGAGCTTTCTCTATTGAGAAACTCCAAGTAGAAAGGCTCTTACCCCTAGGGGTAGAGAAGTATCAAATCACTGTCCCAAAATAATGTTAGTACTGTGGGGTCAGGATGACTGATTCTAGATCAGACTATTGAAGAAAATATTCATTCAATATACAAGCGGTATCAGCAGAATGCTCGCACAAGGATACCCAAGGTATGTTTGAAATTACTACTGTATAATGGTACTGTAGTTTCCCAATTGCAGTAAGTCTATATTGCAATTTACTGGCTACTGTACCCTATGTATTGTAGTCTAGTCATTATTCTGCCTTCATAGCAGCATATGACAGTACGGTCCATCTAGCATGTAGCCAGCTGGACTAGGAAAAAAATAAAGACATATTTGTATATCCCACCCAGCCCATTTGCTGTAGTCTTCCTACTATATTAAAATATAAGAGTTTCCTGATCAGGGAGACTCAAGGATAAAGGCTCTACCCTTTAAGGGTTAGGAGTGTATTACTCTTGCCCTGAAGTATTTAATATTGTAGGGTAATCCTGAAACTGATTTCTAATCACGATATTGAAGAAATCATATTCAATCAATAT
Source organism: Palaemon carinicauda (assembly GCF_036898095.1). Lineage (NCBI taxonomy): Eukaryota > Metazoa > Arthropoda > Malacostraca > Decapoda > Palaemonidae > Palaemon > Palaemon carinicauda. Next base: position 55,563,664 of record NC_090760.1, on the reverse strand, counting down.
CGTATTAGGCTTAGCAAATGCCCGAGTTGGATATCCAAAATAAATTGGAAATAACTACTAGTATAAGATATATAGTAGTTTTCTATCTACAGTATATTCTATACTGAGATATACTGGCTATCTGTATAATGTATACAGTAGTTCAGCCGGCATGTTAACGGTCTATCTAGGTCTTGCCGGCATACCCGGCAGTGCTAGTTAGAGAGAGAGAGAGAGATAGTATGGAAAAAAGGCTATTCCTTACTGTAAATGTATACAGTAATTAAGGACGTAAAAGTCTAATTTGACTGCCTTTCTCCAGAAAGAAGGTTCTAATAGAAGGGGAGAATGTAACATTAAGGCTTCTATGTAGCTACAGTACTATTGCCGGCAAGGTACCACCTATACACTGCCGGCCGGCAGCCCGCCGACAGTACCAGTACAGTCGGCGTGCTGCCAACTGAGTCAGCACTGTCTTTGAGGGCCCGGCCGGCAGTACCCTGGCAACAGAACCTATAGCAGCAGTCCAAGGGAGGACTGAAGAACCTTGGGGACACAAGGGACTGCCCACTCACGGCCATCATGGTCGCAACTGCCGGCCAGGCCGCCAGTTGGCTATTGGGCCGGCAGCTGCAGGCCAGGCCGGCAGTCTTCTTGGCTGCCGGCCGGGCCGGCTGGCAGCAGTATGCCCTGCCGTCAGCCAAGACTGGAGAGGGAGTCTTGCTGGCTCCAGCATCCTACCGGCAATGGTAAGAATGCAAGATGTCAACTTAAGGAAAGACAATGGATCAACCATTAAAAGAGGATAGAGGGGTAGGGAACAGGGTCCTGTAACGAGTGTGAAAGGAACTGACAAAATTGTCAGACCTACCACCTATTAAAAGAAACTCTGTTTCAGTATCGGCAGAATCTCAGGTGACAGGAGAGACTCAGTTCTCCAACCCAGAGACTGCCGACACAGTTAAGGGGATGGCGGCACTACCGCCTCCTCTCAACAAAGTTCCAGTGCCACGTTATCCTAGGCTAAAAGAATATCACTCTTCAGCCCAGGGTACTGCGGCACAGGACTAGGCTTTTAGTCGCAAAGAGAAAATGGTATACTACCATAACTCTAAGCGGCTATGGAGGGCTAACCTCCATTGCCGGCCACCTTGCCAGCAGGGGAATGATGGTATCCTACAACCCATTCACCCTGCCGGCAGGTCACCGACAAAAGACTAAATACTCTGAGATTCTGACTAAATCCCCAAAACCTGCTGGTATATCCACAACCAATGGTTAAGGGAATAAGCAGAAACAACCCTAGGTTAGCCATGTCTGAATAAAATTCAAGGCATGGCTAATAGGGTTGAAGCCTGAGGCTACACTCAGAGGGAAAGAGATTACCCTTAAATCTCCGAAGAGATGTGT
>NC_090760.1:55537275-55547275 GCF_036898095.1 Palaemon carinicauda | reverse complement strand
AATGTGGGTTAAAATGAGTTTGAAAAGAAAATTTAGCAGAATGAATGTCACCAAAATCATAAGCGCCTATTCTCCTTAGTCAAGACTCTTTTCTTCTCCCTTGAACTGTAATGTCTACCATCAAAATATTATCATCGTAGTGCCTGAGCAGCTTTAGGATACGCACGATTGCCAAAAAAGCATCTTCTTGTGAGACTTCAGCTATTCGTTTGCGCGGGTGGCTCGTGAGCGGATCATACAAGGAATTGCCATTCTCCTCTTGATTCAAAGGAAACAAACATCACAATAAAAGCATCCAGTAACGAAAAAAAAAATACATATGTAAATTCAATTCAAGGTTCAAAGAAATATGCAAATTCCTTATACGTTTGTATTAAATTCTTGATTTAAAAAAAGAAAAATACGGAATTCCTATATGTTACAACCCATGGATTTAGGCATTTATTTCAAAATGGAAGACTTTCTATCCATTGTAAGTTTAGATATATAAGCCCCAAAACTCAATTATCAAAACTAGTCTTGAACACATGTTATATACACAAAAAAAATTATCTTGTCCCTCTTACTCAGCAAGGAGACCCCAATAAATCTTTAAATACAAAAGTATATTATTTTACTCTCTCTCTCTCTCTCTCTCTCTCTCTCTCTCTCTCTCTCTCTCTCTCTCTCTCTCTCTCTCTCTCTCTCTCTCTAGCCTTCGCAAAACGTGTGTAGTTAACTCAAAATCTTATCTACCGTCTCAAAATTATGATATTTAATTCATATGAAAATTATTTAAGTTTTATCAACTTAAAGCCACCTAGAGACAGAGAACTCCCTAGCTTTTATGAATATTATTTAGAGAAAAACTATAAAAAACTCAAGAAAGTATCACTTGTCTGTGAAATTATGTATTTACATTTGTTTCCAGTGAAAATGAATACCTCTTGCATAGGAGGAAATGTTTTATAGGGTTTCCCATTTTATATGAAAAGTTCAATATTCATGGTCGGTAAAAGGGATTTAACAGACAACTGAGTTTTATAATAATTTGGTATTTGTTTCACTGGGTTTCCATTAAACACATTAGTGGTGGCCTGTTAGCTGCCCATTCATATATTTCCACATAATCCCTAGCAAAAATTCAAACATAATCAAGACTCAATGGACGTAAATAATCTTCGCTTTGAATCATTTCAGAAATTCTCCATAATCATCAACAGGGAGATTATTGTCATGGTGTGTTCTTTACTCAGTGCTTTAGTGCATAATATCATTTATCTTTATATCTTTAAACATTCTCTATAAAAAACTGATTTGGTCATTCACAGTTGAATCATATTGCATTAGGAGTATTCATCATTTCCTCCTCAACGAAGGGACCCTGTTAGATTTCACCTGTCCTCTAGGAGTATTCATCATTTCTTCCTCACCTATTGGAGTGAGGGAACTCTGATAGATTTCACCAGTCGTCTCTATTTAGAGCATTTAATTCCATACTTCTCCATTCATCATTTCCTACTTCGCTCTCCATAGTCCTCAGCCTTGTAGACCTGGGTCTTCCAACTCTTCTAGTGGCTTGTGGAGGCCAACTGAACTTTTGTGAACTAATATCTCATGGGGAGTGCGAAGCGCATGCCCAAAAATATTAGCTTGTTTGTTTACAATAATTTGATTTTTAACAGGATTTGCATCCCTCTTAGATAAGCATTAACCAAATCCTTTCATTAATTGCACATATCAAAATGTACAGTTTTAAAAAGGTATATAAGATGATGTTAACTTAGGAGAATAACAAGGACATTCATAAGGATTTAAGCTGAAACATTTACTATACTACACTATAGCTAATTTCTCATATCCTATAATATACAGAACGAATAGTTTTGCTATATCACCTATCTCTTTCTAAAAGAGCAATAATATTCAGGAAATGTGGCCATTTATATCCCGAGATTTATTTTGAAAGCATGATGCTTCTTTCATAATTTAATTATGTCATGAAACCTTCATTAAAATTAATGGTTAAAAAAGTAAAATATCCTAAAATTCCCTTTTGGGTGTTACCATTAATGACATCATGGGAACTTTTGAAACACCTTACTTCATTTACATAGTCTTATCAGGACAGCAGCAAAGGAGTAGGAATCCGAAATGAGTGAGGACTGGAAAACAAAATTAGGGAAAATTGTGTAGTTAGAATAGGAATACACAGGAGTAAGGTCACGTTAACATCTTCTGCATTCTTTATTGAGTATGATAGATTTTTATAACAAAAAATATATTTTTACTCATGTGATTATGATGTGAACAACTAAAGAAAAATACACTTAAGCAAGTGGATTGAAAAAAAATAAAACAGTCTTCAATAAATGAAGGGATTAAAAAAAAAATTAGGTGTTAATTTCATACTTTAGCCACTAAACCACATATGAATACTTTTTGTAAGCAAAACACAACTATTACTGCAACCTACATAGCTTATATGTCACCTACATATCATGAGATATGATTTATAAATTCCTATTTAGTTGGATACTGATCTATTTCATTCCATACCAGAACAATGCAACCCTAGTTGGAAAAGCAGAATACTATAATCCTAAGGGCTCCAATAGGGAAAAATAGCCCAGTGAGGAAAGGAAGTAAGAAAATAAATAAATGATGAGAACAAATTAATAATAAATCATTCTAAAGACCGTAACAACGTCAAAACAGATATGTCATATATAAACTATAAAAAGACTTATGTCAGCCTGTTCAGCATAAAAGCACTTTCTCCAACTTTGAACTTTTGAAGTTCTACTGATTCAACCACCCGATTAGGATGATCATTCCACAGCTTGGTCACAGCTGGATTAAAACTTTTAGAATATTGTTTAGTATTGATTCTCATGATGGAAAAGGCTTGACTATTAGAATTAACTGCCTGCCTAGTATTACGAACAGGATGGAATTTTCCAGGAAGATTTGAATGTAAAGGATGGTCAGAGTTATGAAAAATCTTATGCTGCATGCATAATGAAGTAATTGAACGACAGCGCCAAAGATTAATATCTAGATCAGGAATAAGGAATTTAATAGATCGTAAGTTTTTGCCCAACAAATTAAGATGAGAATCAACAGCTGAAGACCAGACAGGAGAACAATGAAAGAATTAAAACACTTCTTCAGAATAGATTGATCATCGAAAATCTTGAAAGACTTTCTCAATAAGCCAATTTTCTGTGCAATTGAAGAAGACACAGACCTAATGAGTTTCTCAAAAGTAAATTTGCTGTCGAGAATCACGCCTAAAATCTGTCCTTGACCTACTTACAATCATACTTTGTGTTTTTTTAGGATTCAACTCCATACTCCATAATTTGCACCATGCACTAATTTTTGCTATATCTCTATTAAAGGATTCAGTTACCCCAGATCTGCATTCAGGGGATGGAATTGATGCAAAGAGAGTAGCAGTATATGCATATGCAAAAAGCTGTTTTTTTAGGCCAAACCACATGTCATGTGTATATAGTATGAAAAGTAAAGGGCCAAGAACACTACCCTGTGGAACACCAGATATCAAATTCCTATGCTGACTATAGTGCCCATCAACAACAACTCTTAGAGATCTTTAACTTAATCCTGGACAGGTAAATGTCTAAATCGATAACGTAACAGGTAAACGTGTAGCGTATACGCTACCGCATGTTTCAACTTCACTTGGTAGTTCCGGTAATGCATTTTTTTTTTACGAATTTTTTTATACATATAATTCTAGCTACCTACGACTGGGATATGCTCAATAAAAAACATGGTAGTAACTTAATGATTTTTTATTAACTGAGACCTGAAAACTTTTGTTGATTTTGAAAGACTACCACTCTCGGGGCCCTGGGAGCCTTTGTCCTTGTTACTTGATAAAAACACCCTAATGGTAGTTTCAAGGAGTCCCTGAGGCATATTCAGTTGAAAAATGAACCTCCTAGTCTGAAAAGAGAAAAATCTGGAAAGAAGAGAAAAAGGGGGAAATTTTTAGTAGTGAAAAAAAGTTACATGTGATAAAATATTTTTTTTTCTAATATAAATTATAAATTCAGACTACTGAAAATTGTATACATAAAATTTGAATAATAGATAAATAAGATGATATATGAAAATAATAAAATAAAAAAAAATTAACTATTTCTTAAAAAAATTTCAATTAAATAATTAGTGCCGATAATGAATTTTCCGCTTTCTTATTTACACTATTCCAGTCTATGTAACCTATAATATCCGAAAATTATTGCTAGAATTGTAGAAAATATTAAGGTAAAACAGAAAGTAATGAATACTAACCATTCTGGGCTACATTCAGTGCATTTTCAGTTGAAAGTTGAACCTCCTAGTCTAAAAACTGAAAAATTCAGAGAGAAAAGGAAAGGTGGAAATTTTTAAATTAAACTATACATGGTAATCCTACATTCAATATACCATTAGCATCATATTCTCAAATCATCTATCAACGTTCACTATAAGCATCGAAACACTATTCACAGAAATAAATATATTGTAATCGATATTGTAAAACTTGTGAAATCAATCATAGTCACTTAGCATGTAAACGTCTACCGTATACTCTACCAGGAAAAAAAATGGCGATTTCCAAAAAACGGCGAGAGAGAAGACAATGGCAGTTGTTCCTTCGGCTGTGTCTCTAGTCTAACTAACCGGTGCTCGGTAAATTTTCGCTCAGAAACCGAACCCAAGCAGGGCAGAAGTGAAAAAGTGGCTTCACGTTTACCTGTCAAGGGTTAAAAAATCAATAATAATGATAAGAAATAACCCACTCACTCCCAATTGTTTGGGTTTGAAAACAAGGGCCTCATGATTAACACAGTCAAAGGCAGCACTGAAATCAAGGCCAATCATACGAACTTGCTGACCAAAGTCAAGGGATTTCTATATAGCATTGGAGATTGTAAGAAAGTCATCACATGCTCCAAGGCCTTTACGAAAACCAAATTGGAAACCAGGGAATAGGTGATTACCTTCAGCAAACCTTTAAGGCGTTTTGCCAAAAGACGTTCAAAAACTTTAGATAATATTGGAGTTATGGAAATTGGGCGGTAATCAGTCGTACTTGAGCTACCACAAACACATTTACATAAATGAGTAACATTACCAATTCTCCATCAAATGCTAAAAGATTCTCCTCTTGCTAACTTGCGTAAAATAACAGATAAATTTGGAGCTAAGAAATCTTCAGTGTTTATAAATGCAAAAGGAAAAATACCATTTTGGTCTACACCTCCATAAGCATCAAGGTCCATCAACAGAGCTTTAATTTCCCGAGCTCGAAAAGCTAAACTAGTTAGTTTAACCCCAGGAAAACAGGAATGAAGAAGTTCAAGTTTTTTTATTACTCTGTTTACTGTAAAAACATCAGCCGAAATGGTTGCCTTTTTCCTTTGGGCAGTGACTGACTGAGCCATTTGGTCTAAGTAAGGGAGGAACTGTTGCATTTACACCAAAGAGTGCAGATTTAAGGGTACACCACCATTTATGCTCCTGTGTAGTAGCAGAATGTGTTTCTTTTATGGTTAAATTGTATTCCTTTTCACTTGAGGCATAAATTCTCTGAGCAAAAGCTCCAAGCTAAGTATAGTTATTACAGGTCAAATCTGATCTGCTACCCTTCCAAAGATAATAGGCCTCCTGCTTCTCAAAAAAAAGCATGTCTACAATTATCATTGAACCATGGTTTGTCCTTCACTCCGTACCTTAGCACGCGAGAAGGAATATGCCTATCAATTATGTTGACTCAATTCTCATTCAAAGGGACAACAGGATTAACACCACTATATAATTGTGACCAATTCAAGCACAAAAGATCATGCAAAATCTTATTCCGGTCTGCTTGAGATTTCAAATGAATTTTACAAGAGAATGATACATCAGGGACAAGCTCCTCATTCTTCCCTACTAAGGAAATCAAAGCATAATCAGATGTCCCGACTGGAGAACCAAGATTACTAGTTATAACGCTATGGTAGTCAGTGTATATGAGGTCCAAGCAATTACCAGACCTGTGCGTAGCTTCACTTATGATTTGCTCACAGTCTGATTCAGAGGCAAAGTCTAAAGCTCTTAAGCCATGGCGTTCGGTAGGAGAGATAGAACTCCCTCTGGTGAGCAATAAAATCACGAACAATCACAAAAGAAGCCTTTCTATCATCTTCTTGTATCTTAGCCATAATGGTAAGAAGGCAATCGAAGATAGAATCGAACACAAATAAAAATTGTTATTACCTGAATCCCATGACATCCACATTAATAGCAGGACTTATGAGAAGCAGGGTACTCGGTCGCAATATACACGCCCGTTCCCCATGCCCTAGGGATGGCATCACGTTTCAACATTATTGGCTTCATAAAACCAGTTATGAGGAGCTCAGATGAGTGCCTCATATCAGAAACCGAAGTTTCTGAGCACAAAAGAATATCATACTGTCTGGACGCAACTGTAAGGTCATGAATATTTGCATGAAGACCACGAATATTGCAATGCAGAAGACGACATTGACGAAATCTATGATTTACTGGTCCCGGATTTCGCTCAATGTCTCCACACAACATGAGAATTAATAGTAATAAAAAAGAGACATCATACTTAAAAACTAGATTAACAAATAATTATTACAAAAACAATATGTACAGAATTATAGATGCAGTGATTGATTAAACCCATAGACTATAGTAAAGAGTCAGAAAAACTGGTCAACATGGAGGAGCCGATACACCCTGCAAGGCTAAATACCCTCCAGGATAGCCACTTCACCTGAAGGGAGGACAGTAAGGATGGTTTTGAGAAGAAAAATAATCAGATAAGGAAAAGACCACCTCTTGATAAGCCACCAGGCAACCTTAGCCCTTCTATTAAGCCTGCCCAACACACCATTTAGGAAAACAAGAGGAAGCAATAAGAAAAATAAGATAGAGTAGTGTGCCCGAGTGTACCCTCAAGCAAGAGAACTCTAACCCGAGACAGGGGAAGACCATGGTCCAGAGGATTTGGCACTACCCTGGACAAGGAAAAAATGGTTTAATTTTTGAGTGTCCTTCTCCTAGAAGAGCTGCTTACCATAGCTAAAGAGTCTCTTCTACCCTTACCAAGAGGAAAGTACACTGAACAATTGCAGTACAGTAATTAACCCCTTAGTTGAAGAAGTGTTTAGTAATCTCATTGCTGTCGGGTGTATGAAGAACGACGAGAATCTGTAAAGAATTCGGTGTTTGTGTAGGCAAAGAACAAATAAGTCGTAACCAGAGAAAGGTATCAAATGCATTAATGTCTGGCCAGTCAAAGGATCCAATAACTCTCTAGTTGTAGTATCTCAATGGGCGGCTGGTGCCCTGGCCAGCCTACTACCTACCTTAAAAGGCAGAAGTGTTTTTACCACTTGAGGTCAAGTGTATTCTCATCTCAGGAAGTGGAAATTACTTTGGATGTAGATGAACAGTATATCAGGGCAGGTAAACCACCCAAAAAGTGTTGAGGAACTGCTTGATTAGCTATGGGATGAGCATTCCTGATGTCAGTGCCAATAATTTACATATATAATTTATTTTATAAAGATGCAAACGTCTTTAAAAAAAGGCCTCAGGAGGACAGGAAAGGTGTAGAGTACGATATTATTTGATATTGTAATACAAAGGGCAAAAGGACTGGTAAAGGAAGAAGAGAGTTGGCATATCAGAAAAAAGAAAAAACAATAGGATAAGTGGACAAGAGGTTAATTTTTTCTTTTTTTTTATAAAACAGATATATAAGTTTACGGAAAAGACTATCGACGACATAGAGTGGCCTAAAATAGATTATAATGTAATTTGTATTATTGTTATGGGGAAAAAGAAGCAAATGTATGGTATATATGATAAGTTTTGAGAACATATGATAGATGTTATGCTGAAGGTGAAGCATAGTTTTAATTTGTAGATATAACAATTTGTTGTCAGTAAAATTTCTAAGACTAGAAAGTTGGTCAGAAATAGACTGAGGAATTATTGATATTTGCAGAATATACTGTACTGACTGTGAATAGTGATTAAAAACTTAAAAGCTTGTTTTAAGAGTTTGGAAGTATATGCAATAGGATGTAGTTGCTGGTTCAAACCAGCAACTAGGAGCTGTGAGCGTTAATATTTTTGGTGGAGAAATAGAAGTTATATATCTATTTATTAATTGGGAGTAAGTGCTATATATCATTACATATGAGAAGATCTAAGTCATACAGTAGATAAAACATAAATCATAGGATAATTTAAAAAAAAGAAAAAAAAATAATAATAATTGTCTCAGCAAGTTTAGGTGGTAATGATTATTACAAGATTGTTAAACATATTCTCCTTGGTTGAAATAAGATGAGGTAAATTTTACTCTCACTACATATATCAAAATCCGTAAATTAAGTAGAAAAAATTGTGGGTTAGTTTGTACATACATACATACATATATATATATATATATATATATATATATATATATATATATATATATATATATATATATATATATATATATATAATATATATATATATATATATATATATATATATATATATATATATTTATATATATATGTATATATATATATATATATATATATATATATATATATATATATATATATATATATATATATATATATATATATATATATATATATATATATATTGTGCGTTTAGACATGTTTTTTGTTATTCAAATAAGCCATATTTTTGATACATTAAAGTCTTGATTCTCTTAACAACCTCGGGATCAGAGCCCCGGGCAAAATAACACAAACACCAAAGCTTCTTACCAGCCAGGAGTCAAATCCTGGTCCAGGAAACTTGTAATAACATTGACATACCACTTGGCCACGAAGAAAGATAAAAGTCAATGACAATTCTTCTGTACTTATACCTGTCGAATTCAGGTTTTTAGTACTTAGAAATGAAACCAACCCGTCTTCACCATCGTATCAGATTGGAATGTTTTTGACTTGGCATTTGATTGATGATAAATTTTGCACATTTACGCATGTTTTTCATATTCACATAAATCATATAATTTTGAGACGTTAATGTCTGGATACTCTTAACGACCTCGGGTTCAGAGCCCCAGGCAAAACCACACAAGACAGCACCTTCTGACCTGCTGGAAGCCAGACCCTGGTTCAGGAAACTTGTATAAACATTGACATACCGCTTAGCAACAAAGAAAGATTAAGTCAATGACAATTCTTCTGTACTTATACCTGCCGAATTCAGGTTTTTGGTAGTTACAATTGAAATTAACCCATCTTCACCATTGGTGGTAATTATTATGTTTGTGACTTGGCAGTCAGTCAATTAATGATAAATTTTGCATATTTAGACGTGTTTTTATATTCGATTAACCCATATATTTTTGATACATTAATATCTGAATTCTCTTAACAACATCGCGATCAAAGCCCCAGGCGAAATCACACAAATACAAAAGCTTCTGACCTGCCGGGAGTCGAACTTTGATCCAAGAAACTTGTATAAACATTGATATACCACTTGGCCACGAAGAAAGATATAAACAAGGACAATTCTTTTGTACTTATACCTGTCGAATTCAGGTTTTTTGTACATAGAATTGAAATCAAACCATCTTCACCTTTATAGCTAATTAGTTTGTTTGTGACTTGGCATTCGATTAATGATAAATATTTCAAATTTAGAGGTGTTTCTTAAATTCATATAAGCCATAGATTTTTGAAAAAAATAATATCTAGATTCTCTTAACGACATCGTGATCAGAGTCTCCGGGGAAACCGCACAAAGAAAACAGCTTCTGACCGGATGGGAGTCGAACCCTGGTCCAGGAAACTTGCACAAACATTGACATACCACTTGGCCACAAAGAAAGATAAAGGTCAATGACAATTCTTCTGTAATTATACCTGTTGAATTCAGGTTTTTAACTACTTAGTATTGAAATCAACCCATCTTCACCATTGTAGCTACTTAGTATGTTTGT
>NC_090760.1:55519775-55529775 GCF_036898095.1 Palaemon carinicauda | reverse complement strand
TCAAAACTTGGGCAACTTGATAGACACTATCCTATAAGCTGTATATACTGAATATATATATATATATATATATATATATATATATATATATATATATATATATATATATATATATATATATATATATATATATATATATATATACATATGTGTGTGTGTGTGTATATATTAACACACACACACACACGCACACACACACACACACATATATATATATATATATATATATATATATATATATATATATATATATATATATATGTTAAAGGCGAACTGTGTAACCAGGCATTTCATGAAATACCTAAAGATTTTAGGCATTTCACGAAATGACTGATTCACTTTGGGATTTCGCGAAATGACTAAAACTTCAAGGCATTACGTGAAATTACTGAAATTTAATAGTTCTTATTACACTCTTTGCCTGATAGAATTCAGGCAAACTGTGTAATTCTGGTATTTGTTGGAAAACACCACTTTTAGGTGTTTTTAAGTATATATGGGTGCTGACACGAATTCTTATTCACTGAAAGTTGGTTTTGAATCTTTATGTTATAATTAGGCTTTATTTATAAATATCTCTTCATATATTTTTCATATAAATTGCAGCCAGAATTGTTTCAAACACAGATGTTCACTTCAAAGTGAACTACCCGACAAGTTAAGTCAGTTTTGTTGGCAATGGTCTCTTTCTTTTATTTTGTTTTAACTATGTGAGCAGGCGATTCTCTCATTTTGATTTCTTTTAACCATACGAGCAGGTAATTCAACAAGTAAGTACCGTTATCAATATAAGCAGTTTTTGATCATAGTTTGAAACAATTTGGATTTTAGATTTAAGTGAAACTAATATCATACTCTAAATATGCAACCTTCACAAGGAGGCTGTCGACCTGCTCAAGTCCTACTGTATTACCTGCCAAGAAAAGTAAAAAAGAACCAAGATAAAGGGAGTTGTGGCTCGCCCCATACTTGCTTAAGATTTCAATTCTCGCTTACAAGTCGATTCAATTGACATGCAGTCATCTCCACAAGCCCAATGCAAGTGGATTATTGTGTACCAGTGCCATTTGACTAGGTTTGTCATCCTGCACCCACTCACATCCAAGGAAGCAGCTGAGGTTACTTTTCAGCTTTTGGATATCTTTTTATTGATTGGTGTTCCATGCATCCTGCAATCAGATAATGGATCTGAGTTCACTGCCCAGGTTATTCGAGAGATGAAGGATCTATGGCCGCATCTTGTGCATGGTAAGACCACAGGGAGGCACAGAGTCAAGGTTCAGTCGAACGGGCGAACTTTAGACATCAAAGACATGCTGGTTGTTTGACTCTCTGTCAATAATACCCAAGATTGGTCCTTAGGCCTTCGTTTTGTTCAGAACCAGAAGAACTTATCATACCATTGCGGGATCAAGAGAACCCCATATGCTGCTTTGCTTGGAGAGGATCCAAAGGTTGGTCTTACTTCCACTAGCTTGCTTCAGGAGGTCATTGACCGCTTAGGGACAGAGGATGATCTTGCAGCACTAGGACCCCAGTTTCCTACTGATCCAAGTGACGAGCAACTCGAGGCCTCTGAGCAAGTCATTATCACCACCCAGCCACCCCAGTCCCTTGATGAGCCAGTCAGCATCTTCACCTAGCCACCCGAGGTCCACTCTGTTCAGCACCGCATATTGCACCAAGACAATAAGAAATTTCTAAGAACTGCAAGAGCACCAGAAGGGCTCAAGTGTGCCGGGCAGAACGTATGGTCATACATAGTAGGATTGACTTGAAGGCCGGGGAAATAGGGGACAATGATGCTCTGCTAGTTCCTACATATTGACAGGGGAAGGGAGGGTCCAAGAAATCGTCTATGAATCCTCATGGAAGGAAATGAAAATGACTTAAACACTATTGGGGTAAAGGCGGGGGTACTAAGGACTATACCCACAACCAAGAACAGCGTGTATCTTTTCGTGAGGCACTGAAGAAAGGTACTTCTGCCTAATTGTACATTTAATAAAAGAAATGATATATGGTTTTAAGATATATGTTGCTACAGAATTGTTGCTACTAAAATACCCTATACTTATACAATATACCTCCATTTATTTTCTCTTCACCCTAAAATTCTGCCCCTGAAAAAAAAAAAAAAAACATTGCTGCTAAAATGCCCTAGGCATATACAACATATCAGCAAATATACACTACTGACTTAAAATTCTTATGGACCATGCATTTCGCGAAATCACTGTGCTATAAAACCAGTCATTTCGCGTAATGCATGGAAATTCTAGTCATTTCGAGAAATCACTAAGCGAATCAGTCATTTCACGGAATACCTAAAATACTAAGGCATTTCGCGAAATGCCTGGTTACACAGTTTACCTGTAACACACACACACACACACACACACACATATATATATATATATATATATATATATATATATATATATATATATATATATATATATAAACACACACACAGACAAGCACACACACAGACACGCACACACACACACACACACACACACATATATATATATATATATATATATATATATATATATATATATATATATATATATATATATATATATATATATATATATATATGTATGCATATATATATACACACAAATATCTATTTATATATATATATATATATATATATATATATATATATATATATATATATATGTATGTATATATATATATATATATATATATATATATATATATATATATATATATATATATATATATATACATATATATGTGTGTGTGTGTGTGTGTATGGTGTGCAGCAGGGTCCAAAAAACATAAGTTAAAAGGCCATAATTTATTTAGAGACGTATCAAACATAGCAATGTTCATTATCAATCTGTCCATCCATATCCATATACCAAAGGCACTTCCCCCAATTTTGGGGGGTAGCCGACATCAACAAGAAACAAAACAAAAAAGGGGACCTCTACTCTCTACGTTCCTTCAGCCTAACCAGGGACTCAGCCGAGTTCAGCTGGTACTGCTAGGGTGCCACAGCCCAACCTCCAACATTTCCACCACAGATGAAGCTTCATACTGCTGAGTCCCCTACTGCTGCTACCTCCGCGGTCATCTAAGGCACCGGAGGAAGCAGCAGGGCCTACCGGAACTACGTCACAATCGCTCGCCATTCATTCCTATTTCTAGCATGCTCTCTTGCCTCTCTCACATCTATCCTCGTATCAACCAGAGCTTTCTTCACACTATCCATCCACCCAAACCTTGGCCTTCCTCTTTCACTTCTCCCATCAACTCTTGCATTCATCACCTTCTTTAGCAGACAGCCATTTTCCATTCTCTCAACATGGCCAAACCACCTCAACACATTCATATCCACTCTAGCCACTAACTCATTTCTTACACCCGTTCTCTCCCTCACCACTTCGTTCCTAACCCTATCTACTCGAGATACACCAGCCATATTCCTCAGACACTTCATCTCAAACACATTCAATTTCTGTCTCTCCATCACTTTCATTCCCCACAACTCCGATCCATACATCACAGTTGGTACAATCACTTTCTCATATAGAACTCTCTTTATATTCATGCCCAACCCTCTATTTTTTACTACTCCCTTAACTGCCCCCAACACTTTGCAACCTTCATTGACTCTCTGACGTACATCTGCTTCCACTCCACCATTTGCTGCAACAACAGACCCCAAGTACTTAAACTGATCCACCTCCTCAAGTAACTCTCCATTCAACATGACATTCAACCTTGCACCACCTTCCCTTCTCGTACATCTCATAACCTTACTCTTACCCACATTAACTCTCAACTTCCTTCTCTCACACACCCTTCCAAATTCTGTCACTAGTCGGTCAAGCTTCTCTTCTGTGTCTGCTACCAGTACAGTATCATCCGCAAACAACAACTGATTTACCTCCCATTCATGATCATTATCGCCTACCAGTTTTAATCCTCGTCCAAGCACTCGAGCATTCACCTCTCTCACCACTCCATCAACATACAAGTTAAACAACTACAGCGACATCACACATCCCTGTCTCAGCCCCACTCTCACTGGAAACCAATCGCTCACTTCATTTCCTATTCTAACACATGCTTTACTACCTTTGTAGAAACTTTTCACTGCTTGCGTGTGTGTGTGTGTGTGTGCTATCATCATCACCATCATCATCATCATTGTATACTCTTACGCCTTCTGATACAAAGGCCCAAGTTAGGTTTTGCCAGTCGTCTCTCTATGTTGAGCTTTTAATTCAATACTTTTCCATTCATCATCTCCAACTTCGCACTTCATAGTCTAACAAATCCTTTAGTGTCTTTTGGACCTCAGGTAATGTTTTGGTGAACTAATCTCACTTGACGAAATGCATGATAACTAAGCTCTATCTACCCCTCACCATGATCTCATCCACATGTGTCATTTGAATAATATCTCTGAAAGTTAAAGTTTTAATCATTTCCTGCCATTTAACTCCTAATATTCTTTCGAAGGCTTTGTTCTCAAATATATAAAACCTGCTATTGTTTGTTTCATCTTCATACCATGACCTAATTTGCATACGGTACACCGATCTCACTAAACCGATGTATAGACTGAATTTTTATATGTATTTTAGGCGAATAGATTTCCAAATTTTTCTTTAATATAGCCATTGTCTTTTTTTTTATTCTATTAAAATTAAACTCTAAAGTTCTTATATTATAGCTCATAGTTCCTAAACATTTAGGTGAATCTACCTCATTACTAATTTCTTCTGCCAATGATGTATCATCTTCCATTCCCGAGCTCCTTTGATATTGCATGCATTCTGGTAATCAAATATTGCAAATATTTTGGTGTTCTGCTAATAATGAGAGCTTCATTAGCATATTCAACGTCAGCTAATTGCCTATTATTAATCCCCTACATTCCTTCTCCACTATCTAACTGTTCTTCGAATTGCAAAATCAATTAGGAGGATAAACAGCATAGGTTACAACATATTCCCTTCGAGTACTCTGTTGTTCACAGGAAATTAATTTGATAGGAATCAAGTAACATTTTCTTTGCATGAACTTTGCTCATGAATGGACTTAAATTAAATGTATATAATAAGAGGAATTCCATAATAACGCCGGACTACCCATAAATTTATCATACAAAGGCTTTTTCATAGTCCACAAATATCATAAGAATTAGATTTCTATACTCTATGCATTGTTGCAGAACATGTCTCAGAATTCAGTGCAATATTACGTAATGGTCTTAAAAGAAAAAAAAATCTACCTCGATTCTTTTTCGTATTTAGTTCATAATTATAAGGTACAATTCGAGTACAAAATACCTACCCAATAGAATAAATAAATCTTAAGAATTAGCTACCACTTCTAGCTCTTTACTATAGCTATTAGATGTATTTATAGCTATTGACAAAATGTAAATTATCACTTCAGTATCTAATAATCAATGGTAACTAGAATTGTTGTAATACCAGCCTTATTTGGATTTATGACTGGCAATGTTCAATATATATATACAAGCTTCTGTGACAGAATTATAGAGTGATCAAAAAAATAGTTTATAAAGCATATTATTTATTTAATGAATACTATAGAAGTCTTCAACAGATCTACGCATAGTTTAAAATATCCTATTTCCATGCCCAATTTATAATGCCTTATTTTTTGCACGTGCTACGTTCTCGATGGAAATGTATTCTTGTAAAGTTGCAAAAATATTGTTGATTATATACAGTTGATTGCGACACCTGAAGGAAAAGAGTCAATTGTACCTAAGTAATGTAGAGTCAATGTGTCGTGGGAATCATAACAACCTTTGAATGAAGCTCAGTCAGTCAGGAATCATGTGTAATCAGTCCAAACAATTGTATGTAATCATTTACAATAGCATTGCGCAACCACTCAAAGCTCTTCCGACGTTGTACACAGTTGATTAAATCATCTCAAGGATTAACTTCCTTTTCTCCATACAACCCCTTACATGTTTCCAGTACATATTCATTGTGTCACTGGCACTTCAACTATCTGCCACCCTATGTACTGCTCAGCAGTGAAATCGCCATGGCCCCGTCAGATTTTTTTAAATTTTATTTTTTATTCATTTACAAACACAGCCAACGTAGAGCTACAGTATATACAGGTATCCGCAGTTGTGCGCACCCATACCGCCAGTGCAAGATCGCTCAGCCATCAATGTTGAAACTCCTGCTAGGTGTGATAGGAGTTTCAGGGAATTCAGAAGACGGGGATTGCAGATTTGGTTTATTCCTTATGACAGTAAATTGAAGGCTGGAGAGCACCTCGACAAAAACTACACGTTAACAAAGCGCCTAAACAATGCCAAAAATGCGAATCCTTTTGATCTATTTCAGAGCACTTCTATGTGAACTCCTTAACTCTAATCCTGGTTACTTCTTAATGCCTTTTTTCGTTATCTTAACTTTATTTTACCCTTAGGGATTTAATTTCGTCCAATATTAGGATCGTAGAAAAGAAATGAACTCATTTGAATAAGGAACAGCTAGAGGAATTAAACTGATTGATTAAAAGTTTCCCTGAAACTATCTCACATGTCTCGAAACGAACTAACTTGATGAGGCATGAGATACACCTCTAGCCCATGGAGAGGCTGTTAAAAAAAAAAAAAAAAAAAAACACACACACTTATCGACTGTCGCCGTATCATGAGAAAAGAAGAGGACCATTTGATACAAAGCGGATAAGCCAAACAAAGTTCTAGCCCTTACAGTTCTCCATGCTTGTTTGGGAAAAAACCTGATGGATCTTTCAGGATGTGTATGGACTATGGTAAGTTGAATTCGATCGGTGTGGCCGACACTTATCCATTGTTACTTATGGACCAGCTACTCGACAGCATTGGACAAGAGAGGATCGTCTCTAAGATCAATTTGTTAAAAGGCTATCATCAAATTCCTTTGGACAACAACGCAAAAATATTATCAGCTTTTATAACACCCTTTGAGTTGTATCAGTTCACAGTTATGTAAGTTGGTCTAATCATTAGACAAAAGAACAATGGAAGGATCGATTGAAGGAGTAGGCAGATATCTCAATGATATTGTAATATATTCATCGACATAGGAAGAACATCTACGAATCCTGGAGAAGGTGTTTCAAAAGCTGTGAGGAGCACATCTAACAAATAACCTAGAAAAGACCGAATTTGGAAAGGTAAATTTGTTGTGCTTAGGATTAGAAGTCGGGACAGGGCAAACTTGCCCAGTGGCCGCTGTGTAGGTTAGGATGGAGGACCGGCTCAGCTCTCTGCCGGCTGGTAATTACGTGTCGGCCGGCAGAGACCTCTTATTCTTTGCAGAGTGAACCCCAGACCTCCCTTGGTCTCCCTTCCATGTCCGCCGGTAGAGTCCGGCAGTGCTATGGATTCTTTGGAAGCCTGAATGCTACATCTTCCCCTTCCATAAGTTCACTCTTTCTGGATAGAAGGTGCTATGGCAATGCCGCCTTATAACCTTACATCCATTCTGTTTCTCTGACTATTGTGTTGTACCCCTAGCCTGGCTGCCGGCTTAACAGCCGACAGCCGGACAGGTGGAGGTTCTCTGGTTCTAAGCTACTGCCGGCGGGCATGGGTATTGCTACCTTTGCCTACCGGCAGTGGAATCACATCACGAAATCTGCTGCCCACTACGATTAGCGGCCGGCAGCCAGCTCTTAGTGTTTTCAGCTGTCGGCCGGCAATGATTGCCGGCCGGCACACACTTGCGAACCAGTGGCCTGCCGCCTATTAGTTAAAGGTAGTATATCTTTGAACTACTGTATACAGGAGTAGATGCCAGCCGGCACTTGCCGGCGTGCCGACGCGTGCTGGCTGGCACAACAGAATGCGATGTACAGTAGTTACTATATTTGTAGTGTAGTACACACTGCGTTAGTAAAACTACAGTAAAGAGTTTGTGATAACACTAAAGTTCTTCAACATACTTAATGTTATCTTGTACAGCCTTTTGTTGAGACCGTTCAATATATAGAAAGTGAGTTCTTTCTGTATTCATTCTATCCCGTATATTAAAACTTTATTTCAAGGTGTGAACTACACCTTAAATTTCCGTTTAGGAAATTACATAAGGTATTCTAGAATAGAATTAACCTTAGTCTTAATATCTTGGGAGGTTACAGCAATTGACTGGACAGGAAATACAAGTATGTGTCTTTCCTTCTTTCTTTTATAGCTTTCTATATAAGCTACATGTTTTAATATAAGTGAAAAGCCTTCACTTGATACGCATGGATTTTTCTTCTCTTTACAGGAGGACCATCTGAAGTGCGGGAGTGTGTTCTGTAATGTCCGCAGCAAGAATTTCTGTGGACATCAGCTTTGCAGGAGGCACGCACCATGCGCAGCCTCCAGACGTGATCTCCGGTATTGGGACCCTCAGGTTTGTACAGTATGTTCTAATCTGATTACCGAGGATTTTGACGACCCTAAGTCGACGGAGTCAAGGGATGCTGCCAGGAAAAGTTACGAACCTGGGTGAGGGGTTTTCAGAAAAAAACACCTCAGGCCCCTACCTTCTAAATGAGAAGATGAGGGCCTACCTTTTCCCTAAAGCATCGGCTGATGCAATCATCCCTCAGCCTAAGGTGGAGATACCAACCGCCCAGAATCCGGTAGACTCTGAAGTCTCGGCCACCCTTCAAGACATCAAATTGGACGATAAGATGTCGGAGGTGTCGGATTCTACTGAGAAGGACCTTCTAGGAGAAGGTCAGGAGGAGGAGCTGTCCCAGGCTCCTCAAGTAGAAGAGGAAGAAATCGACGAGGTGTCGGTTACATCGGTTCCGGACCCAGAACCTGTTTTCTCTACATCGTGTGCTATCCTAGATGATCCGGGAAGGACTCTTTCTTCCATTGTTGAGATGATCCAACAAATTCAAAGGAAGAATGATGAGAAGGAAGCTGCAATAAAACTGGAGATACGCAGACTTGCAGCATCACGTGGGCCCCAGAAGCGGCTCAGCGTGAGGACTCTCAAAGACAGTTTTACAAATGTGACATTATTCAGCAAACAAATGCTTTTTCTGGCTCTCTTGTAATATCTAACTCACTATAATCTCGGTGATACGGATTATCAGAGGGAATTACCAGAGACAAATGGGTTTATAAGCTATGCATAAATGTCTGGTGTATTAATAGACAGGACAGAGGTGAATTTCAATGTTAACCTCTTATTCTATTATAAAATTAGTTTTAGTTATAAATAACTATAAATAAAAGTGAACTAAAAAGATTGCTAATGGGGACTAATAGCAATTTAAAAATAATTCAGGGTAATGTGATCATCAGCTTTTTCAAAACTAATTCCCGGAAAACAGTGGAAGATGAGTCCGATATAACACCTTGCTCGAATTGTCCTAAAAGGTGTGAGAGTGGAATGGAGATCAAGCAGCCAGGGGCAAAGAAAAGACAGAATTGGAAAATAAAAATATAATAATTCACACTCTCTTATCTTCCAAGGGAATACTAGCTTAGAGAAAACGCTATAATCGTAACCTCCTTTGATCTATTCATGAAAGTGCTAGAAAAAATTATTTTTATTTCTTTATTTTGTAATTAATAAGAGACTAGTTATCCGTCAATAATTATATAACTGGACTTTATTCTTGATTTGGCAAGCATTGATATCTCCTTTCGATTCAACTGCCACTGATATTTTAAATATATTTGAACTGTGCATGATGTTACTTAGCTCGCCAGTAAAAAGACTTGTTAAGATGAACCGTCTACTTGTAAAGGATGATAAAAGATCTCCAAAATCCTTTATGAGTTCTTAACCCTAAAGATTGACGAAGAAGTGCACTGAAGTCTCATCAATTAAAAAAAGATTGGATCATTGTCAAAATGATTAAATAATTCTGTGGATAAAGGAGAGAGAGAGAGAGAGAGAGAGAGAGAGAGAGAGAGAGAGAGAGAGAGAGAGAGAGAGAGAGAGAGAGAGAGAGAGAGAGA
>NC_090760.1:55489775-55509775 GCF_036898095.1 Palaemon carinicauda | reverse complement strand
TATATATATATATATATATATATATATATATATATATATATATATATATATATATATATATATATGTACATATATATACACATATATATGTATATAAATATATATATATATATATATATATATATATATATATATATATATATATATATATATATATATATATATATATATATATATATATATGTATATATTTATTTATATACATATATATGTATATATATATGTACATATATATATATATATATATATATATATATATATATATATATATATATCAGCACAACATTGTGTTCAAATAGAAATAAATTTCTACCTCATAAATGGGATCGAACGCTGGCCCCTTCTAATGAAAGGCCTGGTCGAAACCAACCATGCCACGAGAGGCCATAAAAGAAATCGGAACCTAATGCTACGCTACCCAGCTGTTAAGGATTTACCTGGGAGACATCAGTCTCTTACCAGCGAGTTTTACCCGACTTCCCAACCCACCACATGACACAATTGGTAGTAATTCATTCAAATTACCCCTAATGAGTGAATATGGATAAATATCAACACAACATCGTGTTCAAATAGAAATAAATTTCTACCTCATGCTTGGGATCGAACGCTGGCCCCTTCTAATGAAAGGCCAGGTCGAAACCAACCATGCCACGAGAGGCCATAAAAGAAATCGGAACCTAACGCTACCCAGCTGTTAAGGATTTACCTGGCAAGGCATCAGTCTCTTACCAGCGAGTTTTACCCGACTTCCCGGCCCACCACGTGACACAATTGGTAGTAACTCATTAAAATTTCCCCTAATGAGTCAATATGGATAAATATCAACACAACATCCTGTTCAAATAGAAATAAATTTCTACCTCATGCTTGGGATCGAAAGCTGGCCCCTTTCTATATATATATATATATATATATATATATATATATATATATATATATATATATATATATATATATATATATATATATATATAGATATTCAAAATTATTAAGTAATTTTGTTTCAATTCTAATAAAAAGACGAGTGAATTAATTCAATTAAAAGTTAGGGATATGAGGAAAGGGAAATACCTCAATAGAATAACAAGTAAATGGTGTATCTCCAAACCTCGAAGAAAGTTTCGCAACAAACAAAGTATATTGCACCAACTGCGAAGTTTGAAAGACTTGGAAAAACCTCCTCAATTATTTAGACGAAGGAAATTCTCAGATTCGAGAGTTGTTTTTACACAGAAAAGTTGAAGATCTCTGCACTGCCAGAGACATTACTTGGAGGTATAAGTCTCTCTCTCTCTCTCTCTCTCTCTCTCTCTCTCTCTCTTTACATATATATATATATATATATATATATATATATATATATATATGTATATTATATATTATATATATATATATATATATATATATATATATATATATATATATATATATTTATATATATGTATGTATATATATACATATACATATATATATATATATATATATATATATATATATATATATATATATATATATATATATATATATATATATAATATATACAGTATATGTATATCGTATATACATTTATATTTATAAATATATATATATATATATATATATATATATATATATATATATATATTTATAAATATATATATATATATATATATATATATATATATATATATATACATATATATATATATATATATATATATATATATTTATATAGTATATATTTATATATATATATATATATATATATAAATATATATATATATATATATATATATATATATATATATATATGTATATATATATATATATATATATATATATATATATATATATCTATATATATATCTATATATATATATATATATATATATATATATATATATATATATATATATAAAATTTATATATATATATATATATATATTTTTTTTTTCATTGTTAATTACCAAGTATAAATTTAAATGAACTATAGAACATAAAATTTTCCTTCTGGGAGATTGTTGTCTAGCAGCATCATTGATTATAGTATGTAAGTGATATATATTTCATGAATATTATTTTTCGAAGTAAAGTAATTCATCTCAAATAAAAGTTGTATACCAGCGCTCACTGCAAATCATTATAGCTTCGATTAGTCATATGTGCAAGATTGTTCCATAATTTTCATACTGATGCATTATGTTAAAAAATTTAACTGAAATTTTTTACTATATTTCCTGATGAATCTCTCTCTCTCTCTCTCTCTCTCTCTCTCTCTCTCTCTCTCTCTCTCTCTCTCTCTCTCTCTCTCTGGTGCAAACGGTATATAAAGTGTTTCCCAGTGAAGCAATCAAATGAGCGGTGCTTTAGTGTTAGAGTGCAAAGAGAGGCTATCCGGAATCTACATTTAGTGGATTTTGCCAATAGGACGGACCGAAGTAATAAAGTTTAATTGGAAGACCTGGGAATGATTAAGACATCAAACGCTAGATCCACATGAATGAGTTCTACTTATGAATGATATGTGGCTGTCACTTATTCCGATCTTCATTCATTTCCGTTCGATATTTTGTGATTTTAGAAGAAATTTTTAAATAATTTTATTCTTTTTATATCTTTTTTAATAGATATTCACGTTTCTATATTTATAATGGTTTCCAGGTCTCTTTACCTGAAGCTATAATAATTTTAACCCTATGTGTATGGATTCATATGTTTACTGTGAGTTTTGGTTCAATTAATTTGAATTTTATAATTACGGTAAATCACAACCCTTTTGAAAAGTAACTCTATCATTTTTAATCATGTTGAGAGGAAATCTATTTTCGTTTTATAGGAAAAGATTAAGATGAGAAAAAGATCCCATGAAAAAGTTCTAATCCTTGGCAGTTCAGCAAGTTACCACTTCTGTTGTAGATTTAGAGGATTCTTATGACCGACTACCAATAGAAGGGATGTTCTGGTGCTTGAGGAAGAGGAAAATCCCAAGAGTAGCTGGTTAGAATGGTAGGGCTGATTTACAAAAGGAAAAGGTGAAAAGTAATCACAGATGTAGGAGAAACGGAAATCTTAAGCATCAACCCCGTTCTTATTTATTTTTTTTTTTATTTTTTTGAGTTGCTTTATGCAGATGATTTGGTGATTGCTTCTGAAAATGAAGGAAAACTACAAAAAATGGAGTTAGAGTGGGGAGAGCTTTTGGAAAGAGGTTGTTTAAGTGTGGATATGGGTAGGACTGAAGCCATGATTAAAAGTAAGGAGGGTGGGGACATGATAGCCATACATGACAATAGAGGTATAGCAATTTTGGTACTTCATATCTACTATAAATCAGGAGGGAGGAAGCGAGGCTGAAGTTGAAAATATGATAAAAGAAGCTGGGGGAAAGTGGAGGGAGGTAGTAGGAATGGTATGTGATAGGAAAACGCCAATTAAGGTAAAAGTCAAGATCTACAGCACAGTAATAAGATAAGACCAGTCTACATGTATAGATCAGGAAAGTGGGCTATAAATAAGATGGAAAGATGAAGAAAAGCTTGAGAGAACATAGATGAGAATGTCAAGGTGGATTATGGCAATATCACGGTCTGAAAGATTAGAAAATGGTGCAATAACAAGAATGACTGGTGTATTGAAGATTACAGAAATGGTAAGAGTGTCACGACTGAAATAGTGTTGGCACATGTTAAACATGGATGGTGGAGAGGGAGTGAGGAGGGCTTTGGAGGAGCCTGTAATAGAGGAGAAGATCAAGAGGGAGGCAGAGAATTAGATGGCTTGTTAAGGTAAAAGATGATATGGAGAGAAGAAGTTTGGCAGAAGGGGATGCCTTTGATCGAAGGCATTGGAGAGGGTGCATTAGGCAACCAACCCTCTAATGTAGGGATGAAGGTGGGGAAGAAGAAGAAGACTTCTGCTGTAGATTGGGTATCATATTTTGATATTGATATGAAAGAAAATTTTATTTGAGGTATAGTAGGAAAAGTGAATATGTATTTACTTCACATTGTGAAAATATGAAAGAATGTGCTGAAATAGATAAAACATTCATAAATCATTTATGTAGAAAAGGGTGTCCTATATCTACTTCGGTAACGTTAGTCTATAGTTACAAACAAGAAAATATACACTTCTAATCTATTAACATCTTAATTTGTGCCAAAAGAGTTTAGAATAATTTTAAAAAGAGAAACTATATTACCTTCGTGTGACTGTGTATCTAATGTGGGTTAAAATGAGTTTGAAAAGAAAATTTAGCAGAATGAATGTCACCAAAATCATAAGCGCCTATTCTCCTTAGTCAAGACTCTTTTCTTCTCCCTTGAACTGTAATGTCTACCATCAAAATATTATCATCGTAGTGCCTGAGCAGCTTTAGGATACGCACGATTGCCAAAAAAGCATCTTCTTGTGAGACTTCAGCTATTCGTTTGCGCGGGTGGCTCGTGAGCGGATCATACAAGGAATTGCCATTCTCCTCTTGATTCAAAGGAAACAAACATCACAATAAAAGCATCCAGTAACGAAAAAAAAAATACATATGTAAATTCAATTAAAGGTTCAAAGAAATATCCAAATTCCTTATACGTTTGTATTAAATTTTTGATTTAAAAAAAGAAAAATACGGAATTCCTATATGTTACAACCCATGGATTTAGGCATTTATTTCAAAATGGAAGACTTTGTATCCATTGTAAGTTTAGATATATAGGCCCCAAAACTCAATTATCAAAACTAGTCTTGAACTCATGTTATATACACAAACAAAATTATCTTGTCCCTTTTACTCAGCAAGGAGACCCCAATAAAACTTTAAATGCAAAAGTATATTATTTTACTCTCTCTCTCTCTCTCTCTCTCTCTCTCTCTCTCTCTCTCTCTCTCTCTCTCTCCAGCCTTTCCAAAACGTGTGTAGTTAACTCAAAATCTTATCTACCGTCTCAAAATTATGATATTCAATTCATATGAAAATTGTTTAAGTTTTATCAACTTAAAGCCACCTAGAGACAGAGAACTCCCTAGGTTTTATGAATATTATTCAGAAAAAAAAACTATAAAAAACTCAAGAAAGTATCACTTGTCTGTGAAATTATGTATTTACATTTGTTTCCAATGAAAAAGAATACCTCTTGAATAGGAGGAAATGTTTTATAGGGTTTCCCATTTTATATGAAAAGTTCAATATTCATGGTCGGTAAAAGGGATTTAACAGACAACTGAGTTTTATGATAATTTGGTATTTGTTTCACTGGGTTTCCATTAAACACATTAGTGGTGGCCTGTTAGCTGCCCATTCATATATTTCCACATAATCCCTAGCAAAAATTCAAATATAATCAAGACTCAATGGACGTAAATAATCTTCGCTTTGAATCATTTCAAAGTTCTCCATAATCATCAACAGGGAGATTATTGTCATGGTGTGTTCTTTACTCAGTGCTTTAGTGCATATTATCATTTATCTTTATATCTTTAAACATTCTCTATAAAAAACTGATTTGGTCATTCACAGTTGAATCATATTGCATTAGGAGTATTCATCATTTCCTCCTCAACGAAGGGACCCTGTTAGATTTCACCTGTCCTCTAGGAGTATTCATCATTTCTTCCTCACCTATTGGAGTGAGGGAACTCTGATAGATTTCACCAGTCGTCTCTATTTAGAGCATTTAATTCCATACTTCTCCATTCATCATCTCCTACTTCGCTCTCCATAGTCCTCAGCCTTGTAGACCTGGGTCTTCCAACTCTTCTAGTGGCTTGTGGAGGCCAACTGAACTTTTGTGAACTAATATCTCATGGGGAGTGCGAAGAGCATGCCCAAAAATATTAGCTTATTTGTTTACAATAATATGATCTTTAACAAGATTTGCATCCCTCTTAGATAAGCATTAACCAAATCCTTTCATTAATTGCACATATCAAAATGTACAGTTTTAAAAAGGTATATAAGATGATGTTAACTTAGGAGAATAACAAGGACATTGATAAGGATTTAAGCTGAAACATTTACGATACTACACTATAGCTAATTTCTCATATACCATAATATACAGAACGAATAGTTTTGCTATTTCACCTATCTCTTTCTAAAAGAGCAATAATATTCAGGAAATGTGGCCATTTATATCCCGAGATTTAATGTGAAAGCATGATGCTTCTTTCATAAATTAATTGTCATGAAACCTTTATTAAAATTAATGGTTAAAAAAGTCAAATATCCTAAAATTCCCTTTTGGATGTTACCATTAATGACATCATGGGAAATTTTGAAACACCTTACTTCATTTACATAGTCTTATCAGGACAGCAGCAAAGGAGTAGGAATCCGAAATGAGTGACGACTGGAAAACAAAATTAGGGAAAATTGTGTAGTTGGAATGTTTTTTTTTTTTCTATCTTTCCTTTTTATAATATTATTCAATTGGAAAGGAAAATATAAAACAAAATTACAGAATGTAAATCGATATTGCTATTTAAAATCGATCTCTTACATGAATTATTTGTAATAAGCATATTTCTTGTATTTCTGAAGGTAATCTCAACCCAACAATTTTATTTACATAAATTTATGTTGATATATATTTAAACATAATGAAAAAGATTCAATCCTGATCAATCGTAAACCAATACAGACACAAAAACTCCCACACACACTTTCACATGCATACACACATATATGTGTCAGGCCTTTTGATGATCAGCGGCCTAACTAAGGGTTCAAATCAATCAAAGTGTTTTTGAGAGACTTTGAAGTAGAAACATACGGGTGGTCAGAAGGGGAAAGGCAATTCAAGTAGTTAGGTTGCTGGAAGATGCTCTTGCAATGAAGGAAACGCCACCAGACAGTTTAATAAGTTATATTGACATAAAACAACATTTAGTTGAGAAATACAACTTACCAAATGCGAGAAGATGGGAAATAAAAGAAAACTACACATCCAAAATACGAAGGGGCGAGATAGTTCTCAGTTTTGCAACTCTCATTTTTCGCTATTGTGATTTGTTTACTACATGATGGTAATACAAAACATTCTAGACAGTTTGAAAAAAATTAAAAATATTGAGAATAACTTCCACTATTCCAAAAAGGTGGCAGCCATGAGAGGCACTCACATACCCACTAAGCGGGAGAGAGGGGAACGTAGGCAGCAGGTGAGAAGAATCTGCAGATGCTGGTAGTGTGGGGGATAGGGGCACCAACGAGTGGTGTCTCCCACATAAGGATCCCCCTATTGTTACACTTGTCAAGCCTACAGTCCTCTATCTCGAGAAAGCCCAGCAAAAAAATGCCGAAGGCAGGTAGGCTGTAGTACACGCTCACCACCCCATGCCTAACATCCGATGAAAAGGTAACAGAGGAAGGTGGAAACATCAGAGATCGATGCACCCCCCCCTCCCACCACATGACAACAGAAGCAATCGAGCAAGCATTGGTGTTCCCATCGGTACCACCGACCTCACTCCCGCAGCACTAGGGACAGTAGTAAGGGGAAGCGGTATGGAAAGCGAGGTTGTTGGCATGTGCCCCACATATCCTAATAGGCAGCATGGATACTTGGCAGTCAGGATTGACCTATCAGATAAGTCCATTCGAGCGCTGATCGTCACAGGAGGCAGCATTTCACTTATCAAAAAAGGAATCGACTCAAACCCACTACAGTCAGGTGCATCCGTTATCCTTAACACGCCAGAAAGAAATAAACTGCATGCAAAGCATATAATGATCGCCAACATTAAGGTGGGCTCTGTGAAGTTTACAAATGATTTTCTCGTCTAACCCACCTTGGGAATTCCAGGAATCGAGAGTATACTTGGGTTGGATTTTATAATGAGTAAGGAAATATACATTTTCGGGGAAAAACATAGAATAACAGTAAAAGCAGGAGAGTACATTTTGCCAATAGAAGGAAATGAGAGAGTAAGTGCTTGTGTGGGAAAGGAGAGATAATTGAGTAAGATAACAACTGTACCTAAAAGAGGAGAAATATTGCCTCCCCAGACCCTTACGAGCTTATCAATGACCCCGTGTCAGCCTCTCCAGGAGGGAACCAATTTTGTAGTTAAACCCCATGATAAAAGGGCACACGTCAAAGAGGGCTTGTCAGAAATAAAAGAGAACATACCTGATATAACGATAGTTAATTTGTCAAATAAAAAAGTTTTGTTAGGAAGTGATTCTCTGTGTGAATTGGAGTTATTTGAAATGACAAATAAGGGGATCTTGGGAGCTACAACTCCAGACTGCACAGACAAATTCACTCAGAACTTAATTATGCAAGCACAAAAACTATGTCCGCCAGAATATCACCCTGTAGTTAGTAACATTATTAATAATTATTCCCATGTAATTGCAATTGGACATGAGCCATTTGGGAGGATTGATTGATTTCCCAATAAAAAGGAAACTGGGCAGGCTGAGCCAGTCAGGTCAAGGCCTTTTAAGGTACCCATTCAATTCCAGGGAGAGATAGTAAGGGAAATTAGTGATTAAGGGAACAAGGGATAATCGAGGAGAGCTAATCTCCCGGGATGAATCCAATTGTAACTGTTAGGAAAAAGGATGACCCGATAATATTGTGTGTTGAATGCAGTTACTAAGGATAATGCATTTCCATTACCCTCAATCGAAGAATTACTTGTGAAAGTACGAAGTAGTAAATAATTTACAACTATTGATTTAAAATCTGGAAACAATCAAATACCTATTCAGGAAGACAGTAAATGTAAAACGGCATTTATAGTCAACAATCAACTATTTCAGTTTAATTTTCTTTCTTTCGGTGTTAAAAATGCTCCCTTCATTGGCCATAAAGTTCTTGTTTATTTAGACAATATAATATTTATGGGAAAGATGGCCGAAGAACATAATAATAATATTCATAAAGTTTTAGAAGAATTGCCACATAATGGTATGAAAATGAATTTGTCAAAAAGCAATTTTTTTTTTCTGTTAACAGGTTGATTTCTTAGGTCATATAATAACACTAGAAGTTATCTAATCCTGCCCCAGTAAAGTAAAAGCTCCAACAACCTGGAAGAGGGCATGGCATGTACTAGACAGAAATGCAACATATAATATATACATAAAAATTACTAAAAAAAAAAAAAGAAATAGCAGATACCTTGAAAAAAAAAATTAAGTATTGCATGTAAAAATTTACATAATATAATTTATATAGAACAATTTCACTTGTATCTCCTTATGACCTCTGAAACTAAGATACAGAATACTCAAAGTGAAAAAGAAATCTTATCAATATCAGTATAACACAACCTCGTCAATAACCTCCCTCTGGTTGCGGCAATACGTCCTTTGGGTGGGATAGGGGTAGGAGTGAATATCCCTTCATATCTCAATATTACTTGTCTGGGTTTATGGTACAATTTCGCAACACAACGCACCCCCCCCCCCCTTTTTACTATTTTTTGAAAATCACCACTACACTTACACTTGTAACTGTCAATCGGTGGCCACAAGCCGTTTTCCCGAGAAAATTATTCAGCTTCCCACCCTTCTCTTATAACTCTAATTATAAGGTATTCCCAATTTTTTATTGCATTATTTCTTTTCTGAGACCAAGGTTTATACAGATATAACAGTTCAGGTCAAGTTCTTATATTATTACAGATCGTAACATTTATTTTGTCTTATTCTAAGTTTTGTTCGACTCAGTGACTTATTTTTGTTGTGTAAAATTTTTTTGTAAGTGTTGTAACTTATATAAAATATATTTATTTTTCTGAAGAGTGTATTATTCCAGTCATCATTATTTAACACCATAATCTGTTCATGCCCTGTTAAGAACCGAAGTAAGTTTAAATACGTTTCAATAATACATAACAGTAATTACTCAGTTTAGAGGAGTGTACTTGAGAGACAGTTGGATATTCATTGCTTTAAAACCGAGGATGAAATTAATAGGTTTTTAAAAACTCTTGAAAATGAAAATTCTATTAATGAAGCTAGTTATCAAAATTTGTTTTGTTCGGGGTCCTCATACGGCATTCTATATGGTTTGCCCAAAATCCACACGCCTAATATTCCACTAAGGCCTATATTATCTTCTTACAATACACCGAACTAAAAACTAGCTAAATTTATCATTCCCTTACTAGAACCTCTTACGAAAAACTCATTTTCACTGAATAACTCTTATGCATTTAAGGAAGCCATAATATCTCAGGACTCTGATCTTTTTATGACTAGTTTGGATGTTGAGTCATTATTTACTAACGTACCTGTGGAAGAAACGATTGATATTATTTTAAAGAAATTATTTCTAGAACCTAATGCCACTTTTAATTCTTTTAATCGCACGTCTTTTAAAAAACTTTTGGAGTTGGCGGTGCTGGATGGTATGGCTATGGGTTCCCCTCTGGGACCCACTTTTGCTAACATTTTTATGTGCTCCCTGGAGGAGACCATGCTCGAAAATTGCCCTTTGAGATACCATCCACTGTTTTATGTCAGATATGTTGATGACACCTTCGCTTTATTCAGAAATGAATTCTGTGCTGACTCCTTCGTGGATTTTGCTAATTCACAGCACAATAATATAAGGTTTACAATAGAAAAGGAGGAAGGAAATAAATTACATTTTTTAGATGTGTTAGTATCTAGAGAGAGAGAAGGTTTTAATACCACGGTTTTTAGAAAAAAGAGTTTTACTGGATTAGGTTCGAATTTTTATAGCTCTTGTTTTTATAATTTTAAATTAAACTCTATTTTTACTCTTCTCCACAGAGCATTCCTACTTACTTCTAGTTGGGAATGATTTCATACAGAAGTACTTTATTTATGTGATTATTTTAAGAAAAAGTGTTTCCCGACTAAATTATTTTTTAAGCATCTCAACAAATTGTTAAATAATAAATTGGCTCAGACTCAAAAAGTAACAACAGTACCCAAACTCAAATTTTATGCGAGCTTTCCTTTCATTCATGATGATTCCTTTAGACAGAAGGGTACTAAAATCATACAACAACATTTTCCAGCTGTTGTAGTAAACTTAATTCCTAAGAATCCTCTCACAGTTGGCTCTATTTTTCATTTTAAGGATCGATTGAGCCCTTTGATGTCCTTTGGTGTAGTTTATCAATATATTTGCCCAAAGTGTAACTCTGGGACCTACGTAGGATCTACCAGGAGGTTGTTGAAGGTCAGAATTGATTCTCATAGAGGTGTTAGTTTTCGAACAGGTTGTAGAATATCCAACCCAGAACATTCAAATATTCGCAATCATACTAAAATGTGCAAAATAGATATTGAAAATAAAGATTTTGGCATTATAGGGCAAGTATCTAATTCCCACGACTTGCCGATTCTGGAGTCAATTTTCATTAAAAAGACTGGTTCCATCGTTAAACACCCAAGCTTCCTCCATTCAATTGTACTTGTCATAGGTTTCTTTGTTTTGTTCTGTAGTTGCTAATGCCATTCAGTTTCTATTTGCGCTAATGCGAGGTTGGTTCCACTTCTGTTTTATGAATATTATTACTTGAATTTTTAATTTTGTTTTTTTTTTAACAATTTTCACTTTATATATATTTGTATATTACTGTTTCTTAATGTTATATATTTACTTCCTATTTGCAGCCCTGGAATATGTGATAATGACGATCTCGAAACGTCGGGATTTTTAATAAATGGATATATAGAACTACCTATTTCCCTGTCCATTTTGAGAAATGTAAGATACTGGCTGCCGCCACCTTCTCTGATGATGTCTCTTGGACCTATTTCAACTTGGGCGTGGCTGTAGTGGAACCAATGAAGAACTACCTTCAATATGGAATTTCAAAGCTTTTTCTACGTACTGCTTTTTCTACTTCGCATCAGATCAAGAGGCTTCCTTCATTTCCATGAACTTGTTCGACATCGCTACGGAGCTGAAATACTCTCGTAATGCAGGACTCTCGAGAACCATGTCAGGAAATTTGAAAAAGCAAAACTTGATCTTGAATATCTTCAGTATTGTCAACTGAACAACATTGTTCCTAATTTTGTAAAATTTAAACTGTATCGATCGTCTTTATACCAAACTAAATTTTATCATGATGCCACAAAATGTCTTTTAGAAATAGAAATAACGAATAAACAATAACCTGTTAACAAGCATAACGATGTCATCAACGATAATCTTAAAAATCTATGTAACAATTTTACCTTGATTGACTTAATAATTTTTAAAAAACTTTTTAATAAGAGTATTTCTGAGTACGTTTCTACCGTACAAGAGTGTCATAACAGGAAACTGAGAAGCTTGGGTGTTTTTATTCCAAATTTTAACAAAGAACGAACCACTGTTTTCAATTACTCTAAATATGTATTGTCCAAAAGGGAAGAGTTTCTATTGTCACTTGGGTTGGATTTCTGTCTTCCGAACTTTAGACCTAATTATTGCAAGTTTTTTTCTACCTCTAGAGTCATTATTTCAAAGGCTTAAATCACTGGCCTTTGACATTAATCTTGGTAACCTGCAATCTCAACTATTTGAACTGTCATACACTGCATTCCGAAAACTTAACACCAGGTGGACACCCTTCTTTAAGAAAACTGACTTTGACATACTGAAAATGCTAGCCAAATGAGAGAACCTTGTCATTACTAGACCGGACAAAGGTAGAGGAACTGTAATTCTAGACAGAGAGGAATACGTGGGTAAAATGGAGAATATTCTAAAAGATGAGTCCAAATTTGTGAAACTTGGGGAGCCGGATTTTAATAACATCTTTAAAACCGAGGATAAAATTAATAGGTTTTTAAAAACTCTTAAAAATGAAAATTCTATTAATGAAGCTAGTTATCAAAATTTGTTTTGTTCGGGGTCCTCATACGGCATTCTATATGGTTTGCCCAATATCCACAACCCTAATATTCCACTAAGGCCTATATTATCTTCTTACAATACACCGAACTACAAAGTAGCTAAATTTATCATTCCCTTACTAGAACCTCTTAGGAAAAACTCATTTTCACTGAATAACTCTTATGCATTTAAGGAAGCCATAATATCTCAGGACTCTGATCTTTATATGACCAGTTTGGATGTTGAGTCATTATTTACTAACGTACCTGTGGAAGAAACAATTGATATTATTTTAAACAAATTATTTTTAGAACCTAATGCCACTTTTAATTCTTTTAATCGCACGACTTTTAAAAAACTTTTGGAGTTGGCAGTGCTGGACACCGCCTTTGTTTTGAATGGCAAGTTGTATAAACAAGTGGATGGTATGGCTATGGGTTCCCCTCCGGGACCCCTTTTGCTAACATTTTTATGTGCTCCCTGGAGGAGACCATGCTCGAAAATTGCCCTTTGAGATACCATCCACTGTTTTATGTCAGATATGTTGATGACACCTTCGCTTACTTCTAGTTGGAAATGTTTTCATACAAAAGTACTTTATTTATGTGATTATTTTAAGATAAACTGTTTTCCGACTAAATTATTTTTTAAGCATCTTAACAAATTATTAAATAATAAATTGGCTCAGACTCAAAAAGTAACTACAGTACCCAAACTCAAATTTTATGCGAGCTTTCCTTTTATTCATGATGATTCCTTTAGACAGAAGTGTACTAAAATCATACAACAACATTTTCCAGCTGTTGTAGTAAACTTAATTCCTAAGAATCCTCTCACAGTTGGCTCTATTTTTCATTTTAAGGATCGATTGAGCCCTTTGATGTCCTCTGGTGTAGTTTATCAATATATTTGCCCAAAGTGTAACTCTTGGACCTACGTAGGATCTACCAAGAGGTTGTTGAAGGTCAGAATTGATTCTCATTGAGTTGTTAGTTTTCGAACAGGTTGCAGAAAATCCAACCCAGAACATTCAAATATTCGCAATCATACTAAAATGTGCAAAATAAATATTGACAATAAAAATTTTAGCATTATAGGGCTAGTATCTAATTCCCACGACTTGCCGATTCTGGAGTCTATTTGGATTAAAAGACTGGTTCCATCTTTAAACACCCAAGCTTCCTCCATTCAATTGTACTTGTCATAGGTTTCTTTGTTTTGTTCTGTAGTTGCTAATGCCATTCAGTTTCTATTTGCGCTAATGCGAGGTTGGTTCCACTTCTGTTTTATGAATATTATTACTTGAATTTTTAATTTTTTTTTTTAAATTTTCACTTTATATATATATTTTTATATTACTGTTTCTTAATGTTATATATTTACTTCCTATTTGCAGCCCTGGAATATGTGATAATGACGATCACGAAACGTCGGGATTTTTAATAAATGGATATCTAGAACTACCTATTTCCCTGTCCTTTTTGAGAAATGTATATATATATATATATATATACACAGACACAGACACATACACACACACACACACACACACATATATATATATATATATACATATATACACAGACAGAGACACACACACACATATATATATATATATATACACAGACACAGACACACACACATACATATATATATATATATATATTATATATATATATATATATATATTTATATACATTATATATATATATATATATATTTATATATATATATATATATATATGTATATAGATATATATATATATATATATATGTATGTATACATATATATATATATATATATACATATATATACATATATAAATACAGATATGTATATATATATATATATATATATACGAAAAACTGTATCTATAGTACATTTTTCAATTTTTTTTATTTTTCTGGTTTCCTTGTATTTTGACTGATACGCAGTAAGATTAAAGGATCTTATTATTTAATTAATTGCATAAGCCTTGCTGTGTGCTTTAAATAGTTCGAGACACCATTTATATACCTTAATGAGCGTAACTACCTTGAATGCTAGTTACGCGTTTTATCGCCACCGCCGCTTAAAACTACTTATTACCTTGGCGAAGGTTATCCAAGACGGGGCAGATTCCTTCCACTCTTCATGGTGAACACAAGTGGCTAATATTCTTATAAATTGACGTGAATATTATTTTCAGTATTGCATGAAGTCGTGTGCTGTTTCACAGTGAGAATAACTTTACCATGCGTTTCATGTAAGACTTCACGTTAATCATCCCTGCTTTCGTAATTACTGATGGGCGGGAAACGAGATCTGCTGCTACGTCCAAAGAAACTTTCCATCAAGATGTTATCAAGTTGGTGACCGTTGGATGGATTATTGCACCGGAATGGATTACGCACCTGAATGGATTACTCAACTGAACAAACCAGCGCAAGGCATTCTTTGAGGTAGGTCTCGTTCCGTTTGGCACACAGAACAAGACTTTAAAGTTGCCCTATTATTTTAGTGCGCCTTCATCAAACTTCTAAAAATAATCTCGATTCCTTAATTATCTCTTTAAGTCAGTCAATTTTTTTTTACACTTGCGAGATCCTTTAATTAACTGTGATATTAAATTTTAGAAAACTTTTGTAACTTTGTCTTGTCACAGATATTGAATTTTGTCTCGTTGATTGACAGCTTTCTTTTGTTTTTTTAGGATTCGAGGTATTCGAAGTGTAGGGGGATTTGGTAACCAGTGCCTAGGGTACCAAACATCTGGGCGGCTTCGTTGTCTTCCTGGGAATGTAATAGTTCAAGATAGCTTTTTACCTTGCTGAAAGTGTTGCTTCAGATTCACCTAATAAATGCTTGAATTTTTTGCATTCGTATTTTTTTACATCTCTCTATTATTTTCGAATATGGCGACCGTGACAGGATTGATGAATTTGTTCAGTTTTCCGCCCAGATGTTTTTGCGTAAGTTAGGGATGAAAGTGAATATTTCGATATTTTTTAGCTTATTACATTTTTTGAGCGATTTTTGGCTCGGGTCGTTTTCAGTGTCGTGATATTTTTGGTATTAGACCTTTATTTCCGATTAATTTTGTTCGATTTTTCCTTTTCACAATGTCTAGTCAACTTAAAGTGCTTGTTAAATCTCGTAAGTATATGCGAAAGTGTATTACCGAGAATCATCGTAACATTTTTACGTTTCCTTCTATGTCTTTAGCAGAAAAGGGTAAATTAAAGTTGCAGTTTGAGAATTGGATGCACAGGTTGGAGGATTTAGATAAACAGATTTTATCACTGAAATATGAACAGTGGAGTACAGAGGAGGAGGAAGCAAAGTCTGAGCAAGAGTTACAGATGTGTCATAATTATGAAGACAAGCTTTTAGAATGTTTATTGGCTGTTGATTCTTCGAATGGTAAGTCATCTGTGCCATCTACTAGTGATCAAAGTGCAGATCGTAGTTTGCTCAAGAGTCCAGTTGCTCCCCTTCCTACGTATGGTAGCTCTGAGGATGAAGACTTGGATAGGTTTCTTTGTGAATTTGAAGACACTATTAGTAAATTTAACTATCCAGAGTATGACAAACTGCTTTTGTTGAAACAGCAGATTACTGGTAGGGCACTCATTTTATTAAACTCTTTAGAGGCTGATAAGCGAGGTTATTCTTTTGCCAAGGACTTGTTAATTAAAGCTTTTGCATCGAGTGATACTCAGAAATTCAATATTCTGAAACAATTGTCAGAACTTAGGCTTAATGATAGTGCTGACCCGTATGATTTCATTTCCAGAGTTCGGTTAATTGTTGAAAGGGTACGAAAGCTACAGATTGATATTGACTCAGTGCTTCAATATTTCATTTGGGAAGGAATGAATATATCCTTTAGGAATCACTTTATCCAAATTACTAATAATCATAAACCAAAATTGAGTGATATTCTAGAAAATTATTTTGAAGCTACTGAGCGGTATTTGGTAAGCCAAAGGCAGGGAAAACCCAATCGCAAGAATGTGGCCCCAAAGGAAACTAATCAAATTTCTGCTGACAATGCCGCTTCTGCTATGGCCATTAATATAAAACCTGAAACAGGTAAGTCAAAAACCTTCAAGCCTTGCAGTATTTGTACTAAACTTGATGGCACTGAAGCAAATCATCCAATTTTTAAGTGTACAAAATATTGTTCACCCAGTTCTAAGCTTGATAAACTTGAAAACCTACGAGGCTGCATTAAGTGTTCAAATTTGAATCATGAGAGTAACGCTTGTAGGTATAGATTTCATAGTCGCTGTAAACACTGTGGAGATTGGCATTTTAATTTTTTGTGTCTGAAATTGGATGATAATGTTAAACAGGATGTTAAGTCTTTTCAGTCTAGCTCAAAAAGTGAAAAGAGTATGCCTAAAAAGGATGAAAAATCTCGTAAGCAAACCAATAGTAGTGTTGTTAATGTAACTGAAGCTTTTCAGGTAGACTCTGATGTAGAGTCCATTTTACCTACATTTACATGTAATATTGAGGGTAAACTGTTGATTAGAGGCCTTAAAGATAGTGGCTGTCAATCTAATTTTATTTCCAGTACAGTGGCTGAAAACCTGAACCTTAAGGTGATCAGGGATAATGTATCATTAACTTTGAATGGTATAAATTCTTCTCGGAAATATTTAACCAGGTTGGTAGAAGCCAATGTTGAAATTAATGGGGTTGTTAAAGTAGTTAAGGCTTTATGCATTCCAAGTATAAGTATTTCATTGAAGCTTCCTCAATTGGGTAAAGTTGTACAAGGATTCAAAGACAGAGGTTACATGTTAGCTGATAAGAACCTTTCATGTCATGATAACTTTATTGATACTGTCGACTTCATTCTAGGGTCAAAGTCATGCCACTGCTTACCTCAGAATGAGATTTTATTTGGGTTAAATAGAACTTCAGTTTATGCTGAAACCCAGGCAGGGATATTATTGCAGGGTAATACAGACCAACTCCTTCAAGATCTTCCTTATTTACCATATAAAGTTAGTAGTGGTAATATGGCTACAGTTCCAGAGTTCAATATTGATATGAATATTAACAGTTGTCTTTTATCTGACCTTACCATTGAAGAAAGTTTACTCCCTACAGAATTTTCCATATTGGACGAGAAGGGAAACCTTATAGAATCTCAGCTTGAAAAAGCATTAAACCATGTTTTGGAGGAGAATTGTTCCAGGTACACGAACATGAGTAACGGAGGACCAGAAGCTGAAGATTCAGAGCTTAATAACAAGCTAGTAAAGTATGCCCTTGATAATATGGTAAGAGATGGTGATGGTAGGATTGTAGTCCCTCTTTTGTGGAATTTTAAGGTGGCTCATCTATTGGGTACAAATTATGAGTTGGCTTTAATGGTGTTAAAATCTAATTTGAAGAAACTTCAAAAAGACGAAAATAAATTATCCCTTATGGACAAAGTATTTAAAGACCAGTTAAAGAGTGGAATAATTCAGAGAATTGACAATCTTCCCCAGTTCCTAGAAGAACACCCAAGTCACAGTTTCCTTCCCCACATGGGTGTATTTAAATTGAACAGGGAAACTACTAAATGTAGAGTTGTGTACCTCTCTAATCTTTGCCAAAAGAGTAAGGGTGGGGGACTAACAATTAGTCACAACCAAGCCATTTTTCCAGGCCCTACTTTAAATCAAAAGATTGTAGCAACATTATTGCATCTGAGGTTTGGATTTAATTTGCTGTGTTTCGATATTTGCCAGGCCTTTAATAATTTATCTTTAAACGACGTGGACAGTAACAGGTTACTTTGTTTATGGTTCCGTGATGTAGAAAAGAAAGACTATACTATTGTAGCTTTTAAGAATGTTAGGCTAAGTTTTGGATTAAGATGTAGTCCAGCACTGCTAATGTTAGCTTTGTATAAGATTTTGATCCTCGATATTGATGATGAAAGTAAGTCTCTGGTCGAACTCAAAAAACTGATATATCAGTTGAGTTATATGGACAACTGTGCCATTGCTTTTGATTCTTCTGCTGAACTTGAATGGGCCTATAAACAGGTTAAAGGTATTTTTGAACCCTACCATTTTAGGTTACAACAGTTCATAACAAATGATTCTAATTTGCAAGAAATCATAGATTCAGAGAATGAGGTTAAGACTGATAGGAACGTAAAGTTGCTTGGTTTAGTGTGGGATCGGGAAAAGGACTGTTTATCCACCAAGCCCATAAATCTTGACATTAAGGCCAATACCAAGAGGGAAGTTTTACGTACTATTGCGTCGCAGTATGATCTTTATAATTTTAATGGCCCTTTACTTAATAGAAGCAGGCTCTTCCTACACAGATTACAATGTGATCAACACTTGAGTTGGGATCAAGCACTGGATAAAGAACGTTCGAGAGAATGGCAAAATATTGCTAAGCAAGCAAATGCTGCTCCTGTCATCAAAGTTCCTAGGTTTGCGGGAAGCAGAGATGACACTTACAAGCTGATAGCTTATTCTGACAGTAGCAAATGTATATTTGGAGTAGTGATATACATACAGTGTATTTCCACAGGTAAGCTAAGTTTTGCTTTTGCAAAAAATCGTATGGTAGGAAAAAACCTTCAATCTAAAAGTATGCCTTCCCTTGAACTACAAAGTATTGCCTTAGCAGTGGAATGTCTCTTAGATTTATACAAAGAATTATCGGGTCCCTCTTGCATTAAACCTATTAAGATTCAGGAATTAAGGGTTTATTCAGATAGCCTTGTAGCTTTATCTTGGATATATTCGCACACTCACAATCTTGATAAACTACAGAAATGTTCTGTGTTTGTGAAAAACAGGTTACACGAGATTAGTGAACTGTGCTTAAAACACCCAGTTATATTTTCGTTTGTATCTGGAGAAGAAAATCCCGGGGATTGTATTACACGTTGTCTCTCTTATAAATCACTCATGAAAACTAACTACCTTACAGGTCCAGACCTTGTAAATGCTCCAAGAATGGAACATAGTAAGGATACTTTGGAGTTTGTGGTACCAGATCCCAAAATGGATATTCAGATACCAGTAAACAGTTTGGGTGCCTACATTAGTAGTAAGGATATAGAAATTGAACATTTTCAGATGACTTCAAGAGTTTCTAGCTTTCATAGATTAATTTTGATTTATCGCAATGTTTTATTGTTTGTCAATAAGCTGAAAATTAAGGTGATGGCTAGGGATCCTGACAAATTTAACCAT
>NC_090760.1:55469775-55479775 GCF_036898095.1 Palaemon carinicauda | reverse complement strand
AGTCAAGGGATACTGCCAGGGAAAAGTTGCGATCCTGGGTAAGGGGTTTTCAGAAAAACACCTCAGGCCCCTACCTTCCAAATGAGAAGATGAGGGCCTACCTTTTCCCTAAAGCATCGGCTAATGCAATCATCTCCCAGCCTCAGGTGGAGATACCAACTACCCAGAATCCGGTGGATTCTGGAGTCTCGGCCACCCTTCAAGACATCCAATTGGACGATAGGATGTCGGAGGTGTCGGATTCTACAGAGAAGGTCAAGAGGAGGAGCTGTGCCAGACTCCTCAAGTAGAAGAGGAAGAAATCGATGAGGTGTCGGTTACATCGGTTCCGTACCCAGAACCTGTTCCCTCTACATCGTCTGCTATCCCAGATGACCTGGGTAGGACTCTTTCTTCTATTGTTGAGATGATCCAACAAATTCAGAAGAAGAATGATGAGAAAGAGGCTGCAATGAAACTGGAGTTATATAGACTTGCAGCATCACGTGGGCCCAATAAGCGACTCAACGTGAAGGATCTTCCTTTCTGTTCGGATACCAATCCTTGGATGTATGCCGAACATATGCCAATGACAATCGCGAAGATCGTTATATCTGAAAAGTTGGTAGCAATTCCCCTGGAAGAGGTGGAATTTTGGCCCAATAAGGATTCCTACCCGGACTGTTATGTCCACCTTAGGAAGGAGCCAGCCTCAAAGGAGGAGACTGAGCTGAAGGAGGTCATAGTTTTGGATCATAGTAAAGCTCAGGCGTTACTATCAAGCTCGATGAAACAGAGGGGCTTCACGAACTCAAAGGTGCCAGCCTTGAGTAAGAAGCTTCCCTGTTTTGTGGCCTCTCCTACCAGAGCCTTTCCCTTCATGAAAAAGGGATATAAGGCAGCCTTAAAGGCGGTGGAGGCCGGGAAACCATGCCTCTCCTTGGGGGAGTGCAAGCCGTTATCTCTGACTTTGCCCTTGGACCAAGAAGACTGGAAGGACGTACAACTTACCTTCTCAGTCGGGAAGCTGGAAGCTGATATTGCTGAACGTCAGTTCGGTGAGGAACTCCCTAAGCTGTCGGAGTTTCTCTTGCGCAGGGAGCAAGACACAAAGGAAAGACTTGCTGCATCAATGTCGTTGCAAACGACATTAGAAACAAAGGCAAGTGACCCCAAGATACAGGACATGTTCATGGTGGTGGCCAAAACTCATCTTGCCACGGTTAAAAAGGATCTCTATAGCTTTATTAAAGCTAGGAGAGCCTGTAGAGAGTTCGTG
Organism: Palaemon carinicauda; assembly: GCF_036898095.1. NCBI lineage: Eukaryota > Metazoa > Arthropoda > Malacostraca > Decapoda > Palaemonidae > Palaemon > Palaemon carinicauda. The sequence goes on along the minus strand of NC_090760.1, from coordinate 55,478,517 downwards.
TTCGCCTCGGCTGCGGTGAGACACGAATCGAGGAAACTGATATCGTCTTGTATCTGGGGTAAAGACCTCTTTCCCAATGATGTGGTTAAAGAGGTAGTAGACAAGGCCGCCACAGAGAGTAGGAACCTTCTCAAAAAGTGAGGCTTAGATCTTAAGAGGAAGTCTTCTCAGGATGAGGGTCCCCAACCCAAGAGGAAGACAAAAAGGCCTAGGCCATCTTCTCGGCCAGCCACCTTACCGACAGCATCAACAGCAACAACTTTTTGTGACCGCGGTGCCTTAGATGATGGCACAACCTCCAACCATGTACCAACTGGTACCTCAACAAGTGGTGACTCCGTCGCCAGTTTTAAACCCAGCCTTCGAAAGGCAGACTTCTTCCTTTCGTTCGAGGGCTAGAGGAACAGCCAGAAGTTCTTCTAGACGCCCTTCAAGAGGAAGGGGATTCAGGGGAGGACACGGTCAGGGAGGCAAGGCCTCAGGTCCACAACAGCAGAAGTGAGATGCTTCCTGTAGGAGGGAGGCTACAGCTATTTAGGGATCGCTGGACCTTCGATCCCTAGCCGACAGCCTAATAAAGAATGGACTAGGTTGGAGTTGGAGCAGCCCTTCACCTCAATTTCCTCAGTTCTCCCAACAATCAACCCCCGTCTTGGAAGAATACGTCCGAGAGCTCTTAGACAAAAGAGTGATTCGGAAAGTTAAGTCCATCAAATTTCAAGGGTGGCTGTTTTGTGTTCCAAAGAAGGACTCAGATTAACTCAGAGTCATTTTTGACTTGTCGCCACTCAACAAGTTCATAATGAACTATAAGTTCAGAATGCTCACACTTCAACACATAAGGACCCAACTGCAAAAGAGGGCATATACTGTCTCTATAGACTTGTCTGACGCTTTTTAGCATGTTCCAATTAATCGCCACCTCTCCTCCTACCTAGAAAACTTTACGCCTTCAGAGCCATGCCTTTCGGGCTAAACATAGCCCCAAGGATTTTCACGAAGCTCGCAAACGCAGCCGTCCGTCAATTACGCTTAAAGGGGGTCCAAGTAGTAGCCTACTTGGACGACTGGCTGGTGTGGGCAGCATCCAGGACAGAATGCATGCAAACTTCTAAGAGAGTGATCCAGTTCCTGGAATATCTGGGATTCAAGATCAATATAAAAAAGTCTCGTCTTTCTCTAGCTCAAAAATTTCAGTGGTTGGGAATCCATTGGAATTTGGAGCCACGTCGACTTTCTATTCCTGGGAAGAAAAGGAAGGAAATAGCAGGATCTGTCAAGAGACTGCTGAAATCCAAACGGATATCAAGACGCAAACAGGAGAGGGTGCTGGGCTCTCTACAGTTTGCTTCAATAACAGATCCAGTGCTAAGAGCACAGCTAAAGGATGCAATAGGAGTCTGGAGAAATACGCATCAAACGTGCAAAGAGATCTAATAAGACCTCTACCGACTCGACTGCGATCGCTTCTCAAGCCGTGGTCCAATGCCAAGCAACTGAAGAAATCAATACTTCTTCAACCTCCTCCCCCATCAGTAACTATCCACACAGATGCTTCAAAGGAAGGGTGGGGGGGTCACTCTCATCAGAAGAGAGTCGAAGGAGCTTGGTCCAATCTCTTCAAGTCATTTCACATCAACTTTCTAGAAGCCATGGCAGTGCTTCTGACTTTAAAGAGGTATCTCCTCGCCACTCGACCCACATAAGACTGGTTCTAGACAGCGAGGTGATAGTGTGATGCCTGAATCGACAAGGGCCGAGGTCACCTCAAATGAACCAAGTGATGTTGGCCATTTTTCGTTTGGCAGAAAGGAAAAAATGGCACCTGTCAGCAGTTCACATTCAAGGGTTCCGCAATGTGACAGCGAACGCTCTATCCAGGTTTACACCAATAGAGTCAGAATGGTCCCTTGATGCAGGATCATTCTCCTTCATCTCGAGTCAAGTCCCGGAGCTGCAGATAGACCTCTTTGCGACGAAAGACAACAAGAAAATGGATCGTTATGTGTCCCCATACGAGGATCCGCTAGCGGAGGCCGTGGAGGCTATGTCCCTAGACTGGAACAGTGGTCCGGTATTTATCTGTTCCCGCCGCACAACCTCCTTTTGAAGGTCCTTGACAAGGTGAGATCCTTCAAAGGGAAGGCGACAATAGTGGCCCACAAGTGGCCAAATAGCGTGTGGTTCCCTCTGGCATTGGAACTACGCCTAAAATTTTTTCCGCTACCAGATCCATCCCCTGTCTCAGCGAGTACAGAAGTCGACTGTCTTCGCTTCATTACAGAAAACCAGAAATCTACATCTCATGATTTTCTCTCCCTAGTTTCTTTCCAAGAACATGTTACCCACTATCAGGTGGGGTCCCTAGAGAATCTACCCTCTGAAGGAAGATGTATCTCTATGTCCAGTGGGGTGCCTAAAGGTCTATCTTCATAGAACTTCAGACTTTATGGGAGGACAGCTGTTCAGAGGAGAAACCTCGGGCTTAAGGTTTTCTATTACTAAGGGCGAAACTCACCTGTGTTATTCGCGAATCGGGTCCTGACAGTACACCCGCTAGTCATGATCCGAGAGGAGTTGCTTCTTCCATAGAATTTCCTTATTCATATGGACCTTGAACATCTTTGTTCGTTCACCAGCTGGTGGTCATCCAAGGTGTTCTCTATGCACTATGCAAAGCAAGTGGAGCAACTCAAGTAATCTGTGGTAGCAGCAGGTAGAATCCTTTAATCTTCTGTTTTAACTCTGCGAGGAACAGTGTAATTAATTTGGGACGATTAATTAAGAGGGTGGGTGTGTAGTCACTGTGTGTACTACTCACTGAGCGATAGGCCACGAAAGTGTCCTTACGAACTGTTCCATTGACGTTGGTGAACTATAGCATAATACGGACACTTGTGCCAAGCGTTCCTTATGCTAGTGTAATTAAACAGTATACAGACTGCAGCATTATTACTTATTCAATTAAAGTGGCAAGTCTGTTTCATGGTAGATGAAACGTTATTTTATGTTGACTGTTTTCTTTGTGCTTTAATTGATATCATCCACTTCTTAAAAAAATTTATAAAGGTATATCTGATATGCACGTTTATTAAATTTTAATAAACTAGTTCATAGTGAACCCAGCGTTTTATTCGCCCACATTCATTTTTATTAGATATGTACTGAGCATTTAGATTAAAATATGGATATTTTTATCATGGTATGTCTTTTAAGATTGTTCCCTGATTTAAGCAAAGTCCACTCTCCTTAACCTTTCTTTAGGAAGGGTTGAGGTGGTACCCTAACCGGAGAGTGGCAGAGATGCAAATTTGTTCCTATGCGGATATGACCTTTATCCGATAGTTATTAAGAGTGGTCACTTTGGGGAAGGTGTCACAAATTCATTCTGACTTTGGCGACTCTTAACCCTGGATAGGTACGCTCCTCGGACACCCCTTTAAGGGTATACTCGGACGCGAACGACCCCGACGCCAAAAAAAATTCTTGAAAAATCAGTTTTTGCAGTAACCTCCTTTTTTCTTTTGCCAAAAAAAAACTTCAATGAATGCTTAAAACAACTGTAAAGATAAATACTACTCATCTGCAGAAAAACTATTTATTATAAATATTTTAAAAAATTAAGTAGAAAAAAAAAGACCTGACATAAAAATTCATAAAAAAAAAGTTTATACATATATACACAAATCCTTTTAGAAATTGATTCTTGAATGTTTAGGACACATCTTGATGTATTTTGGATGAAGTCAGACCCATGGAGGTGAAGATCTGAAATGAGAAAAAAAGGGTAACTTTTTTTGGCCAAAAAGATTTGTCCAAATTTCATGAATTTTTTTGGGTACCCAAATGAAATAGGAAGTGGCTAATTTTTTTAGGGAATAATTATATGTTATCCTAAAATAGAAATATGTAAAAAAATCATTATTTTGTAAATTACATTTATATCAGGGGCCATATCTAAAGGTAATTTTTTGAGCACTTAGAAATTTCGTAAAAAAATACATATATTTAATATATAATATGATATTTATGCAGGTAAAAATATACCAAAATATCACAAATTCTATAGGGAACACGAATATATATAGATAGGGCAGCTTACGCTTCGGATATGTCCACAAAATGGCCGCCAACCACACTGACTCAGACTCCCTAATCTGCCACTTTAAATGTAGGAAGGGTATGTCAATTTCAAGGTGTTATTTACTAATCTAATTATTATTGGATATGCATAAAAATTGTATGGTGGGTTGCTGGATAATTGTCGATTATTTTACGACTATAAAATTAAAATTCTGACCCAAAAATTTTTTTTTGAAGGGAAATAAAATCGAAAAAAAAAAATGTAAAACAATATAATATTTTAGCTAAAAAAATTTGATGATATTCAATCAAAAAAAAAGTGAACAAAATTTTCCGACAAATAAACATCTAGAGGAATCATTACTCTGTGATAGTTCCTTAGTACGTAGTAATTTTGAAAGAATTGGGAAAAAACGAAAAAAAGGCAATCACCGGAAAATCGAACACATACCTATATATACGCCATATCTGGCTAAAAAAAAGATAGGTATGGGTAGCCAGATCATCTAGAAACACTTTCCAACACTATAAAAATATAAGTTTTGCGACACTACTTGCCAATTCCTTACGGTAACATGACTAAGCGAAAAAATGCAAAACAAATAAAAAGGGGCACTCGCGGAAAAATGGCTAACATTCTAATATACGGCATTTCAGAAAAAAAAAATTCAGCCACGTGCTAGGCAAACCATCAAGGCACATTTTCCGACAAATGAACATATAAATGAATCATTAGTCTGTGATAGTTCCTTAGTACGTAGTAATTTTGAAAGAAATGGGAAAAAACGAAAAAATGGCAATCACAGGAAAATCGAACACATACCTATATATACGCCATATCTGGCTAAAAAAAAAAAAAGATACGCATGGGTAGCCAGATCATCTAGAAACACTTTCCAACACTATAAAAATATAAGTTTTGCGACACTACTTGCCAATTCCTTACGGTAATATGACTGAGCAAAAAAATGCAAAACAAATAAAAAGGGGCACTCGCGGAAAAATGCCCAACATTCTAATATACGGCATCTCAGATAAAAAAAAAAGACATGCACGTGTTAGCCCAACCATCAAGGCACACTTTCTAACACATAAACATGAAAAAAAAAATCAATAATATACAGCAATTCCTTACTACGTAGTAAATTTTTACAAATATTGAAAAAAAAACAGAAATTGGCAACCGCAGTTAAATACCCAATATACCAATAACTACGTCGTATCTGACAAAAACAAAATCACGCATGAGTAGCCAGATCATCTAGACACACTTTCCAACACTAAAAAAGCAAAAGTTTTACGACACTATTTCGCAATATCTTACGGAAAAATGACTTGGCAAAAAAATGAAAAAAAATGAAAAAGGGGTACTCGCGGTAAAATGCCCGACATTCTAATATACGGCATCTCAGAGAAAAAAAAAGACATGCACGTGTTAGCCCAACCATCAAGGCACACTTTCTAACACATAAACATGAAAAAAAATGAATAATACACGGCAATTCCTTACTACGTAGTAATTTTTACAAATATTGAAAAAAAAAACAGAAATTGGTAACCGCAGTTAAATACCCAATATACCAATAACTACGTCGTATCTGACAAAAACAAAGTCATGCATGGGTAGCCAGATCATCTAGACACACTTTCCAACAATAAACAAGCAAAAGTTTTACGACACTATTTGGCAATATCTTACGGAAAAATGACTTAGCAAAAAAATGAAAAAAAATGAAAAAGGGGCACTCGCGGTAAAATGGTCCTCGTGGTGATGAACGACATTTTAACTAAAAAAATCATGCACATGGTAGCCAAACAATCCACCAAGACTTTCCACAACTGATAACCTATACAAGTTGCACCATTCTACGACAATTTCATAATACGTAATAACTTTGATAATTATGCAAACTACCTTAGAAGGGTAAACTCGGTCGCGCTCGACCCCGACGCGTCTCAGAAATCGGGGAAGGAGTACAGCTACAGCAATGCACATCTGGACACTACTAGAGCGTGTAGGGGAGACACCTCCTGCAGGTCGATCACCCACAAATTCAGTCACGGGGGTGAGTCACGTGAGAAAAACCTGTTTTTTTTTTACGCTCGGGGTCGCGAACGACCCACCGTACCTATCCAGGGTTAAACAAACTTTGCTTTATAATGAATAGGGCGAGACCACTATACAAGCTTGTCATTTTGTCATCCATAGGTTATCATGTACTCCTCGAGACTTTTCCAGAGTCTAGTATGACTCTTCCCTGTAGGGGGCAGGAAGCACTAACATAGTTCATGCTTAGATGAAATGATGTAAGACGGTAACATCATAGGTCTCTAGGTCTAGACGGACCAGGAAAATACTTTCTTGAGAGTATGGCACTGATTGGGAATCCACAGATACAGTAATGCTCTGGTAAACTTCCATCAGGACGATATGGCCTGAGCTCAAAAAACCGATTTTGAGCGAAGCGAAAAATCTATTTTTGGGTGAGGTAGCCATGTCGTCCTGATGGACCCGCCCTTCCTTTTATTGTAAAAGGGCTTATTGACCCTTCCCTATAATACAGTATCTGTACCACCTCGTATATCGCTACAAGGAATGAAGAGGGCGCCACCGCCTTCATCAGATACACACTGGAAACGGAATAGGAGAGATGAGCGGCTCTCTTTTCATTCTCGTTTTGGATTCTTGTCACTATATCCCCCTCGATGCGTTAATACTGTTCCGGGCGAAGATAACTATGTGACGTGACAAGAATACGTCCTCTGATTTTATGCGATATCCCTGTGAGATTATTTAAGGATATTCGCTCCAAGAGTTAGAATTCTGGATACCTTAAGGTAAAATTCTCTTGGAATATCACTGTAGTCAAATATACCTTAGAAAGCTAGCTAATAGGAACTTCCATCAGGACGACATGGCTACCTCACCTAAAAATAGATTTTTCGCTTCGCTCAAAATCCGTATATATATATATATATATATATATATATACATATATATATATAAATATTTTTTTTTTTGCTGAATGTTGTTCTGTCGTCTTCCTTTGCATATTTCTTTTCCTCCCTTCCAACCGAGCTAATTTCAAGAAAATTATTCTTATGAATGCATTAACATAGTTTCTTTGCCATGCTTTACTACACTTCTATGCAATCTTCTTCTTTTTCATCTATTATAGATCGTTTTTCTTAGACATTTTCTTTATGACTGAGAATATTATTCTTCGCCATTTTACTATTCAGAAGCCTCTCCTACCAGCGAGTTTTCCACGACTTCTTGATTCACCAGATAGGTTGGCACTTAGGTTCCGACTTCTTGTTAAAACTCTGGTGTTACGGTAGGTAACGACTTTATATATCACTTGAAAAGATTAGGGCTCGATGATGGTATGAGATAGAAATTTAGTTATATTTAAGCAAAATATTGTGTTGATTTTCATCCATATTGATTCGGAGGTAATTCGACTTAAAAGCAATCAGTTGTGTCTCCTGGTGGGTCGGGTAGTTAGTATGAGAATGATGTCTCACCTGGTAAATCTTAAAATACAGTAAGCACTTAGGTTCCAGCTTCTTTTAAAACCGCTGATGGCATGATTCGTTGCGACCTTGTCTCTCATATGAAGAGACTAGGATTCGATGTCAGCACCAGGTACAAATATATATATATATATATATATATATGTGTGTGTGTGTGTGGGGGGGGTTGCATTTGGACACGAAAATTCCTGGTACACGTTGCTCTAAGGAAGTGCACCCTGTCATGCCCTCACAGCATGTCTCTCCAAACAGCAGCTGTTCGATTACTAACCGTGCAGTAGGGCGATTGACCAGAGTGCAATTCTTCTCAGCGAAGTTTGTCTAATATAGAAACCATTTTAACCATAGGTGTTACCATCTCAGATGTATAATTACCCGTTATGTATTTCACTATACATAAAAAACAAAGACAGACTAGAGTTATTACAAATAATGATAATTTGTTCATCCTCTTCCAGAGTAGGAAATATCCTTTCTCTTATTAGATAAGAAACTCATGTCGGTAAGACTTTAGTTTAGCTTCCAATCAGATTATTTTCAGATGTAATATATTTTTAAAGACATTCAGAAAATTAAGCTATACTTCCAAATCTATTCAAAGCAAACACTGGTCGTTAAATTGTTGGACAATTAAACACTAATCTTATGAACCAGACGTTAGTTCTTCATATCCGGTGGGATGGGGCTTTTAATTATGGTAATATAATTATGATATTAGGCATTTGCATTAGCAAACTTATATTTCCTATCATTTTGTCAGCAACTAGATAATGTTTTTTTCGAAATAATTCACAAACGGGGATTTAATGTATCTCTAGACAACCCATGTTTTAATACATCACAAGCTACTGTCTTCTATTTACTCTGTTAATAAAACAATTTTCCATGTCAATTTTCCTTTATGATTATATATAATTTCTATTTGTAGCATAAATGAACAGTTTTAAATTTTATGTAAACACAGTCCAAAGTCCCAGATAAAGAGTAACATATTGAAAATAATAACAAATCCTTTTTGTACTAGAGCTAAGAGGGATTCATATTTTGTAAGCTATGGATTGCTAGTGAAAATGTTAATACTGTAGAAAAGAATAATAAAAGTGGTATAAAAAAAGTTACGGC
>NC_090760.1:55449775-55462275 GCF_036898095.1 Palaemon carinicauda | reverse complement strand
TGAAAGTTTTCGAGGCAGTAATGATAATTACAAGGTAGAGCATGTAAGTATTCCAGTATTGACAGCGAGGTCAAAAGAAATGCCAGGAATGACTGGAGAAAGTATTTCAACAGCCAAGCAGAGGAGGCCGACAAAGCTAAGAATTCTGGAAGTGGCTATGATGTGAGAATTACTTATAGAATTATTGATGAAATCTCGACTGGGGCAAAGGAGAAGAAGCATATACTCATAAAAAAGAGAGATGGTTGTTATAGCAACAGCAGATAAAGAAAGACAATGTTGGATGGAATACTTTAATGAGGTTATGGATAGGACATATGAAGGGAATAATTTAATTGATATACCTGAAGCTGATGAAGACTTTGATGTGCCCATGAATGAATTCAGTGTGTTTGAAGTCGAAGCCATCCTTAAAAAACTGAAGAGATGGAAAGCCCCTGAATATGATGAAATAACTGGCAAGATGATACAGGGCGAAAGTGAAGTGATTCCCAGACTTCTTACAAGATTATTTTGTAGAATGTGGCATGAAGAGGCAAGGCCTGCTAAATGGGAGTTAGGAGTGTTGATGAAAATAGCTAATAAGGGAGAACTGACTAATTAAAATTAATACAAATACATGATAGTTACGTCAGTTGCTAGGAAAATATATAGTATGCTTATTTTTAAGAGACTGGAGAGAACGATTGATGAAAAGCTGATAGGTGAACAAGCAAGATTTAGAATAGGTAGAAGTTGCAATGACCAAATTTTAATTTTGAGACCTGTTGTACAGCAATGCGTATGGTATTGAAAACCCCTTTTGTTGGTATTTTTGGACTATGAAGAAGCCTGGGATAGTGTGCACCGGCCAGTTTTGTGGAGAATCCTGCATTATTATGGAATTCCTATTAAATATATAAAATTTGTTTAAGTCTGTTCATGAGAGTAGCAAGTGCAAAGTTAATGTTAATAGAGTCTTATCAAATGAGTTTCCAGTGAACAGCGGAGTACTCCAAGGGAATGTGTTGTCACCTATATTGTTTATCCGTCTCATGAACTTTGTAACGTGTAGAGCAGTCAGTGATGGTGGAGAAGGATTGGACAGGATTGGTGATAGGAATTTAGGAGACCTAGAGTATGCTGATGATGCTGTCCTTAGCAGAATACCACAGAATACATAAAATATCACACGAGGTGGGGCTGAAGATAAATAGAAGAAAGACAGATTATAAGAACGGAGTATGCAATGGAAGATGAAATATCATTGGAAGGAGAAAGGATTAATGATGTAGAATAGTTTAAGTATTTAAAAACAATGATCTCCAATATAGGGTCTTTAGAAATAGAGTTTAGTGAAAGATTGAGAAAAGCAAATCAGACAATGGCTAGGTTAATTACATTTTGGAGATCAAATCGCCTAAAATTTCATATAAAAATCAGACTATATATCAGTTTAGTGAGAACAGTGTTACTCTATGGACATGAGTTATGGTAGGACTATGAAACGATCTCTAATAGATTTAGTAGATTAGAAAATAAAGCCCACACAAGGATATTAGGAGTTAAATGGTAGGACAGGATTAGAAATGAAACTATATGAGAGATTACTCAAGTACCATATGTGGATGAGATCATGATTGGTGGTAGATGGAGATGGTTTGGGCATGCTCTTTGCACTCCCAAAGAGAGATTATGTCACCAAACATTTAACAGGGCTCCACAAGTTTCTAGAAGAATTGGAAGACCCAGGCCTGCATGGCTTAGGACTATAAAGCGCGAATTAAGAGATGATGAATGGAGAAGTATTGAATTAAAAGCTCAAGACAGAGACGACTGGCGAAATGTAACCCTGGCCCTTTGTGTCAATAAGCGTGGGAGGAGATGCTTATGATGATGATATATATATATATATATATATATATATATTCAAATAGGATATATATAGGCATAATAACTGGATTCTATCTATACCTGGAGATCAAAGACCCAAGGAGGAAATCAACTTAATGAAAATAGCTTCTTGTCGGCCGAGGATTCGAACCCTTTTCCAAGAAACTGTCACAACAGAGACATACCATATAGTTGACCCAGAACTTATTATTGCTGAGTTGATTCTCCCAAGTATTTCGAACCCGATATATAAAGAAAATCAAGATAGTAAGGAAGTATAATAAATGGCATAATTGAATATGAAAATATGTCTAAATGTACAAAATTTATCATATATATATATATATATATATATATACTTATGAATATATATAAATATACTTTTGCATATATATGCATATATATATATATATATATATGATAAATTTTGCACATTTAGACGTGTTTTTCATATTCAAATAGGCCATATATATTTTTGATACATTAATGTCTGGATTCTCTTAACGACCTCGGGATCAGAGCCCCAGGCGAAATCACACAAAGACAAGAGCTTGGGTCCGGCCGGAATCGAACCCTGGTCGGCAAGCTTGTATAGAGAGTGACTAAGCCACTGCTCAAGGTATGCTCAAGATAATAATGCACTCATTGCTCACGTTAGAGATAAAAATCACACCATTAATTGGTCAGGTGCAAAAAAATTGGTTCATTCAAATAACGTAGTGGAAAGAAACATCATAGAGTCCAGTTTCATAAAAGAAACCTTTGAAAACAACTTGAATATTGGTCATGGAATGTATAAACTCGACGCCTTTATATGTAAAGAGATTTGTAAGCTATATAAAAAAACATTAACCACTTAATGTAGAATTGGATGTATTGTGAATAATTAACGTCGCTGTGAAATTAATATTTAGACCTAAGCTACCATTCATTAAAGGGTACAATTATTTTATATAGTATGCATAAGTATATTTGCACTATATAGTGTTACGCTAGATATAAGTATTGATATATACATGATTATATGTTTATGATATTAATGTTGTATGTATATAAATGTATATGTACATATGTATGTATGTGTATGTATGTATGTGTATATGTATATGTATGTGTATATATATATGTATGTGTGTATATAGTATATATATATATATATATATATATGTGTGTGTATGTTTTGCTTATGTATTTATATAGATAAGGCTACCGTGTTTTCATATAAATAAACTGTACTGAAAAACAAGAATTTCCCGCCACTAGAAATGACCCTTTTTGGCAGGTGTCTAATGAGCTTGGGGACTCCGCCTACTTAACACCTGACTCAAGCCCAGGTAGCTGGTAAGGGAGTGTCATTGTTCTTTAAATCTCTATATGTATGTTCGTACGTTTGCTTTCCCTATAAAATGTAAAGAAACCTCTCTCAATAAATCAGTCCTCTGAAGAAGTATCACGAAACTAGTCAGGACTTAAGCGTATATTTCGTATTTTCATTTTCCCTGTGGTTCTTCTGCATCTGAGCATCACGTTTTCCTGTGATTTTTACGCATATATTATATATATATATATATATATATATTTATACATATATGTGTGTGTTGTGTATATATATATATATATATATACTGAATATATATATGTATATATATATATATATATATAATGTATATATATACTTATGCATATATATATATATATATATATACATACATATATATATAATGTATATATATGCTTATGCATATATATATATATATATATGTATATATGTATATATATATATATATATACATACATATATACATATAGACATATATATATATATATATATACATATATATATATATATATATACTGTATATATATAATGTATATATATAATTACATATGCTTATATATATATATATATATATTTATATATATACATATATATATATACATACATATATATATATATATATATATTTATATATATACATATATATATATATATATATACGTATACATATATATATATATATATATATACATATATATATATATATATATATTTATATATATATATATATATATATATTTATATATATATATATATATATATATATTTATATATATATATATATATATATCTGTCTGTCTGTATGCATGTATGTATAAAAGGCTAAAAAAACTGATCAAGAATAGGATAGCTTACATTTATTAACACTACTCATGAAGATGATTTACTATATTGCATCAACAAAATGATACCTTGAACAGAATGAAACACTTTTGGAATGAGAGAGAGAGAGAGAGAGAGAGAGAGAGAGAGAGAGAGAGAGAGAGAGAGAGTGGAGTGCACAGAAATCTGAACAGTAAAATCGAACTCAAATAAGTCATTCGCCCAAAAATACTCCGGGCGAGACCACTATGATAAATTCATCTAATGATGAAAAAGAAACGTTTGTCATTAATCAAAGGTGGAAAAATAATTCCCCTAAAGCTGTTAATGTACGATTGGTGTTTCTTATATCTGCTTGTGTACTTTTAGCTATTTGTTGACTCCACTGCTACCCTTTAAGCTTAGTGAAAATGCTAGCGAATTTCAATGGAAATTTTATACGAAAATTGCAGAATAAGAAGTAGAGAGAGGAAAAAAAAGGTTCTATGTATAATTCTTTCTTTGAGATGTGCTTTCCCAAACATATATACCTTGGCTGGCCGAGGGTGAGAATGCCTGAAAGCGATGCGAATTTACTCTGAATCGGTGGTAACATCCACATTGTTGTCCATGTTTTCCTTGAACTTGATTCGTGATTCCTGGATATATTTCAGTTATTCTTGAAACAGATTCCGTAGGATCTGCCTTACGATGATCCTAAACCTCGTGCAGGTAGGATAACTTTTCACTGGTATTGCTAATATTAAAAAAAGGCAGTAAATGGTAATTTTTTTTTTTTTGTCTGAAGGATATATAATTTCTGCTGTTCAACAGTAGATTTTTCTGTTACTGGGCTTAAATTCTTGTGCTCAATTTTTTCGTGTTTCAGAAATTTTGTTGTGGGTAATAAATTCTTTTATTTAGTTTCGTAATTCTTAAAAAAAAAAAAAAAATCTATTGGTATCAATCAGAAAAGGAAAATCACACGATTACATAATTAAAGCAAAAATTACTGTTCACATATCGAAAATGATTGGAACCGACTGCCAATTTCAGTTTGCAAAAGTAAACTAGAACAATAGAATTGTTGAATAATGTCTCGACTAGTTTTAATATATAAAGTCTGGCAAAAGTGTAGTTATATTAAAAGATTTTCCCATCGATACCGAAATTTTAAAGAATTTTAGCTTCCGAGATGATCTTTGACATAAAGGTCAATATATACCACCTGACCTGAGTTTTATTCCTGTTAAGCTTCTGAAATGTGATTCAGGATCTCAAAAGGAAGCTAGAAAACCACTTAGTCTCTCACATCTTTGAGTCCTCGTGTCAGCATCTGGACACCAAGGGTAGAAAAAATTGGATATGAACATAAAGAGCAAATGTTTTTATTGCATTATCAAATTATTTAACGATAAACGGGATGACTTCATGAAATAAAACACCAGCGATAAAAAAGAGACTAAAAGGTTTCATTGCCCACGTAGGCCTACCGTCCATCTTCTCTCCAGGACTAAAAACAAAATACTGGTCGAGAAATAGGATGTTGATTATACAGTAAACGCATTAAAGTGTGTAAATACGAAGACCGTCTAATATCTCTCTTTTGTTAGGGAATTTAATAAACCAACTTTCTGTGTCATGCATTTATTTCGTCCTAACTTTAGTGAAAGTAAAATAGAAAACTCAAGGAACATATGCTTTCAATTTAAACTTAAGAGATTTCTTGTACAATACTACAGATACTAGAACAAGGACCAAATCAGCACTGAGCAGTTTTCTGAGTCTGGAATTTTATTTTCCAGACAATTTTGTAGGGATAGGTATCTTGAAGCAATTATATTATTCAAGAATCTATTTTTTCTTCTCTCTCTCTCTCTCTCTCTCTCTCTCTCTCTCTCTCTCTCTCTGATGGTGACAAAATTCTAGTACATCAAAATTAACTGAAATTTTCATTATTTTCCTTTACTTTTTCTAATTACTGAATAGAACCAAGAAAGAACTAGCAAGTTCCTGTAATATTTCCTTCAACTATTTTCTGTGGAAAAAAAAAAACTTACAAATCTTATTCAATATATCGAGCTTTTCGAAGAGATGGAAAGCAAATGCATATTGTGATTTGCTGATATTTGTCCATTGAATGTAAAAAAATGCATTTAAGGACACCTAATGTTACTCTTGCCAACCGCTCCCCCGCCCCCCAGCAAAAAAAAAAAAAAAAAAAAAAAAAAAAAAAGAATAATAAACGATACTTATAATCTCTGCTTGTTTAAAATTTCAGGAAGAACAACATGCTAATTAGAGAGGAACCAAAATATATTTCATGAGAAACTCCCAGAAAATATAGCCTTTTTATAATTATTTATTGTAAATAACATGTCAGTTTCTTAATTTTTCATAAAAACCCTGAACATGCTAGATGAAATATATGATATTTTCACTAAGTCACTATAAAAGAAAAATTAATTAGAGTCTGTGCTAAAGACTATATATAAGTTGGAAAATTTATATTTTTAACGTATTAATAATTAAAGTAGTGAGGAATAATTTTGTGTAATTTTTTTTTTCGATAAAATTCATCGTATACACTATTTAAAAATGGAAATTTAAATTCATTAGTTAAATAGTAACACGAAAAATCAATTACATCAATGACCGAAAACAAGGAAAGGAATCTTTGTCAACAAGTAGGATCAACTAAACAGATACTGTATATGTAGACCTTTTCTGGAAGATTAATATCCTCTTCCTCCTTCTAAAATATATCAGTCGCGTCTAGTATATATATATATATATATATATGAATATATATATATATATATATATGTATATATATATATATATATGTATATATATATATATATATATGTATAATATAATATATATAAATATATGTATATATATATATATATATATATGTATAATATAATATATATAAATATATATATATATATATATATATAGACATTTATATATATATATATATATGTGTGTGTGTATGTGTGTATGTGTGTGTGCGTGTGTGTGTATGTGCGAGAGAGAGAGAGAGAGAGAGAGAGAGAGAGAGAGAGAGAGAGTTAAATTTATACTGCATTGATATACCCTTTCAGTCGTTATGAATATTTTTTTCCAGTATATCATGCATTTGTTTCTGAATGTTGCAAATGATAGTCAACCTTTTCTCAATTAATTTATAAAACAAACTTACTGAAGAAATTATGATTGATTCATCAAACAGCTGTGAATTAAAAGGCATTGAAATATATATTTAATTTGCTGGAAAGTCTATCTTGCCGTGGTCACCATCACCTGATGTAATTGAGTTATTGATGGATTTCCATGATATGATGTAAAAAGTTAGAATTATTTAAAAAAAAAAAAAAAAAAATTCAAAATCTTTAGCTTCAAAGCTTTGCTTAATTGTATATTGATATATTCTCTCCTAATATGTGTATCGAAAATCTACGTATTTGATGAGTACCACAATGCCCATAGATAATAAATTTGTCCTCAAAATATAAGAATTGTAGTTCCTTCTTTAAACATGACATACGTAATAACCTAAAATCTTTCTTTTCTCATACAGCAACCAATACTAAAGCAACATTACTCACAATGTTCAGAATCATAACAGCTTTCAAGACAAATCAGTTATTTTTGGAAGTTAGTAGCATTTTTTGCATCGGTTCAGAAATAAATTTAGCTTCTTTGCCATGCTGTTCAGGGTAAGGACTCACTCTATGCTTCTCTTTTACCTGAACCTTCTAGTAGTTTTCCTTTAATATTCACCTCTCCAGATTCCTTTGTGGCTCAAGAAGGAAGTTTTTGTTTTTTTTTAAATTTTCCAAATTATTATTATTTTTCAAGGGTGTATAGAAAACTGCCCATAGTTCACTTTTAATTAAGGATGACAAAGAAAAATTGTAACACTTAATCTAAAAAAATAGGAGACTTAAATTTAAAAAAAAATTCGAATGGGAAGTAGCAATATGGTGATTAAACTAGAATTGCATTGTCGACCAATGTGTTATATATTCTTGAGAAAAAAGGTACACCTTTTATAAAGTCGAAAACATATAAGGGTTAAGGTTATTGGTACAAAACCAATTATGAAGATAGGGGATATGGATAAAAATTCCGTGTTTGTGAAAAAAAGAGACGAATCTGTGTATCATTTATCAATTATATATATATATATATATATATATGTATATATATTTATTTATTTATATATACATATATATATATATATATATATACTGTATATATATATATATAATATATATCTATATATATATATATATAAATATACATATATATATATATATATATATCTATATATATATATATAAATATACATATATATATATATATATATATATCTATATATATATATATAAATATACATATATATATATATATATATATGTCTATATATATATATATATATATATAAATATACATATATATATATATATATACATAAATATGGTATTTTTATTATAAAATAAATTTTTAAAAATACTTACCTGGTAGTTACATGTATATAGCTTAAATCTCGCATTTTGACACGTCACGACAGAAAATTCAAAATTCGTGGCAATCGCCGCCATGACAGTAGGTGGTCATACATGAGCGCCATCACTCTTAGGCTATCAGAACTATTCCCAATATCTTCAGAAGTTCCATGTCTCTGTTTTAGAGGGGAGGAGGGAGGGTCCTTTTATATATGTAACTACTAGTTAAGTATATTTAAAAATTTATTTTATAATAAAAATACCATTTTTAAATATGTAACTTCCCTGGTAGTTACATATATATAGCTGATTGACACCACATATGGTGGGTGGAAAACCTCATCCCATTAGGAATTCGAATAATTATTAATAACTACAATTAGTAGTACTAACAATCTATTTCTAGCCTGATAAGTAAGCTGGCTTCATAATACTCTGCCTCATTTCGCCTGCATTCCTTGAGAGACTCAGCGTCCACCTGTGGGGCTGTGAAAGTCTCTTGGGGCTGCCACAATGTCCTTGACCTCTAGCGTGGCTAGATCACCATCCTTGCAAACCTGGTATAGCCAAGGATACTGAATCTGACCATCTACTTTATTTTTCCTTTTTTTAAAAAAATTATAAAAAGAAAAAGTAACTTGACTTGCATCCCAGACTGTGGAAGGTTGTGATAACTTTCACAGACAACCTGAGAACACAAATACAAGAATAAAAGGCAAGGGTATAATAAAAGATTATAGGGTAGAGACAGTAGACCCTTCTCCAACTACGACGCCAGAGATAACGTATGGACCCAGGGAACAACAATCCTCATACTGGGTTTGCACATCTTTAAGATAATAGTCTGCGAAGACTGATTTACTTCGCCAAAACGTGGCCTCTAAAATAGACTTCATAGATTTATTATGCCTATAGGCTATAGAGGTAGCAACAGCTCTAATATCATGCTGTTCCACTTTGAGAATTGGGAAAATTTCTTCTTCACAATTCTCGTGAGCTTCTCTTATCAAGACCTTGATAAAGAAAGCTAGAGCATTCTTAGATAATGTTAAAGATGGTTTTTTAACTGAACACCAGAGGTTGTCTGATTGTCTTCTTAAACTCTTGTACACGGGCAGATAGAATTTAAGAGCTCTTACCGGACAAAGGCCTCTCTCCTTCTCACGACCAACTAAGTGAGATAGACCTGGGATATTAAAAAAAGCCTAGGCCAAGGTTGAGAAGAATTCTAATTTTTTGTGATAAAAAACCAAGCTGAAGGGAGCAAATTGCATTGTTTCCATTAAAGCCAACCTTCTTGCTGATGGCTTATAACTACCCTACCCTTTTTTTGCTGTAGCCAAAGCAACCAGGAAAAGAGTCTTTTCGGTAAGATCCTTCCAGGATGCCTTGTTCAAGGGTTCAAACCTACTTGAGGTCAAAAGGCTCGAACTACATCCAAGTTCCAAGATGCGGTAGGATTGTCCTTCGTTTTTAGTTGTCTCGAAAGATCAAATGAGATTATAAATATCCTTATCACCTGACACATCAATGTTCCGGTGACAAAAGATGGAAGCTAGCATACTGCGGTAGCCCTTAATGGTAGAAACCGCTAGTTTCTCTTTAGTACGTAGGTATAATAGAAAATCTGCTATATTGGCTATAGAAGTACTTGGTGGAGGAAGACTTGTTATTCCTGCACCATCCCCTAAATTTGTCTCACTTTGATTGGTAGACCTTGATAGTTAAAGCCCTTCTTGCTCTAGTGATAGCTCGAGCAGCCTCTCTTGAAAAACCTTTCGTTCTTGCCAACTTTACGATAGTCGAAAAGCAGTTAGATTGAGAGTGAGGAGATTTTGGTGGTATCTCTCCAAATGAGGCTGTTTGAGTAGATCTCCCCAATTGGGTAATAGTCTGGGAATATCTACAAGCCATTCCTTTATCTCTGGAAACCAAGGTCTCGTAGGCCAAAATGGAGCTAACAGAGTCATGCGGACGTTGGGTGATTCCCTGAATTTCTTTAAGACTCTGTCCAGGGTCTTGAATGGAGGAAAAACGTACACGTGTAGGTTCTCCCAATTCAGAAGATAAGTGTCCACTGTGGCTGCTTCCTGGTCTGGTACTGGAGAGCAAAATACCGGCAACCTCTGTGTCATTTGTGAGGCGAAGAGGTCTATCAAGTGTTGACCCCACAACATCCAAAGATTGGTGCTCACCTCATGATGTAGGGTCTAATCTGCAGTGAGAACTTGTCTTCTACTGCTGAGCAGATACTTCTTGACGCTTTTCTGCCCTTCTAAAAGTGAATAATCAGTGCTTGGTGAATGGCCACTAGTTCTTTGATATCTATGCGTCATTTCCTCTGAGACTCTATCCACAGATTCCTGTCGAGAATCGTATGCGTCAAACAGGGATGACATCGACTTCTCTAGTTTAGACAGATCAGACACTTGAAGCGCCCCGTGTGCGCGAACTAAACCGTGTTCTGATTGCTGCGAGGAATCGTCAACCGTAGTCGGTTGACCACCAGGGGAAAGTCCTTGCGACATTTCTGGAGTACCTTGAGCGCGGTCTGAACCGATCATCATCCTCAAAAACATGAAATTCTGTGAGGGTGATAGATAAGATTTGGCCAGGTTACCATCAGGCCTAACTTTTGCGTTAAGGGCATTATCCTTTGAAGAGCTTCCACACCCTTTACTTGTGATTCTGCTCTGAGTGGTCAGCCGTCTAGTTACAAAGAAAAAACCCTTACTCCCTTATGAGAGGCCAGGGAGTCATGATGAACATCACCCGGGAAAAAACGGTACTTGTACAATGGACTGACGTCCAGAACAGGTTTTCATGCCCCCCTCGAGCTTTTTGGAACTAGGAAAAGTAGGTTGTAAAAACACCTGCGAGGGAGTGTTCTCTACAATTCTATGAATGATCTCGACAACATAAGGCTTAATTTTTCTTAAAGAACTGCTGCTTAGTTACACGAGTGGAATTACGTCAATTCTAGGGGTATTGACGACATGGGAGGTATAAACCAACTAACTTTTTGATTTGGTTTGTTGTCTTGAGAATTAGCGAGTTAGACCTCCAGTCGTAATTCTCTAAGTTCCCCTTGAAGGGGTTCTCCCACGAAAAAAGCTGACGAGTAGGACGGGCCTCATTTTGTATCCTTGCTAAAAAGCTAGTTGGAAGGATATATTTAGCAGTCCTGGAGAAAAAAATTTGGGCAGCCTGTTAATCTCCGAATAAGGGACAAACTTGAAGATAAAAAGGGACAACACATAGTCCTCTTTGTAAGAACTCCTGCTGTGGAAAGGAGTGGAAAGTTCGATGGGCCATCCCTCTCGGGCTTATCCAGACAGGCAAACAGATGCATCTGAACCTCGTTGTTAGGGTCTGTGGCTTTTGCGTGAGTTCCGAGAGTCCAGTACGTAAGGCTGAAGACTTCTATCGACTAAAAGTTTCCTTAGCCGATGGTCCATTTCAGAATTGGACCACATAAACTTCGGCTTGTTCATGGTTGAAGTGAGGAATAAGCAGGTCTGGAAAAGTCTCCTTGGGAGTGGAAGGAAAAATCCAAACCAAGAACTTCCCACAGATGAATACCAAAAACTAGATCTGGAAGCCAGCCAAGTTTGAAGAAAAGGAAAAGGTCTTCCCTAGATCATTACTCTTGGACGTCTCTTGGTTGAAAGATGAGAAAAACTCTCTTAACATATCTAGCCAGGACCATATTCTTAAAGGAGGATGGTTTTTTTTTTTTTTTTTGTTTTTTTTTTTTAACTCAGCTCTCTGAAATGAATCCTGAGACTTGTCTTCTAATTCGGTTAATGGAATATCAATTCCATGATTCGAATGAGTAGGAGACAAAAACGCGTAATCCTGTCGGTTATTGTCTTCAAAAAAATTCATCTTGCCTGAAGAAATCTTGTGAAGGATATCGTCCAGTTGTGAAGAAGCATCACCTTTATGTACTGTAAGTTTCGAAGAAGAGA
>NC_090760.1:55447263-55449275 GCF_036898095.1 Palaemon carinicauda | reverse complement strand
ATATCCGGACTGTTATGTCCGGCTGAGGAAGGAACCAGCTTCAAAGGAGGAGACAGAGCCGAAGGAGGTCATAGTGATGGACCATGCTAAGGCTCAAGATCTACTTTCATCCTCGATGAAAGAGAGGGGCTTCTCTAACTCAAAGGTAGCTGCATTGAATAGGAAGCTCCCATCCTTTGTGTCCTCGCCTACTAGAGCCTTCCCCTTTTTACAGAAAAGGTTTCTGGCTGTTCTAAAAGCAATCGAGGCCGGCAAGTCTTGCCCCTCCCTAGAGGAGTGTAAACCCTTGTCGCTGGCCCTGCCTATGGACCACAAAGACTGGAAGAACGTCCATCTTACGTTCTCAGTGGGAAAGTTGGAGGCTGATATTGCCGGACGTCAGTTCGGCAAGGACCCCCCTAAGCTGTCTGACTTTCTTTTGCGAAGTGAGTTCGATACAAAAGAAAGACTGACAGCCTCAATGTCTCTTCAGACTACTCTCGAGACGATGGCAAGTGACCCCAAGGTCCATGAAATGTTCATGGTAGTGGCCAAGCTTCATCTGGCCACAGTGACGAAGGACCTTTATGACTTCGTCAAGGCAAGGAGAGCTTGTAGGGAGTTCGTGTTTACCTCGGCTACGGTGAGGCACGAGCTAAAGAAACTAATCTCCTCCAACATTGGGAGAAAAGACCTTTTTCCCTACCGACTTGGTCAAAGAAGCTGTTGATAAAGCCGCCTTGGAGAATAGAAACCTTCTCCAGAAGTGGGGCCTGGCTATCAAAAGAAAGTCTTCCCCGGATGAGGGTTCTCAACCAAAGAGGAAGACTATGAGGACTAGGCTACCGTCTCGGCCAGCCAAGCCTCTTACACAGCAACAGCAACTGCAATTGCCATTGCCCCCAGTGCCCCAGATCGTGGCACAAACCCCGACCACCTTTCAGTGGGTACCCCAGGCCGTGTCGACACAGTCCACGGCATTCACCCCAGCGTTCGAAGGGCAGTCTACTTCCTTTCGAGCAAAGCCTAGAGGAGCAGCCAGAGGCTCGTCTAGACGCCCCTCAAGGGGAAGGGGATTCAGGGGTGGTCATGGTCAGGAAGGCAAGACCTCAGGACGGCAGTCCAAGCGAGGTGATACCGGTAGGAGGGAGACTTCTGAAATTTCGGGATCGGTGGACCTTCGATCCCTGGGCCCACAGCCTACTCAAGAATGGACTGGGCGGGAGCTGGTACAGCACTCCACCCCCGTGCCTTCGGTTTTTCCAACACTCCACCCCCGTTATGGAGGAGTACGTTCAAGAACGGTTGGAGAAAAAGGGTGAAGCCCATCAATTTCTAAGGGAGGCTGTTTTGTGTTCCCAAGAAAGACTCGGAAAAGCTCAGAGTCATTCTGGACTTGTCGCCACTTAACAAGTTCATAGTGAATTGCAAATTCAAAATGCTAACACTGCAACATATAAGGACCTTACTGCCCAGGAGGGCATATTCCGTCTCTATAGACTTGTCAGACGCCTACTGGCACATTCCAATTAGCCATCGACTCTCCCCCTACCTAGGGTTCAGGCTACAACGAAGACTATACGCCTTCGGAGCCATGCCATTCGGGCTAAACATAGCCCCAAGGATTTTTACGAAGCTTGCGAGCGTAGCTCTCAAACAATTTCGCCTAAAGGGAATTCAGGTAGTAGCCTACCTGGACGACTGGTTGGTGTGGGCAGCATCCGAGACAGAATGCTTGCAAGCTTCCAGTCAAGTGATCCCGTTCCTAGAGTACCTAGGCTTCAAGATCAACAGAAAAAGTCTCGACTTTCTCCATCTCAAAAGTTCCAGTGGCTGAGAATTCACTGGGACCTTTTGTCACACCGTTTCTCCACCTCGGCGAAGAAAAGGAAGGAGATAGCGGGTTCTGTCAAGAGACTTCAAGATTACGAAAGGATATCAAGACACGGGCAGGAGAGAGTACTGCGCTCTCTCCAGTTTGCTTCGGTGACAGACCCAGTGCTAAGAGCACAGCTGAAGGATGCAATCGGAGT
>NC_090760.1:55432263-55437263 GCF_036898095.1 Palaemon carinicauda | reverse complement strand
TACTCTATACTTTTCCCACCAATCTCAATAAACTAATTTTTCATCAATTACAACCCTCATCCACATCTCTCTTACCTTTGTGTAACAGAACAATACACGGACATACCCAGTCCACTGGATTCATTGACAACACAAAACATATATTAGATAATCTAACCAGCCATTCATGTATAGTCTCCCACCTTTCCTTATCTTCTCAGTCCTCACACCATCACATGGTTTTCCTACTCTCATTGTAATCCTTTACTCATTCTCATCCCCCATCAATACCAACTAAACACCTGCAACAGCAGTTATATCTGCATCCCTATTATCCTCAACCGTCAGCACCTTTTCACAATATTCAGCCTACTTGTTTACAAACACACACAAATATATATATATATATATATATATATATGTATGTATATATATATATATATATATATATATATACATGTATATATATACATATATATATATGTATGTATATAAATATACAGAATTATTGAATAATTTCGTTCCAATCTAATAAGAAGACGAGTGAATTCAATTCAATTAAAAGTTAGGGATAGGAGGAAAGGGAAATACCCCAATAGAATAACAAGTAAATGGTGTAACTCCAAACCTCAAAAAGTTTTGCAACAAACAAAGTATATTGTACCAACTGCGAAGTTTGAAAGACTTGGAGAAATCTCCTCAATATTTAAACGAAGGAAAATCTCAAAAGTCGAGAGTTGTTTTTACAAAGAAAAGTTGAAGATCTCTGCACTGCTAGAGACATTACTTTGAGGTATAAGTCTCTCTCTCTCTCTCTCTCTCTCTCTCTCTCTCTCTCTCTCTCTCTCTGTATATATATATATATATATATATATATATATATAAAATTTTCATTGTTAAATTACAAAGTGTTAATTTAAACGAACTATAGAACAAAACAATTTATTGTTTTGGGAGATTGTTGTCGAACAGCATTATATATTTCAGAAATATTATTTTTCGAAGTAAAGTAATCTATCTCAAATAACAATTGGTATACCCATCGCTCACTGCAAATCATTATAGCTTCCATTATTCATATGTGCGAGATTATTCCATAATTTTCATACTGATGCATTATGTTAAAAAATTTAACTGAAATTTTGGAGTATAATTCATGATGAATCAAACTCAATAGCAGTTCGTTTCTATAACAAATTAAGTGATTTCCATCTCTCTCTCTCTCTCTCTCTCTCTCTCTCTCTCTCTCTCTCTGTGTGGTGCAAACGGTATATAAAGCGTGTGTCCCAGTGAAGCAATCAAATGAGCGGTGCTTTAGTGATAAAGTGCTGAGAGAGGCTATCCGAAATCTGCATTCCGTGGATTTTGCCAAAAGGACGGACCGAAGTAATTGAGTTTAATTGGAAGACCCGGAATGATTAAGACATCAAACGCTAGATCTACATGAATGAGTTCTACTTATGAATGATACTTGGCTGTCACTTATTTCGATCTTCATTCATTTCCGTTCGATATTTTGTGATTTTAGAAGAAATTTTTATATAATTTTATTTTTTTTACATCGTTTTTGATAGATATTCACTTTTCTATTTTTATATATGTTTCCAGGTCTCTCCACCTTAAGCTATAATAATTGATAATATGGTAAATTCCAGCATAATGTAGGCAACACCTAAGTTCAGATTTTCAAAATCTTGTGTTGAACGTCTTTCTAACTCCTTAAGAAACAGAGCTAATGAACATTATCGTAAGCAGAAGAAGGAGTCGTTCAATAACAAAGAACATGATACTTCAGATGTGACATCACGTGATTATCCGAACCATCATAGCAATAATCTAAGACTATGGTTTTAAAATTTGGGTTCGAACGTCTTTGTAGCTCATATTATTTGGGGGCCGATATACAAGCGGTCCCGCTGGTATACTATTTCAAACCTATGTCACGTGACCTTACCCCACGTGACCATCTAAATGCGTCCGCAAATAGCCTAGGCCACAATTTAAGTTAAGACCTACAAAACCTGGGGTCAAACGTCTTTCTAGCTGATTCAGAGGCTGAGAAACAAGCATTGCCGTTATAGTGCCTTTTGAAAACTCATGTCACGTGACCCTACCTCACGTGACCACCTGGTCACATCCGCACATAGCCTAAGCCACCCCTTATAAGTTTATCTTCAAAACCTGGGGTCGAACATCTTTCTAACTTATTCAGAAGCTGAGAAATAAGCTTCCCGTTTTTGCTTCTGAAGCGTCTATCTCTATATCTACCTATCTATCTATATATAGAACACTGAATGCTTATGCAAAATATGCCATATTTTGGCATATCTTTGACGTGATATCTCCTAACCCTTGAAGGATAGGGACTTGAAACTTTCAGGATCGCCTAGAAATAATAAGAAAAGGAAGGCGTTGTTTTGCCAGCGCTGTGATATATATATATATATATATATATATACACATATATATATACACACATATGTATATATATATATATATATATATATACTTAAATATATATATATATATACATACCTATATACATGTTACATATATATTTTTCTATATATATGCATATATGTGAATATATATTTTTATATATATATATATATATATATATCCACTTATATATATATATATATATATATATACATATGTATATATATATATATATATATATAAATATAAACACTGAAATATTAAAATCTTTACTACTCGGTCTTAGATATCCTGAAGGAGGAAAATTCCCTATCGTTTAGTATTTTGTGTTGGATTCTAATGAAGTATGATCTTTTTCCTAGGGCGTCCAAATGATTGATATTTTATATTAGTAATGATTTTGTTAGACTTTTTTGTATTATTTATTTATACACATATTTTTTATTCATGTTTTCATATGTCAAGATTTGCTAGAACATTATGCTATTATGAAATGCGTTCGATGAATTCGTGCGGAAGAGCCATATATGAGGAAAAACTGGCAATGGACCATAAATGGAAAGCAATCAGCAAAATACTTTCACAAAAGAGTATTAAAGGGGGAATTCTACGAACAATTTTACATTCAACACAAAACCACTACATTTATATGTGCCCCGATTCCTTGATATTCATTGACATGCGAATAAAACTTTTACAAATTTTCTTAAGCCAGGATATACATCTCTCTCTCTCTCTCTCTCTCTCTCTCTCTCTCTCTCTCTCTCTCTCTCTCTCTCTCTTTTCCCTAACGCACAAATTCTTAAGTAAGAATATTTGAAAAAATGTTTCTTAATGGAAAACGAACTTGGATTGCTGGTAGGTTGTAATTTTTTTGATACGGGAAGTAATTAATTTATCTAAATTGAACGCAAAAGTAATTTATAAAAGCATTTAATATATATATATATATATATATATATAAAGATATATATATGTATATATACATATATATATATATATATATACGTGTATATATATTTATATATATAATATATATATATATGTATATATATATATATCTATATATTATATTATGTTATATGTATGTATATATATATATGTGTGTAAGATATATATATATATATACATATATATATATATATATATATGTATATATATATACATATATATATACAGTATATATATAAATATTTTTATATATATATATATATATATATATATATAAACAGTATATATTATTATTATTATTATTATTATTATTATTATTTTTATTGTTAATAATATTAATAATAATAATATTATTATTATTATTATCATTATTATTATTATTAATATTATTATTATTATTATTATTATTATTATTATTATTATTATTATTATTATTATTATTATTATAACTAGCCAAGCTACAACTCTAGTTGGAAAAGTAAGATGCTATGAGCCCCACTTACTTTAGGCTGCTTTACTAACACAAATTGTTACTGCTTGCGATGTTCCCCTTCTTTGATATAGAGATTTAAGACTCAGACACATATGTATGTGTAAATATCAACTGTCCGTGTACAGTAGGTTTCCTAATTGATGCTTAGTTATCAGAGACATTGGCGTTGTCCGGAACAAGGAAATAACTTCTCTGCCTCCCTTCTGCCTATATTGTTTTTTTTTTTTATGTATATATAATCTCTATCATTTTCCTCCTCGTTTCTCCATTTTATCCAAATTTTTTTTAACTATTCATTTCATTGAATTTTAGTTCAATTTCTTAATAAATGCTGTAATTTCCTCTCTGATCTATTATAGCATTTCAACGTAAGGAATAAGAAATTAACAATTGCTTTTGTAGTAATTGATAACCAGACGAATTCTGTTATATGGTATTGAAAAAAAAAAAATTCTGGCTCAAAATAGTTACTGCATCCTGATATCAAATGTGTTTATTTAATCAAACAATGGAAGAAATATCTTATTTACTTGACTATACATTGATAACAAACTATATTTTTTTTTATTCTATTTTGTGGTATTGAATTTTTTTTCTTACTCAAAATAGTTACTTCGTCCTTCTATCAAATTCCTGTGTCTAATCAAACAATGGAAGAAATACCTATTTTCTTGACTTTTCATTTTATAACAAACTATATTTTTTCCCTTTTCAAGAAAATATCCCAAATTCATTCATAACTTTAAACTTCATTATCTCAGTATTGATTTTATTTATTTTATTTTGGAGGGTACAAAGACTTCTGTTTTGTTTTGAAAATTCCCATGTGTTTGTTTGGAGGCTAATTGCAGCTGCTAGAACATCAGTTAGTCCTTTTGAACGCAATTGTGAATAATGAATCATTTTAATAATTCATTTACATTTAAGTTCCTTTAAGAAGAACTGGCTCTGGAACTTAGCTGATATATACTTATTTTCAATCATTATACACTCATTACTTTTATATTTTCTATATTTCACTTAGTATGTTTGCTAACTAATTGATGTTCTATAACTTTAATATCTATCCTAATCTTTATCAACAGTAATATTTTATTTTATTGGTAACATTTATGTTTATTTGTTTATACTTATTCTA
>NC_090760.1:55422263-55427263 GCF_036898095.1 Palaemon carinicauda | reverse complement strand
CTACTTTGCGCCCTTTGAGTACGACACTTACCCCACCTTGTACGCGCTACCATCCCCGATGTCAATATTTTTCCCATGATGAACATGAGGATCAAAGTCGACGCCCTTATGGACAGCCACTTCACCACCTTCAAGAATTTCATAAACGACTCTATTCCTGATGAAGAGTAAAACTATTTAAATTTGACCGACTCTGATGTTAATGCAGTAAGACAGAATGCTATAGAACACAGATGATCACATCACGATTAGCCAATGTGGCGACAAAACCACCCAGCATCCGCATATGCCACTTCTTGGTCACGACCCAATCAACTATGTCTCCAGGCACTCTATGACGCCCATCAGCCGAAGTTATGCTACTAATAATCCAAATTTTGGCTGCTATGAAGAATTGTGAGAACAGTTGTCAGTGGCCAAAAAACTTGTAAGTAGGCTATCCTATGTGGGAGTGGCCTACTCTATCACTAGTTTTTTATTTTTACATGATGCCGGTGTGGGCGTGCAGATTCTGGTATACACAGGTGCTTGACGTTGTCATCTAACAAGGCCATTCTCCTAGACATTACGTAATCTGTCGAAGGGTGATGATGTCCGTCTGGTACCTGCCATTGAATCCGCGATCTGCACCCACAATTACAAGACTCTCATATTAACGTATGAGACTGTCATATATCATTAAACGTTTCTTGTTGCTGACGTCTCATTGGCAATCCTCAGTGTAGATTTCCCCTCCCATTTCCATCTCCTAGTTTATGTTGCTCACTGACAGTTAATCAACGCAAATTCTTACTCGTCGATACATCCTCAAACCTACCCCTCACAATATGCTCTCTACATCAGGGTAGCCCCAGATACCTATGCCCACCTCCTTACTTTATAGCCAGATATGTTCATTCAGAACTTGGCTAAACACTGTATTGATCACATTATCAAGACGACTGGATACCCATTGCACGTCGGATTCAGGAGTCTGGCACCAGAACGTTTGTCAGTCCATAAACAAACCTTCCCCGAAATTGAAGAAATAGGTCGTTGCAATTACTCATAGTTCTGAAAAAAAGATAGTTCTCTGCATCCATGTAGTAATTATAGTCTTTTGAGCCTGCAGACAGTACTGGATCTCTACCTCTTCCCAAACATCGCCGACATTACCTCCTACTCGGCGAAAGAGAAGGTTTTGTTCACACTCGACCTCCTGAAAGGGTATTAACAGGTGCCCCTAAACTCAGATGATATCCACAAGACCCCCATTAGTACCCCCTTTTGTATATACACCTTCAATTACTCCTATTTTGGACTTCATTATGCTGGGACAGTTTTCAACACATTATGGATGGGATCTTAGGAGACTTTCCCTTCTGTGTATGTTACGTGAACAATATACTTGTGTGCTCTTCCCCTTAAAAGGAACCCCCCCCCCCATTCACCTATGCATTGTGCTCAATCACCTACAACAAAACAGTCTTGTAGCCCTGTACAAAATGTGTACCTTTAGCACCAACGAAATATTATTCTTAGCCGCAACCTCACTCTGTCAACTGTCAACTGTCAAAGCACTGCAAGAATTCTTGGGCATTATCGACTATTATCATTGGTTCCCTCCAGCCATCACTCCCGCATTGCCCCCCCCCCACCCCCCACCCCCACCCCCCCCCCCACCCCCTCACACACCCCTGCTACGCCTCCTTCAACGACAAACTAAAAGGACTGGAGTGGGATCCACTTCATTAAGCACCCTTCTGCAACTCAAAGAAGGCAATATCAGTAGCAGCTGCTCTCAGTTTTCCTTTGTCCCATACCTCTTCTCATTATCTCCACCATTGTCAGGGATACTGCCATTGTTGCATTGATTGAGCATGCGGTTAATGTCTCACCCAACCCAAGGCAGAAACTGGCTACTCAACTTTTGACGGTGAATTACTGGTACTTCATTTCTGTCCATCACTTTTACCACTTCTAAGAAGGTACACCCTTGGTCATTTGCACAAAAAACATGCTTATGGCGCTCACCTTCATTCAACAGTCTGATATCTTGTGCGCCTGTACAGCTGATATTTCTGCCATGTCTAAATATAATTGTACCTTACAACATGTCCCTGGGAGAATGAATCTTTTTGTGAATGCCCTGTGAAGATACATATTGGTCCCCATTCACCTGGGATTGCATTACAATGCCTTGACAGAAGGCCAACGAAAAGATCAAGAGTACCAAGCATGAAGGGCATCTGGCTCATCCCTCATTTGGGAAGACCTCACCCTTGACGGTTCCAGTGGCACTTTTCTCAGTGATGTCATTACTGGTAGACCAAAGCATGAATAACTGCCCCATGTACCGTCAGGTGTTTGATTTCATTCATGACCTTTCACATCCATCGCGCTGATTTACTGCAGAGCCACTGAAGATGAAGTCCATTTGGAAGGGTGTCAGTATGCAATGTTTTTTTTTTTTTCACTATAAACCTCAAATTAGCTTAAGTGTACATAGTACCGAGGGATTTGGTGAGCTCGTATCTAGGAAAAAAAATAATATGGCTAAAATACTTGAATTCAATAAGTAAAAGCAATATTTAAGAAATTCATTTATGATATTGTCCCAAAGGAGTAACAATTATGTTTATAATATGCTATGCGAAAGGAAATCTCTTCATGGAAGTTATGCCATTTCGAACATAAGGAATTTGTTCTAAATAAAAGGGTTTGAATAGAGTTAATCTTGAATGATTTCAAACAACTACTAAAAACTTGAGACCCAAAACAGTGTATTCCTCTTCTAAAAGTACCTGTAAGAAATACCCTATTTGAGCGTGAAATGTATATGTCAATGAATGGTAACCCGTTATCTTCATCTATTTTCATGATAAACTTAATATCTTGTTTAATTCTATTTACATATTCTAAAAACTTGTCAGCATAAGATGTTTCTGTAAATAGCCTAAAATTATCTGTAACGTATCTTCTATAATAGAAAAACTTTTTCCAGGAAAGTGCGATTCGACCACAAGTAAAATTTATCGTTATAATAATCAACGAATAAAAGCTCCACTCTTTCACATCCAGGGAATTTTTTCGTACTTTTTTACAGCGTCAACATTTCTGTCACTATAACGACCGACTTCCTCCATAAATCATATTTATTGTTATTTTCGGACCAAAACGATCATGATCCATTTGTTCGGATGGAGTTAGGCCGGATATTGTATATACTATACGCAGAAATTATCCTTGAGCATGAAGATAAGCCCATGAGAAATTCTGGGGCTGTAGAATAAATGTAGCCACTAGTCATTCGCCATTATATGCGGTCATTTACGTGTGAGAAAGCAGCAGGTGGCCCAAGAAGCGGAAGAGGAAGGTTTATTTTCCAAATAAGAACTTGTTCGAAAATTTTGTGATAAAATAAACTTCTTACTCTTTCCTAAATATATATCTTCAACGTTTATAATGAAATGGAATAGATTTCGTAAATAAGATTTAGCTACTCTGACTTATTCTTTTAAAATAGCGTTAACTGTATATCAATTATAGCAATATAAAATACCAAAATCGATATCCTTATAATTTTTTTATACAGAATCACACAAAAAAGTTTGGAATTCATGTTTAGAAAAAAAAAATTCATTTATACCAAATGTCGATTTACATTGAATATCTTAATAAATGAGATTTATCGATATTTGGGAGGAAGGGAAAATCATTTTTAAGTTATTCTATTACCTTGTTCATTATTCTTTTCACAAGCACCATTTTATTTATTTAGAATCATTAACATATCTTCAAAATTATAGAAAAAAAGTCTTACTGATGCAAAACATTAAAGGTTATTGTTATCTTTTGGAATAATAAACGCAAATAAAGAATTCCCAAGATGAATAATCATTGACTTCTGGAGATCGTATATCTAATGATATATCTCTTACGCATTAAAAAAAAATAAATAAATAAATAAATAAAAAAAAAAAATATCATAATTTACGAATACATTGGTTTTCTTGCCAATGGCAGCAGAGATATTGTTCATATTTATCTTGGAACTGTAAATGAGACACTTTGATGGACAACAAACCTGCAGCATAACCTTTAAATTTTGGCTCGTCACCATCAATGATATCCTTCATCAATCCTATCGAAATTATTACCTCAATTATCATCATCATCATCATCCTCACCATCATTTTCTGCAGAAGCATTATGATATCAATCCTTGTGTGGCATCTTATATGCCCCTTCTAAATCTTTGCCTTAGTTATACACATAACTGTTATTATCATTAACAATTAATGCAAATTAAGTCATTGAAAGTACGGTAATGACCATACGAACAGTAAAGTAATATCCCTATTGAACATCATCTTCCTCGCCCCAGACACTCAGCATCTCAAATACAGAAAGAAAGTCATTATGAGAATTCTCAGAGAAAAAGAAATTTCTCCGGCCATTAGTCTTTCAATATCAACATCGATCAGAGTCCACCTGTTATACTGCCTGACCTAACCCAAGTTCATAAGATCTTTTTTTCATCTGAAATTTCAAGGAAAGAAATGCTTGAGGTGGTGAGATATATATTATATGTTCTACATATTTGTTTCCGTATATATTAATGGAATGAGGTTCTTGAAAGTTTTAAGTCTTCAGAGAAATAGGCTCGGAAATGGAGATAACTTATCATAGAAAACCCTTATACTGTAATCTGATCACTTCTTGTAGTTAATTACCATCATTAATCATGTAATGGTAACATTCCGGTTAATCAAGTTGATTTATTACGGATTGTTTTGGTTTCTGTAGTTTCTCAATGATGACGATATATGATGTGGGGCCATTATGTTGTATACATAAATCATGAAGAAAGACCGTTGGTATGAATTGAAATACTGAAATCTTGATTTTAGAGGATTTACCGTAACAGAGGCTATATATTAATTAGGTATACACATATTAGAAGGTCAATTGATTTAAATTGATACACACACAAAAGAAAAGGAATATATTTTTCCCAA
>NC_090760.1:55397263-55417263 GCF_036898095.1 Palaemon carinicauda | reverse complement strand
ATTACCATTACAATATAATTTCCGAACAACCCATTACATAACTAGTAAACAAATAAATACAGACATTTGGAGGTATATCACACACTTACAAAAAGGTTACATATAACTTTCAAACAAACATACAAATGAAGTGATTGGAAACATCACCACCTTCTACCCCATTGGCTCCCTTGGTCATTGAAGTTTATCTGGAACTTTGGACTGTGCTTACATGGAATTTAAACTGCTCATTTATGCTACAAATCAAAATTATATCTAATCATAAAGGAAAATTGACATGGTGAATTGTTTCATTAACAGAGTAAATAGAAGACACCGACCTGTGATGTATTAAAACATGGGTTGTCTAGAGATACATGAAATCCCCGTTTGTGAATTATGTCGAAAAAAAAAAAAAAAACATCATCTAGTTGCTGACAAAATTATAGGAAATACAAGTGTGCTAATGCAAATGCCTGCTATCATAATTATATTACCATAATTAAAAGCCCAATCGCACCGGATATGAAGAACTAACGTCTGGTTCATAAAATTAGTGTTTTAATTGTCCAAAAATTTAACCACCAATGCTTGCTTTGAATAGATTTAGAAGTGTAGCTTAATTTTCTGAATGTCTTTAAAAAATATTACATCTGCAAATAATCTGATTGGACGCTAAACAAAAGTCTTACCGTCATGAGATTCTTATCTAATGAGAGAAAGGATATTTCCTATTCTGGAAGAGGATGAACAAATTAGCATTATTTGTTGAAAACTCGAGTCTGTCTTTGTTTTAATGTATAGTGAAATACATACCCGGTAGTTATACATCTGGGATGCCAACTATGATTAAAATGGTTTATATATTAGACAAACTTCGCTTAGAAGAATTACGCCCTGCAACAATGCCCTACTGCATGGTTAGTAACTGAACAGCCAGTGATTGGAGAGACCTGCTGTAAGGGCGTGACAGGTTGCACTTCCTTAGAGCAACGTGTACCAGGAATTTTCGTGTCCAAATGTACACACCCAACCACACGAACACACACACATACAAACACCTACACACATACATGCATACATACATGCACACACATACCCACGCACACATATATTATATACACACACACACACACACACACACACACACACATATATATATATATATATAACGGATTTTGAGCGAAGCGAAAAATCTATTTTTGGGTGAGATAGCCATGTCGTCCTGATGGAAGTTCCTATAGGGTAGCTTCCTAGGGTATATTACAAC
Source organism: Palaemon carinicauda (assembly GCF_036898095.1). Classification (NCBI taxonomy): domain Eukaryota; kingdom Metazoa; phylum Arthropoda; class Malacostraca; order Decapoda; family Palaemonidae; genus Palaemon; species Palaemon carinicauda. The sequence continues at coordinate 55,416,014 of NC_090760.1, read as the reverse complement.
TACGGCGATATTCCCAGAGAATTTACCTTAAGGTACCAGAATTCTAACTCCTGGAGCGAGTATCCCTCGTGAAAGGGATATCGCGACATATCAGAGGACGTATTCTAGACACGTCACATGGCAATCTACGACCTGAACAGAGATTCGTCTCGTAGGAGGGAGATTGACGAGATACGAATTCGGGAAAGAAAAAGGGGAGCCGCTCCCAAGGCTTCCCTATCCCCCGATTCGTATGCGTGCCTGGCGCCAATCCTGGCGCCATCTGTATTCCTTGTAGCGTACACGAGGTGCTACAGATACTGTATGTAGGGAGGGGTCCTACAGCCCTTTCTTAGAAAGGCAAGGGCGGGTCCATCAGGACGACATGGCTATCTCACCCAAAAATAGATTTTTCGCTTCGCTCAAAATCCGTTTTTTGGGCTCAAGCCATGTCGTCCTGATGGAAGTGTACCAGAGCATTACTGTATCTGTGGATTCTCAGAACGTGCCGTACTCCCCGGAGATATTTATTCCCGGTCGACTAGACCTAGAGACCTAAGATGTTACCGTTATACATCTTTTCAACTAACTATAAACTATGTTAGAGCTTCCTGCCCCCTACAGGGAAGAGTCCTACTAGACTCTGGAAAGTCTCGAAGAGTACATATATCTATGTATGAATACCAGGCAAGCTAATATAGTGGTCTCGCCCTATATTAAGTAAAGCATAGTTTGTAAAGGACCACTGCGTCAATATGAAATATCGACCAGTTTTCCGCACAATACTTGTATTGGCCAAAGGTTTTATATCCGCATAGGAGGAAAACCAATGCAACATAGCTTGCATAAAGGAACAATTCTATTAGAATTATCCCAGATAAGGTACATAGAATGAATGCTCAATTATACCAATAAATTGACACAGGTGAAGGAGACGCAAGGTTCTCAAGAACAAGCTTATTGACAGACAATAAACAGACAGGTTAACCACAATTATACATATATATATAAGAAGAGGATAACCCAAAACTTTAAGCATAAGTATGATAGTAAACAGGGCTTGTTTGTCTGAAAGAAAAACATTAGATGCCACTTTTAAGATACCGAGGTATCAAAGTCATAAAAGCCTGTATTACAAATCAATGACATTAGCGTTAGAAACGCTCGGCACACATGTCTGTACTTATGCTAGGTTCACCTTCGGAAATGGAACAGTCTGGATGGGCAACACAGTGCCCTCACTTAGTTTGTAGTACAGTATGTAACTACACACTCACCCTGGAATTAATCGTCCCAATTAAGACCACTGTTCCTCGCAGAGTTAAACAGTAGGGTTAACACCGCGACCCACTGCTACCACAGATCTCTTTTAGTTCCTCTACTTGCTTCGCATAGTGGCGAAAGAACACTCTGGAAGACTTCCAGCCAGTGTATGAACGGAGATGTTCAAAATCCATGCAATTAAAGAAATTTAAGAATGAGGCAACTTTCCTCGGATCGTGACCTGCGGGTGTATTGTCAGGATCCGCTCTGCGAATAAAATATGTGATTTTTGCTCTGAGTTGATTCAGAGATAAATTTGAGCCTGATGTTTCTCCCCTGAATAGTTGACCACCCTTGAAGTCTGAAGTTCTATGAAGATAGACCTTTAGGCATTCTACTGGACATAGAGATGCATCTTCTTTCAGAGGGCAGATTCTCCAGGGACCCCACCTGTTGGTGGGTAACTCATTCTTGGCGAGAAACGTAGGATCCGGAAACAGGTTCAGTTCTTCCCCATCCAGGAACTGAACACGACCTGCCTCTCTCGAGAGGCTACAATTTCACTAACCCTGGCCCCGGACGCGAGTGCAAATTAGGAAAATAACTTTTTGTGTCAAATCCTTTAACGCACATTCTTCATTGCTCAACAGAGAAGCGAAATGAAGAACTTGTCTAAAGACCATGAAATGGGCTTTGGAGGTGCTGAAGGTCTGAGCCTAGCACAGGCTTTCGGGACTTTATTAAAGATCTCGTTACCTAGGTCGACCTGGAAGGCATATAGAATGGGTCTTGTCAAAGCAGACTTACACGCTGAAATCGTGTTCGCTGCCAACCCTTGACCATGGAGGTGGGGAAAAAAGATAAGCAGAAGTCTGTCAAGATCTCCTGCGGAATCTTCGCCTTGACAAAAGGCCACCCATTTTCTCCAAGATGACTCATATTGCCTTCTAGTAGATTTGCATTTATATTCCTCAATGAAGTCTATACTGGCTTTCGAAATCCCGAAACGCTTTCTCACCGCCAGGGAGAGAAAATCATGAACTGCAGGGTCCGGGTTTTCTGTAATGAAGCGCAGACAGTTGACTTCTGGACTCGCTGGGTCAGAACTGGATCTGGTAGTGGTACAAACTTCAGCTACAGTTCCAATGCCAGGAGGAACCACACGCTGTTCGGCCACTTGTGTGCCACTATTGCCGCTACCCTTTGAAGGATCTCAGTTTGTTGAGGACCCTCAACAGAAGGTTGTGAGGAGGGAACAGATAAATCTTGGACCATCTGTTCCAGTCGAGGGACATCGCGTCCACTGCTTCCGCTAAGGGGTCCTCGTACGGGGCACGTACAGGGGCAACTTCTTGTTGTCTTTCGTCGCAAAGAGGTCTATCTGCAGTTCTGGGACTGATTCAGAATGAAGGAGAATGATCCTGCGTCTAAGGACCATTCCGACTCTATCGGTGTGAACCTGGATAGAGCGTCCGCTGTCACATTGCGGACTCCTTGAAGGTGAACTGCCGACAGGTACCACTTCCTCTTTTCCGCCAATCGGAAGACGGCCAACATCACCTGGTTGAGAGGTGGTGACCTCGATCCTTGTCGATTCAAGTATCTTACAACTACCTCGCTGTCTATTACCACTTTATGTGGAACGAATGACGCGGGGAGACTTTCTTTAAGGTAAGGAGCACTGCCCTAGCTTCTAGAAAGTTTTATGAGAAAGGTCTTGAATAGCCTGGACCAAGTCCCCTGGACTTTTTTCCGATGAGAGTGACCTCCCCATCCCTCCTTTGAGGCGTCTGAGTGAATCGTCACCGACGGGGGAGGTGGCTGAAGAAGAACCTGACTTCTATAGATGTCTGGCTTGGGACCAAGGCCTGAGAAGAGTACTTAGCCGAAGCGGCTGGTCTTCTCAGATCTCTTCACGCGTTTGATGCATAACTTCTCCAAACTCCGATTGCATCCTTTAGCTGTGCTCTTAGCACTGGGTCTGTCACCGAAGCAAACTGGAGAGAGCGCAGTACTCTCTCCTGCTCGTGTCTTGATATCCTTTCGGAATCTTGAAGTCTCTTGACAGAACCCGCTATCTCCTTCCTTTTCTTCGCTGGGGTGGAGAAACGGTGTGACAAAAGGTCCCAGTGGATCTTAGCCACTGGAACTTTTGAGATGGAGAAAGTCGAGACTTTTTCTGTTGATCTTGAAGCCTAGGTACTCTAGGAACTGGATCACTGACTGGAAGCTTGCAAGCATTCTGTCTCGGATGCTGCCCACACCAACCAGTCGTCCAGGTAGGCTACTACCTGAATTCCCTTTAGTCGAAATTGTTTGAGAGCTACGCTCGCAAGCTTCGTAAAAATCCTTGGGGCTATGTTTAGCCCGAATGGCATGGCTCCGAAGGCGTATAGTCTTCGCTGTAGCCTGAACCCTAGGTAGGGGGAGAGTCGATGGCTAATTGGAATGTGCCAGTAGGCATCTGACAAGTCTATAGAGACGGAATATGCCCTCTTGGGCAGTAAGGTCCTTATGTGTTGCAGTGTTAGCATTTTGAATTTGCAATTCACTATGAACTTGTTAAGTGGCGACAAGTCCAGAATGACTCTGAGCTTTTCCGAGTCTTTCTTGGGAACACAAAACAGCCTCCCTTAGAAATTGATGGGCTTCACCCTTTTTCTCCAACCGTTCTTGAACGTACTCCTCCATAACGGGGGTGGAGTGTTGGAAAAAACCGAAGGTACGGGGGTGGAGTGCTGTACCAGCTCCCGCCCAATCCATTCTTGAGTAGGCTGTGGGCCCAGGGATCGAAGGTCCACCGATCCCGAAATTTCAGAAGTCTCCCTCCTACCGGTATCACCTCACTTGGACTGCCGTCCTGAGGTCTTGCCTTCCTGACCACGACCACCCCTGAATCCCCTTCCCCTTGAGGGGCGTCTAGACGAGCCTCTGGCTGCTCCTCTAGGCTTTGCTCGGAAGGAAGTAGACTGCCCTTCGAACGCTGGGGTGAATGCCGTGGACTGTGTCGACACGGCCTGGGGTACCCACTGAAAGGTGGTCGGGGTTTGTGCCACGATCTGGGGCACTGGGGGCAATGGCAATTGCAGTTGCTGTTGCTGTCTAAGAGGCTTGGCTGGCCGAGACGGTAGCCTAGTCCTCATAGTCTTCCTCTTTGGTTGAGGACCCTCATCCGGGGAAGACTTTCTTTTGATAGCCAGGTCCCACTTCTGGAGAAGGTTTCTATTCTCCAAGGTGGCTTTATCAAAAACTTCTTTGACCAAGTCGGTAGGGAAAAAGGTCTTTTCCCCAAATGTTGGAGGAGATTAGTTTCTTTAGCTCGTGCCTCACTGTAGCCGAGGTAAACACGAACTCCCTACAAGCTCTCCTTGCCTTGACGAAGCCATAAAGGTCCTTCGTCACTGTGGCCAGATGAGGCTTGGCCACTACCATGAACATTTCATGGACCTTGGGGTCACTTGCCATCGTCTCGAGAGTAGTCTGAAGAGACATTGAGGCAGTCAGTCTTTCTTTTGTATCGAGCTCACTTCGCAAAAGAAAGTCAGACAGCTTAGGGGGGTCCTTGCCGAACTGACGTCCGGCAATATCAGCCTCCAACTTTCCACTTAGAACGTAAGATGGACGTCCTTCCAATCTTTGTGGTCCATAGGCAGGGCCAGCGACAAGGGTTTACACTCCTCTAGGGAGGGGCAAGACTTGCCGGCCTCGATTGCTTTTAGTACAGCCAGAAACCCTTTCTGTAAAAAGGGGGAAGGCTCTAGTAGGCGAGGACACAAAGGAAGAGAGCTTCCTATTCAATGCAGCTACCTTTGAGTTAGAGAAGCCCCTCTCTTTCATCGAAGATGAAAGTAGAGCTTGAGCCTTAGCATGGTCATCACTATGACTTCCTTCGGCTCTGCCTCCTCCTTTGAAGCTGGTTCCTTCCTCAGCCGGACATAACAGTCCGGATATGGTGCCTTGCTGGGCCAGAATTCCACCCTCCAGGGGAACTGAGCCCAGCATATCCGAGATGACGATCTTTCCAGTCGTCATCGACATGTGCTCAGCATACCTCCATGGGTTAGCATCCGAGCACAAAGGAAGGTCTTTCACATTGAGCTTTTCTGGGGCCCATGTGATTCTGCAAGGCACTGCATTCGCAGTTCCATTGCAGCCGCCTTCTCCTGATTCTCCTTCTGCATTTGTTGGATCATTCCAACAATAGAAGAGAGGGCCTGTCCCAGCTCTACTGGGAGACCGGCCGATGTAGAGGGACTTGAACTTCATCCTGGGCTTCTGCAAGGAGGTCTTCCTCCTGACACCCGTCCACATCAGATATCCTGTCATTTAGCTGGATGTCTTGCATCGCGACCGCGACTTCAGCATCCACCTGGATCTGAACTTAGGGGATCTCCTCTTGAGGCTGGGGAATCACTGCCTCAGCTGATGCCTTAGGGAAAAGATACGCCCTCATCTTCCCACTTGGAAGATAAGGGCCAGAAGTGTACTTTTGGAAGCCCCTTACCCAGGTACGAAGCTTCTTCCTAGCTATTTAAATGTCTCATTAATCAGGTTAGTGCATACAGTACATACCTGAGGGTCCCAATAACGGAGATCATCCTTGGAGACAGCGTATGCTGCGTGTCTCCTACAAAACTCATGTCCGCAGAGGTTCTTGCTGCTGACATTGCAGAAAGCACTTCCCCACTTCGGAGTGTCCTTCTGTAAAGAGAAGAAATTTCCATGAGTATCAAGTGAACTATGTATCACTGGATATGCATAGTATAGCATAACAATTCATAAATGAAAGACACACACTTGTGTTTCCCTCACAACCCATTGTTGCAGCCTTCCAGATAATAAAATCAAAAATGGTTTATCTCTACTAGAGTAACCAATGCAAGGTTTCCATAGGAAACAGGTGGAGCTCACACCTAGGCAATGATTTTAAAAATCCTGGATAATAGACGGGGAAGAACTCTGCTTCCTGTCTGAGGGCAACAGCAAAGGGCTGTGTAAGAAAACACAATAGTGTTAGAAGATACAGTGCTGTACCTAAACTTTTACTATAGTTTTCTTCTTACTGTATATGCTATACAGAAGAATACTAGTACAGTATAGGAGGATGTGTGCCGGCCTGCCTTTGCCGGCCGGCACACACCACAATTAGCTTTAAAGTATACTACTTAACAGCTATAGGGCGGCAGCCTTCTGGTTCAAATGCCTGTGCCGGCGGCAGCAGCTGCCGGCCAGCAACAGCCAGTGTTGGCCGGCAATGATTGCCGGCCAGCAACTACACAAGGTAGTACCCAGCTGCCGGCCACACTCTTGGTGACCGGCAGACAAGGACTGACATAAGCCGGCCGGCAAAGGTACAAGACCGATGCCAGCCGGCAGCAAAAGAACCAGAAGACTACCCCTGCCCGGCTGCCGGCCTCATAGGCCGGCTGCCGGGACAGGTACAGCACTAGAAGAAAATAGAATGGATGCCGGGATAAGAGTGTACACAACCCCCCCAGCCCGGCAACCGAAAGAGTGCATATAAGGAAGGGGAGAAACTTAATTCAGGCTTCCTTGACCAATGCCGTCCGGCTCTGCCGGCAGGCATGGATGAGGGACCAAGAGAGGTCCGGGCAGCACTCGAAAACATAAGACCCTTGCCGTCCAGCGTCTCTGCCGGCCGGCAATGGGCTTAGTCAATCCAAATCCCAACCTATACTAGGTCCAGAAGTAGAATGACATATGGTACAGTAATACCCCTGCCGGCCAGCTCTGCCGGCCGGCAAGGTACAGTACAGTAATGGCTAGGCCATTACGGAGATAGAGGGGGAAGGGACAAGAGGGTCCTGCCAACCTTGCTTTAGTGACAGATCACCCGTAGCCAAGAACTCTGTCTTAGCCTAAGGGAGATCTAAGGGAAAGGGCCAGCGCAGTAGTATAATACCTGCCAGCTTCCAGAGCACCAAAGCAAGGAAGGCGTTGCAACTCCCAAGGGAAGATTTATCCTCCCCGAGAACAGCAACAGGACTTAGTCTGGTCGATCACACAAGAAGGAATCATAACTACAGAAACCTTCGACAGTGACCTAAGGGAGCTCAGCTCCCTTTGTAAGTGTTAGGTCAGCGAGGGAGACTCTGCCCCAAGCCAAACAACACGGACTCAGACTAAAAACTCTGTTGTTCTGACCCTCTTTGAACCAGACTCTGCTGGAACAGGAAGGTACAGTAACACCCTAGTATAGTTTTATCGAAAATAAATTCGGAAAAAACCACTTAGGGATAAGCCCAAGGCTTAAACAGAGGGAAAGGGATTGCATACCTTCTCCGAAGAAAAGAAAGCAACCGGGGAGTATGATAAAGTATACTAAGGCTCCATAAGCAATTAGCCTAGGCACCAAGAGAATCGATTACCTAATTCACCGAAACTCTCACGTATACAATCTTGGAAATATTCCACACAGTCTAACATGTATAAAATATAGCCTAAAGCTTCAATAAAATTTTAATTACACTCGGAAAAACCATAATCATGCATTAAGTACTAGGACCAAACGACTAGGCTACATGGCCTAGCGTAGGCCAGAATGGCGAATACTTCGCCAAATAATACTAAGCACGAAAGGAAATCCTATGTAAAGCTAAATAGCTAAATTTTATTAAGCAAAACAACCAGGAATGTCACTCTGACTAACTAATTTATACCTAGCGAGTGACAGTGTCCAGGACACCTCTGGTAGGCTACGGCTCTTGTATCAAAGATTAATCCTATTAATCACTCAAAATTTTACCAAGAGCCTACATTTATACATAACAGACACTATACTCAACTTATCCGAGGTCAACGAAGACGAAGAAGCCATGAAAAGCTGAATAAATCCAAGATTTGCGAGAAAAACAGGAAAAAACACCGAGTTGTTAAGCTACGCAAAAAGGAATACAGATGGCGCCAGGATTGGCGCCAGGCACGCATACGAAACGGGGGATAGGGAAGCCTTGGGAGCGGCTCCCCTTTTTCTTTCCCGAATTCGTATCTCGTCAATCTCCCTCCTACGAGACGAATCTCTGTTCAGGTCGTAGATTGCCATGTGACGTGTCTAGAATACGTCCTCTGATATGTCGCGATATCCCTTTCACGAGGGATACTCGCTCCAGGAGTTAGAATTCTGGTACCTTAAGGTAAATTCTCTGGGAATATCGCCGTAGTTGTAATATACCCTAGGAAGCTACCCTATAGGAACTTCCATCAGGACGACATGGCTTGAGCCCAAAAATATATATATATATATATATATATGTGTGTGTGTGTGTGTGTGTGTGTGTGTAGATTGCTTTATAAACTAGAGTACAATTTAGAATGTACTTAATTTAGATTATCAAAGAACCAACTAATACTCTTGCACTCCTCAAATATTTTAGATATCAGATAAAAGTTGTATGTTGTTCTGAAGATTAGGTTGACCTTAGAAGGACGGTAAAGCAAACATTATACAGCAGAATATATATATATATATATATATATATATATATATATATATATATATATATATATATATATATATTTACATATATATATATATATATATATATATATATATATATATATATATATATATATATATATATATATATATATATATATATATATATACATATATATATATATACATATATATATATATATATATATATATATATATATATATATATATATATATATATATATAGGGGCTCAAGCAAAGTCGTCCTGATGAATGGTCCCTCCAGCAGTTTCCTACTATATAATATTTCTGTGAGTGATATTAAAAGAGAATTAGTATCAGGTATCATGGGGTTCTAACCCCCGGAACGACTATCCTAAGATATCGTGTATAATCAGGCCCGTATCTGTAGGTAACCATAGATATCTGCACCCCTAAAAGACTTAACCTAGTCTAGGAATCTAAGGAGAAGGATAGGTGAGTAGCCATTATATATCCTCCCCCATCATAGTACTGTTCGTCTATGATTGAGCCACTCCTCTGTTTGCAGCGTTCCTACTTTGTACGTAGTTTTTCGAGTGGACCTTTTCCTCCCATGATGGCTTCCTCTTCGTCGTGTATGTTGAGTACCCTCCTCTTTTACAGTTTGAATTAGCTCTAGCTGTTTTAGATCCCCTCGGGCAGTGGTTATTTAACTTTTTTAGGTGATGGGGAAGCCTGGCGCTCTGAGTCCAGCTAGCCATTGGGCGACATGTCATGTATCCGACCGCCCTTATATTTCCAGTTTCCTTAGTCTTATTTCACTAGTATCACGTTTTCTAGCCTTATTTTAGCATTACGATGCCTTGGGCTCTATTTTGTGAATACATTTACCATGCATTAATATAGTTTAGGTTTTGTGTGTAATAGTCCCGGCTAGTCTAGCTTAGAGAGTGGTAAGTTTTAGTTGTAGACTGGCTCGCTGATGGCGATTAGGTCTTCCTTACTGGACTCGTTGGCAGCGGCCATTTTACGCTTAAAAGGTTTTTACCTCGGTTATACTAGTTTACTGAGCCCCTATTCCCGCTTGCCTTTGATCCCCCAGTTCTTTCTACATATTAGGCTTAGACTAGACCTCGTTGACAAATCCGTTGGTCCGCATTGCTGCATTTGCTCGTGATCTCCCATGCTAGGACTGCGCAGTCCATTGGAGCTCCCCTTTGCGAAAGGTGATCTTGTCTTATCGACGCGCTGACTTACCTCGCTGCTGTTACGCAGTTCATTGAAACTCCCATTTACGAAGGATGATCTCAACTTGTAAGTGCGCTGACTTACCTGTAATGCTGTTGCCTTCTAGCCTCTTTAATTTCTCAATCGACCTGTGACATCCAATATTTATCATATACTGGCTTCGCCGTCTCTGACGGCGTGGAATTAATTTTAGTCTTTCTAATCTTTTCTGGGATTCAGGGTGCGGCAGCCTAGAGTGTCTCTGTCTAGAGTCTCTCCCTTATTGGGATAACCCTCGGATTGAACACAAATTCTTTCTGAGCCCGACTTCCATGCCGTCGCGTCTGTCCTGGGGATTGTTTAGGGAATGCTTATATGGTGCTTGGGTATAGCTACTCCATGCTGTCACCTCTCTTTATATGCTAGCCTTGCCGGGATTGAAATTGTATGTATTTTATCATTATGCTACTGTGTATTTGCATTGGTTGTTCCTCGGGGTCTGTTGCATCTGTGATCTGGCCTTCCATGGCCGTCAGCATGATTTTCCCTGAGGAGGTAAGCTGCCAGATTGACGGCAGTGCTGGTACCTAACGGCTTTGTCGCCACCTATCGACACACTATACTCTCCTATAGTACCTGTACCGGTGAGACGTAGCTACTTACGGCAGTGCCGCCACTGGGGACACTGCCTTCATCTTTGGCAAGGTGTTTTCTGAGGAAACCCTTGCCGTTTATCTCCGCCGCCCCTAGGCACCATTGCCCTTTACGGCATTGTTGTTATTGGCGGCTGGGTTAGTACTAGCCTATGTGAGTGGATGTCTGTACCAGTGCTTTAGGGTACATTTGATGTTGGCGGCAATGCTGTTAACCCCCTAGCGCTGCCGGTGCTTCCGGCAACGCCTGTACCTATACTTTATCTCCTCCTTTCTCACCAACTGCATTTACACACAATTTCGGGATTACTATTCCCTCAATTGTCAGCATGGAATGTAATAATAAATTTCTTTCAGCTTTTGGTGACTGTTAGAGGATGTAGTACTAATTTAAACTTTTTTCTTTTCACAGGTGATGCCTATGATGGAGATGCATGGTAGAATGCAGACTTGTGCCAGGACCGTGAGTCATCCTTACGCTCCCAATACTTACCGCACACTTGCGAAGTTTCGGAGTATGAAGGGTCCAATCTTGTACTGGGACCATCAGGATTGCAGTTTTTGTAGGGACCTACTTGACTGCGGGTGGGTCTCGAAGGATATCTCCGATGACGTCCGCGTGTTCTTCCTGTGGTACCTTCGCACCTGGGTAAGAGGGTTCAAGAAAAACTTGGATCCTGAGGCCCCATACCTCCCCTCTAATGAGTGAATGGATATCCTCTTCCCAAGGCAGCACCTGGTTTGGTTTTGGGCTACTTTAAGCCCAAACCCTCCCAACAGTCCATTTACAGTCTGACGAAGCGTAGGGTGCAATGAGCCTAGACTCCGAGAGAATGTCTACAGTCTCCTCTCCCTCCCCCAGTAAAGAATCGGCTCTCCTTTCCACAGTAGTGTTTGATGTAGAACCCCTCCCTTCGGTGGATGACTCTTAACTACCGGAGGTGGCTGAGGCAAGTCTGGGGATCATCAAGGATTCAGTGGTGTCTACCACTTTAGTCCCCACAATGACAACGGCCTCCCTATCTACGGTGACGATTACATTTTCTATGATGGAGGCTGTTTCTGCCATCTTCTACTGGGCTCATGGAGCCCCTCAGTTTCCGAGTACCTCAGGTACTAAAATGAATCCGGTACTTATGGCTAACATGAAAGCCTTCATGGAGGGGAATTAGCAATACCAGCTGATGATATTCAAGGCCTCACATAAGAGATCCAGGCCTTGAAGAGACAAGAGAAGTTGACTAGGAATAAGGTAGCTACCTTATTGCACGCAGCAAAATCCTTGGAGGTATACCGGGCACGCCGTGCTCGCTGAGGCCATCCTTCACATTGGTGAAGGGCTGGGTTCCAGATTGGTGGCAGATCTGGACTTTTACCTTGACATTGATGCCTACCCCTTTTTGCTATGTGAGGCTAGCTGAGGGGCTTCCGTTGAGGGATGATACCATCCCTAAGGAATCGATCTTCTTGGAACACACAAGGGCCAACATCTGGCAGTGAAAGATATGAAGACTACAGGGTGTATCAATACACAGCTTGGCACCTCCAGTAAGAGGTTGGCCACCTTCGTGGCTCCGGGCAAAATGATCTTCCCCTCTGCTTCGAGGAGCTACCTAGGATTCCCGAACACCTTCTTAAGGCTGAGCTGTAGGCCAGAGAAACGTTGTCAGCGTCAATATCTCTGCAGTGCTTCATAGAAATGATGATTGGGAATTTTATAGATGCCTCAGTCTTTTCTTTGTTGGCGAAGACTCATCTCTCTACCTTTATGAAGGACCTTTATACTTCCTTTCAGGACCAGAGAGAGATCATGTACTTGCCATAGCTACCATCCGCCATGAGACGAAACGTTTCATCACATCTAGCTTGTGGGGAAGAGACCTGTTTCCTTAGAAGGTAGTGAAAGAAGTTACGGAAAAGGCTGTCACAAAGCACAAGAGCCTTTTCCAGAAGTGGGGGATCTCCTTGAAGAGGAGGTTCACCCCCTGGGAGAGGCCCACAACCCAAGAGGTCTCGCAAACCGACCTATCATCGGAAGTCGATTGCTCCTCCCCATGCCGACATCGCTAAGACTGTCTATGCTGTGCCCTAACAAGTGGTGACACAGCCCCCGGCCTTCAACCCTGTGTATGAGTATGGGCTGTCTTCCTTTCGATTTCCCAAGAAAGGAAAAGGGGGCAGAGGCTGCCTTGACAGAGGAGGCAAGTCCGGGGGTCGTAGACATCGAGACAGCAGAGGAGGAAGAGGTGCACGTCCTCAACACAAACAATGAAGGTCTCCCGCTAGGGGGATGGCTGACCTAGTTCAAGGACTGTGGGTCCTTCAGTCCTTGGGCACAGAGCTTCATTTCCAACAGCTTGGGTTGGAAGTTGTAACAAAGGCCACCAAAGCTTAGGAGATCCTTCCTGGAAACAACATCTCATCGGGAACAATATGTACAAGACCTTCTAAAGAGAAGAGTTATCCGTTGCACGAGATCTATGAGATTTCAAGGCCGTCTATTTTGCATGCCAAAAGTTTCAAGTATACCTCAAACTATTCTAGTCTTGTCCCATCTAAACCTGTTCGTTCAGTGCCACAGGTTCGGATGTTGACTATTTCGCAGATACGGACCTAATACCCCTAGAGGCCTTCACCGTCTCTATATATCTTACCGATGCTTATTGGTATCTTTTGATAGGTCGATGCTTCTCCCCCTACCTTAGTTTCAGCCTGGAGAGAAGGGGCTATGGATTCAGAGCTATGACATTCGGGCTCAACATAGCTCCAAGGATTTTCACGAAGTTTACCGACGCAGTCGTACAACAACTTCAGGAGAAAGGCCTTCAAGTAGAGGCGTACCTGGATGACTGGCTAGTGTGGCCTCCCTCATCACTAGAGTGCTCGGAAACAGCCACTCGAGTTGTACGGTTCCTTCAGTCCGTTGGATTTCAGATCAACTTCAAGAAATCAAGTCTGGCAACAGCTCAAGACTTCCAGTGGTTGGGGATTCGTTGGAACCTCACGTGTCATTCCCTATCTACTCCTCTCTCCAAGAGAAAGTAAATAGCGACGTCAGTCAGGTCCCTGATCAAGTAGGGGATGATCACCAGGCGACGCCAGGAGAGGGTTCTAGGATCTTTACAATTTACCACGGTAACGAACCCTGTACTCATAGTATGACTCAAGGATGCAAGCTTAGTTTGGAAAAGGAGAGCCTCCAAAGCTCTTTGCGACCATCAGAAACAGACTTGGGTTTTACTGTGCAAGCAATTTAGACCGCGGTCCACTGCCAAAAGTCTTTCACAGACGGTGCAGTTGAACTTTCCCCCTCCAGTAGTGACACTTTTTGCGGACGCATTGTTGGGTTGTTTGGGGGGGGGGGGGGTCATAATCCACTCAAGAAAGTGCAAGGCTGTTGGTGTCAGAAATTTTAACAATTCCACATCAATATTCTGGTGGCCGTGGCAGTCTTCTTGTCCCTCAAAAAAATACACTCGAAGGAGAACATTCATATCCATCTAGTCCTCGACAGAAAGGTGATAGTCCATTTCATCAACAGACATGGGTCGAGGTCTCCTCAAATAAACTACGTAATGATAGCCATCTTTACATTGGCTCGTAGGGAAGGTGGCACCTTTCAGCATCCCACCTACCGGGAGATCAAGTCTCTGGCCTTCCAGTGTATCTGTTTGTGATGAGTCTCAACAGGATATTTCCCTGCTATGTAGCACCAAACATGGTTCATGCAACAGTGTGCATGCGCGATGTCCCTGGATGGGAATCGTTGGACAAAGATTTACCTGTTTCCACTGTTCAACCTCCTCATGTAGGTTCTGGACAAGCTTCCATCTTTCAATGGGATAGCGGCTCTGGTGGGTCCGCTGTGTCCAAAGAGCAACTGGTTTCCATCGGCATGGATATGAGCCCCAAGTTGGTGCCGTGGCTAACCCGAATCTGTCCCAGGAGGAACAGCAGAAGATTGTTTACGCTTCATCATGGAGAACGAACAATCTTCATCTCATGTTTTTTTCGCCCTACCCCTTGGAAGGAAGTTACAAATTCAACATGATAAGTGGGAAGTGGCGGACACTATAAGTCGTCTACCACCATGATTCAGTTTGAAATGTCAAGGACGAAAAGGGTCAAATACGTCAAAGACAAAAATTCAGTGTTGATTACAATGGATTTTTTTTTTTAGGTTTCCTGCTTACTTTGCACGTTTAAGGTCTAGCTGCCTACACGATTTCGTCGTATAATATTTCCCGGTAAGGTAGTTGAAAACGAAAGAATACTAAATTGTGTTCTTCAAAATACAAGGCGTAATGAAGACGGTAGGTTAATCATGCCACTAATCTGGAATTACAAAGTGAAGCATTTGCTAGGGCAAAATAAAAGTCTAGCTACTAAAATTCTAAATTCAAATTTCCAAAGATGCTCTAAGGGTGATGGAGTAAAGTTGAAATTATTCGACCAATGCTTTAGAGAGCAATCTGAACAAGGCATTATAGAAAAAATTGACAACCTTGATCAGTACTTGGAGGAAAATCCAAATCACAGTTTTTTAGCCCACATGGCAGTATTTAAACCAGAGCGTGACGCTACAAAATACCGAGTAGTATTTTTATCTAATTTATGTGAAAATAATCCTTTACAGGGAGTAACCATGAGTCACAATCAAGCTATGTTGAGTGGACCTTGTTTAAACCAAAAGATCACCACAGCTTTATTACAGCTATGCTTTGATTCCAAACTCCCGTGTTTTGATATTAAAAAAACCTTTCTCAACATATGCCTCTCTGATCTAGATTCCAGCAAGTTACTTTTCCTATGGTATCGTAATGTAGAGAAAGGAGATTACAGTATTGTTCCATATTGTAGCTTAAGACTTCCATTTGGTCTTGTTTGTTCCCTATGCATATTATTACTTGGACTATATAAAATTTTGATGATTGACACTGATGATGATGACCAGGTAAATTTGCTTAAAAGACACATTTATTCATGCCTGCAATCCCCTTACAAACCTAATGAAATTAATATAATCTAGAGCTTCACAAATGACTCACTCAAAAAAAATTTAACTAGACCTCCCGACAGAAAACTGCTCAAGGAGCACAATGAAAAGTCGTTAAGACCTCTAAGTAAAAGTAACCAGTTGTTAAAAACAACCCTAAATCCCCAAAACAATTTCAAATGGCCGAGCGGATAAGAAAACAAAGGACGGAGAAACGGCAACAACTAGCAAATAACCAAGTCCCTGTTAGGGCGCCATATGGCGACTTTTTTTTACTATTGAGCCTGAATAGTTCTTTAAACTGACTGTTTGACAGTTAAATATCCACTCACTCTGCTTTTCGAGTATTTATATTCAGCCGTCCAGAATCCAGGAGGAGGCAGATTCCAGTAAGACAGATTCCCAGCGGGGTAGAGTCAGAGACCAGCACAGAAAGCAGTCCGGAGAGGAGGGGCACCAGACCTTTGAGATTTTCTGACATTTTTTTACCCTGAAGTTTTCAAGTGTCATGGAGCGAAAAACTCCACCTAGGCCGAGCGATAGGATTTCATGTTCGGAGAGAGGCAACATGAGCGACTGGACATATCATCTAACCACGAAAGACCAGGATCTAAAGAAACGTAAGTCAGTTGAGAGACCTTATGCAGGCTCAATAGGATTGATATGTTTCTTTGATATAATTTACGCTTATTATAGTTTAAATTATGGTCGCCAACACGTCGAAAAAAATTAAAGTAAAGGATTTTATCATTATAATTACTAATATACTTGTGCCTTTGGTTTATAAACCAGTAGAGTTTCAGTTTGACTAAGATTAACTACGAACGTATTTTAAGTATATTTTTTTCTTATTTAGTAACGAGTGTTCATTTACAAAATTTACGTTTTCACAAAGCAAGCTTGCTGAATTTCATTCCCTTCACGGTAAATTTGTCAATTAATTTCTTACATTAAATTGACTCTTTTCAAGAGGTGTATATTCTTTTTTATTATTATTTTAGGTCCTTTACATATGGTAGATGAGTTATTGTGGAGAGGAAGTGGTGCATACATTCGAAGACAGCTTTTTGGGTGTTTTCCTCTCAAGACGAGAAAAGGCAGTTCAACATTTATAATTTCACTTATTCAACTCAATAGTTTTCTTTGTCTTTGGTTTAAATCCTCACTGTCGACTTGAACTTGGATCTCTTCAGCAAAATTCCGAAGGCTTGTGCAAGGCTGCAGCCGTTGGCTTCACCAAAGCCTATCTTTTGGTCTTCAGACATAGACAGTCAAACGGCTTTTATTCGTGATCTCACTCAGAAATTCATCTTTTTAATTACGATGGCTTCCGGTGCTCGGGTTAGTGACATTGTGACACTTTCTAGATACGAGGGCCACATTGAATTTGTGGACAATGGTGAGGTTAATTTATACCCCGATCCTGGTTTTCTAGCTAAGAGGGAACTTCCCTTTAAAGGTTGGGGTCCATAGAAAATAGTTCCCCTACATGGTGATCTTTCCCTGTGTCCAGTGCAGTGTTTAAAAGTGTATTTACTAAGAACAGTGCAGTTTAAGGGTGGTCATTTGTTTAAATGGGCAACAGTGGGGTCTCCTTTGTCTCTGAAACAGTTAAGAGCAAAAAATTACTTACTTCATACAAAATGCAGACCCGGCTAGTATGCCATCAGGTCACGATCCTAGGGAAGTGGCTTCCTCCTTGATGTTTTTCCAGTATATGTCCTTTGAGGGACTGCAGGCATATACTGGTTGGAAGTCCACATGGGTCTTTTTCGGGCATTATCTGAAGAAATTGGGGGAGATATGCCATTTTATGGGGGCTGCAGGAAGTGCTATCAAGGCCGCTGCAATGACGTAGCCTACAGTCCTTCCTAGGGTACTCCTCCAGATTATTATTAGCCCTGAGTAAACAGTTGCTTCTAGCTTCAAGGAAAAACGGAAAAAATGCAATTAATATTTTCCTTTTCCGACGCTATGTTTGTTCCTTCAGTGCTACAGCCCAACTGTCTAAATGTTAGTTAAGCTATATCTCTTTTTTTTCGGGTGATTACTCCGTTTTGTGCATATGTGATCATGTGTCTATTGATCAGGTTTACCTTGTCATAAGTTCCCTACGGTTCCTTATGTCATATCTTTGTCCCCTAATGTTACCTTATGTCTGGGTATGGACGGGATGTATTTACTTTGTACAAACATTTTCCATATGAGGTTAATGATGATTGCTCGTTAACTTCTGCACTCATTCTTGTGAGTAAAAGGCCGTAAATTGCTACATGCCTTTTAATTTTACGCCCTACTATTATATATATATATTATTACCGTAGCAGCAATGACCTTAGTGTGCCTTCTCATTATTATCCTTCTTGAACATATGATTTATTCTCCTGGCGGGTATTGGTTCCATACCCCTTACCTACGATGCCTCCTTCAGTTTCGGGTTCCTTAGGGTTCCTGACACTAGACTCAGGTGATTTTCCAGTTGCGGCGGGCGATCTTTTTGTCCGTTTTGCCTCCTTGTCGGACCATCATCCTTGTCAATACTGCATTCGAACTGTTCTCGGATATGTAGTTGAGAGTGATACCTATGCCTTGTCGGAGTAATCCTGTAAGTGCATTTCGGTATTGCGACCTCTCTCTTTGAGGCTTCCTACTGAGTCAAAGGTAATTTGGTGGTGCTCTTCCATCAGGACAACATGGCCTGAGCCCAAAAAACGGATTTTGACGTAGGAAAAATCTATTTTTTGGGTGAGATAGCCATGTCGTTCTGATGGCCCACCCGTTACCTTGTCCCTCCCTAATGACTCGTTGGATGCCTCTTTCACGGTAGTTACGCTGCTATGGGGAATCGCTCCATCAGGGACGAACAGTACTATGAAGAGAGAGAATATATAACGGCTCCTCACCTATCCTTCCCCTTAGATACCTAGACTGGGTTAAGTCTGTTAGGGGTGCCGATATCTATGGTTATCTACGGATACGTCCCTGATTATACACAATATCTTAGGATAGTCGTTCCGGGGTTAGAACCCCATGATACCTGACGGTAATTTTCTCGTAATATCACTCATAGAAATATAATACAGTAGGAAGCTGCTGAAGAGACCTTCCATCAGGATGACAGGGCTATCTCACCGAAAAATAGATTTTTCCTACGTCAAAATCCGTTATTTGTACCTTGTACTGAGATCGAACCCT
>NC_090760.1:55379763-55389763 GCF_036898095.1 Palaemon carinicauda | reverse complement strand
CAGTTTTTTACCTAAAAATATTATGCAAACGTAAATAAAAATATGTGAATTTTGCAGAAAAAAACTCATGAATGTCATGAACCTAAAAAAATAATGCAAGGAAGGAAAATAATGGTGAAATAACGGCAAATTAAGAGAACAACGAAGGAAAATATAAAAGCTTCTCGTGATGAGTAACGAAATATTTTGATGACTACGGGTGATCGTGTGCTGGTGGGATTCATAAACGAAACGTTGCCAAAATTAGCAAAGATATCGCGGTACAAAGCCAAATATTTCAATATCATTTTACTTCCTTGCACTTTCTTTTTCGGTTCATGACATTCAATGGGATTTTTCCTGCAAAATCCACCTATTTTTATTTATGTTTGCATAACATTTGTAGGTAATAACAGCATATAGAAAAGTTGTATGGAGTTTTTTTAAAGTAATACTCATCATCTACCTTTTATCTATGCGTAACCAAAGAACCAGGTAGATATTACGCAAACTAAGTGAAGTATAAAGCAAAAATTAATATCATGTACCATGGAAAAATGCAATGTTTTGGTTCATAGTTGGTCAGCGGGAGGCGGGAATGTCTGAACCCAATGTCAATCAGAAACGAGCTTCTAAACCGTAGTTTGGCTCCAGTTGAAGGCTTGGATGAAACAAACTATTGCTAAATGCTGTGAAAGTACTCTCCTGAGCATCACTGCATTATAACCTCATAGACTATTATAAGATATGAAGCCCGATGCCCTTATATAGACCAGTCCGCAAGAATTATCAATAATTGTGAACTAATAGATGCAGAACCAAACCCTTAATAAAACGGAAAATGAAAGCTGGAAGAGAGTTCCAAAGTGAGGCGGTATGGTAAAAGAAATGCTGACTGAGACGTTTCAATAACGATTAATGGTTTACTAGAAATAAAAGGGAATAAATGTGGCTTCACTATGCCAAGAAAAATGTTGAAAGGTAGATTTGTTTTATTCTTTAATGGAAAATGGTGAAATGCAACATAAAATAGACAGGAAAGTAAGATAAATTGAGCTGGTGTACCGGTTTCAAATTACCCCCTTATATATATTTATATATATATGTATGTATGTATATATATATATATATATATATATATATATATATATATATATATATATATATATATATATATATATATATATATATATATATATATATATATATTATATATACACAAACATACATACATATATAAATATATATATATATATATATATATATATATATATATATATATATATATATATATAAATATATATATATATATATATATATATATATATATATATATATATATATATATATATATATATATATATGTATATATATACATATGTATAAGTACATACATATATATACATATATATAATATATATATATATATATATATATATATATATATATATATACATACGTATAAGTACATACATATATATACATATATATATATTTGTTTATATATATATATATATATATATATATATATATATAAACAAATATATATATATATATATATATATATATATATATTTATATATATATATATATATATATATATATATATATATATATATTTGTTTATATATATATATATATATATATATATATATATATATATATATATATATATACATATATATATATTTATATATATAAATAAATAAATAAATATATATATATATATATATATATATATATATATATGTATGTACTTATACATATGTATATATATATATATATATATATATATATATATATATATATATATATATATATATATATATATATATATATATATATATATTTGGGCTCAAGCCATGTCGTCCTGATGGAAGTTCCTATAGGGTAGCTTCCTAGGGTATATTACAACTACAGCGATATTCCCAGAGAATTTACCTTAAGGTACCAGAATTCTAACTGCTGGAGCGAGTATCCCTCGTGAAAGGGATATCGCGACATATCAGAGGACGTATTCTAGACACGACACATGGCAATCTACATCCTGGACAGAGATTTCGTCTCGTAGGAGGTGATTGGCGAGATATGAATTCGGGAAAGAAAAAGGGGAGCCGCTCCCAAGGCTTCCCTATCCTCCGATTCGTATGCGGGCCTGGCGCCAATCCTGGCGCCATCTGTATTCCTTTTTGCGTAGCTTAACAACTCGGTGTTTTTTCCTGTTTTTCTCGCAAATCTTGGATTTATTCTACTTTTCATGGCTTCTCCGTCTTCGTTGGCCTCTGATAAGTTGAGTATAATGTCTTTTATGTATAAATGTAGGCTCTTGGTAAAATTTTGAGTGATTAATAGGATTAATCTTTGATACAAGAGCCGTAGCCTACCAGAGGCGTCCTGGACGCTGTCGCTCGCTAGGTATAAATTAGTTAGTCAGAGCGACATTCCTGGTTGTTTTGCTTTAATAAATTTTAGCTATTTAGCTTTACATAGGATTTCCTTTCGTGCTTAGTATTATTTGGCGAAGTATTCGCCATTCTGGCCTACGCTACGCCATGTAGCCTAGTCATTTGGTCCTAGTACTTCATGCATGATTATGGTTTTTCCGAGTGTAATTAAAATTTTATTGAAGCTTTAGGCTATACTTTATACATTTTAGACTGTGTGGAATATTTCCAAGATAATATACGAGTGAGTTTCGGTGATTTAGGTAATCGATTCTCTTGGTGCCTAGGCTAGTTGCTTATGGAGCCTTAGTATACTTTATCATACTACCCGGTTGCTTTCCTTTCTTCGGAGAAGGTATGCAATCCCTTTCCCTCTGTTTAAGCCTTGGGCTTATCCCTAAGTGGTTTTTTCCGAAATTATTTTCGATAAAACTATACTGGGGTGTTACTGTACCTTCCTGTTCCTGTAGTATGGTTCAAGAGGAACAGAACAACAGAGTTTTTTAGTCTGAGTCTGTGTTGTCTGGCTTGGGGCTGAGTCCCCCTCGCTGACCTGACACAGACAAAGGGAGCTTAGCTCCCTTAGGTCACTACCGAAGGTTTCTGTGGATATGATTCCTTCTTTTGTGATCTACCAGACTAGTCCTTATTGCTGTTCTCGGGGGAGGATAAGTTCTTTCCCTGGGAGTAGCAACGCCTTCCTTGCTTTGGTGCTCTGGGAGCTGGCAAGTATTGCTGGCCTTTCCCCTTAGATCTCCCTTAGGCTAAGATAAGTTTCTTGGCTGTGGGTGATCTGTCACTAAAGCAAGGTTGGCAGGACCCTCTTGTCCCTTCCCCCTCTTTCTCCGTAATGGCCGAGCCATTACTGTACTGTACGTCTTTCTACATCTGGACCTAGTATAGGTTAGGATGTTGAATTGACTCAGCCCCTTGCCGGCCGGCAGAGCTGCTGGCCGGCAAGGGTCTTATGTTTTCGAGTGCTGCCCGGACCTCTCTTGGTCCCTCATCCATGCCTGCCTGTAGAGCAGACGGCATTGGTCAGGAAGCCTGAATTAGTTTCTCCCCTTCCTTATATGCACTCTTTCGGTTGCCGGGCTTGGAGGTTGTGTACACTCTTATCCCGGCATCCATTCTATTTTTCTTCTAGTGCTGTACCTGACCCGGCTGCCGGCCTATGAGGCCGGCAGCCGGGCAGGTGTAGTCCTCTGGTTCTTTTGCTGCCGGCTGGCATCGGTCTTGTACCTTTGCCGGCCGGCTTATGTCAGCCCTTGTCTGCCGGTCACCAAGAGTGTGGCCGGCAGCTGGGTACTACCTTGTGTAGTTGCTGGCCGCCAGCCATTGCCGGCCAACATTGGCTGTTACCGGCCGGCAGTTGCTGCCGACCGGCACATGCATTTGAACCAGAGTGCTGCCGCCTTATAGCTGTTAAGTAGTATACTTTAAAGCTAGTTGTGGTGTGTAGGCCGGCACACATCCCCCTATACTGTACTAGTATTCTTCAGTATAACATATACAGTAAGAAGAAAACTATGGTAAGGGTTTTGGTACAGCACTGTGTCTTCTAACACTATTGTGTTTTCTTCCACATCCCTTTGCTGTTGCCCTACAGATAGGAAGCTGAGTTCTTTCCTGTCTATTATCCAAGATTTTAAAATCATTGCTTAGGTGTGAGCTCCACCTGTTTCCTCTGGAAACCTTGCATTGGTTACTCAAGAAGAGATAAACCATTTTGATTTTATTATCTGGAAGGCTGCAACAATGGGTTGTGAGGGAAACACAAGTGTGTGTCTTTCCTTTCTGAATTGTTATGCTATACTATGCATATCCAGTGATACATAGTTCACTTGATACTCATGGAAATTTCTTCTCTTTACAGAAGGACACTCCGAAGTGGGGAAGTGCTTTCTGCAACGTCCGCAGCAAGAACCTCTGCGAACATGAGTTTTGTAGGAGACACGCAGCATACGCTGTCTCCAAGGATGATCTCCGGTATTGGGACCCTCAGGTATGTACTGTGTGCACTAACCTGATTACTGAGACCTTTAATTCCCCTAGGACAGAGGATTCAAGGGATATAGCTAGGAAGAAGCTTCGTACCTGGGTAAGGGGCTTCCAAAAGAACACTTCTGGCCATTATCTTCCAATTGAGAAGATGAGGGCGTATCTTTTCCCTAAGGCATCGGCTGATGCAGTGATTCCCCAGCCTCAAGAGGAGATCCCCTAAGTTCAGATCCAGGTGGATGCTGAAGTCGCGGTCGCGATGCAAGACATCCAGTTAGATGACAGGATGTCTGATGTGGACGGGTGTCGGGAGGAAGACCTCCTGGCAGAAGCCCAGGATGAAGTTCAAGCCCCAGACGTTGTAGAGGTAGACGTCGACGAGGTGTCGGCTACTCCGGTTCATATTCCGGAGCCTATTCCCTCTACATCGGCCGGTCTCCCAGTAGAGCTGGGACAGGCCCTCTCTTCTATGGTTGGAATGATCCAACAAATGCAGAAGGAGAATCAGGAGAAGGCGGCTGCAATGGAACTGCGAATGCAGTGCCTTGCAGAATCACATGGGCCCCAGAAAAAGCTCAATGTGAAAGACCTTCCCTTGTGCTCAAATGCTAACCCATGGAGGTATGCTGAGCACATGCTGATGACGACTGGAAAGATCGTCATCTCCGATAAGCTGGGCTCAGTTCCCCTGAAGGAGGTGGAATTCTGGCCCAGCAAGGCATCATATCCGGACTGTTATGTCCGGCTGAGGAAGGAACCAGCTTCAAAGGAGGAGACAGAGCCGAAAGAGGTCATAGTGATGGACCATGCTAAGGCTCAAGCTCTACTTTCATCCTCGATGAAAGAGAGGGGCTTCTCTAACTCAAAGGTAGCCGCATTGAATAGGAAGCTCCCTTCCTTTGTGTCCTCGCCTACTAGAGCCTTCCCCTTTTTACAGAAAGGGTTTCTGGCTGTACTAAAAGCAGTCGAGGCCGGCAGGTCTTGCCCCTCCCTAGAGGAGTGTAAACCTTGTCGCTGGCCCTGCCTATGGACCACAAAGACTGGAAGGACGTCCATCTTACGTTCTTAGTTGGAAAGTTGGAGGCTGATATTGCCGGACGTCAGTTCGGCAAGGACCTCCCTAAGCTGTCTGACTTTCTTTTGCAAAGAGAGTTCGATACAATAGAAAGACTGACTGCCTCAATGTCTCTTCAGACTACTCTCGAGACGATGGCAAGTGACCCCAAGGTCCATGAAATGTTCATGGTAGTGGCCAAGTCTCATCTGGCCACAGTGACGAAGGACCTTTATGGCTTCGTCAAGGCAAGGAGAGCTTGTAGGGAGTTCGTGTTTACCTCGGCTACGGTGAGGCACGAGCCAAAGAAACTAATCTCCTCCAACATTTGGGGAAAAGACCTTTTCCCTACCGACTTGGTCAAAGAAGTTGTTGATAAGGCCGCCTTGGAGAATAGAAACCTTCTCCAGAAGTGGGGCCTGGCTATCAAAAGAAAGTCTTCCCCGGATGAGGGTCCTCAACCAAAGAGGAAGACTATGAGGACTAGGCTACCGTCTCGGCCAGCCAAGCCTCTTAGACAGCAACAGTAACTGCAATTGCCATTGCCCTCGGTGCCCCAGATCGTGGCACAAACCCCGACCACTTTTCAGTGGGTACCCCAGGCCGTGTCGACACAGTCCACGGCATTCACCCCAGCGTTCGAAGGGCAGTCTACTTCCTTTCGAGCAAAGCCTAGAGGAGCAGCCAGAGGCTCGTCTAGACGCCCCTCAAGGGGAAGGGGATTCAGGGGTGGTCGTGGTCAGGAAGGCAAGACCTCAGGACGGCAGTCCAAGTGAGGTGATACCGGTAGGAGGGAGACTTCTGAAATTTCGGGATCGGTGGACCTTCGATCCCTGGGCCCACAGCCTACTCAAGAATGGACTGGGCGGGAGCTGGTACAGCACTCCACCCCCGTGTCTTCGGTTTTTCCAACACTCCACCCCCGTTATGGAGGAGTACGTTCAAGAACTGTTGGAGAAAAAAGGTGATCCGAAGGGTGAAGCCCATCAATTTCTAAGGGAGGCTGTTTTGTGTTCCCAAGAAAAACTCGGAAAAGCTCAGAGTCATTCTGGACTTGTCGCCACTCAACAAGTTCATAGTGAATTGCAAATTCAAAATGCTAACACTGCAACACATAAGGACCTTATTGCCCAAGAGGGCATATTCCGTCTCTATAGACTTGTCAGACGCCTATTGGCACATTCTAATTAGCCATCGACTCTCCCCCTACCTAGGGTTCAGGCTACAACGAAGACTATACGCCTTCAGAGCCATGCCATTCGGGCTAAACATAGCCCCAAAGATTTTTACGAAGCTTGCTAGCGTAGCTCTCAAACAAGTACGCCTAAAGGGAATTCAGGTAGTAGCCTACCTGGACAACTGGTTGGTGTGGGCAGCATCCGAGACAGAATGCTTGCAAGCTTCCAGTCAAGTGATCCAATTCCTAGAGTACCTAGGCTTCAAGATCAACAGAAAAAGTCTCGACTTTCTCCATCTCAAAAGTTCCAGTGGCTGGGAATCCACTGGGACCTTTTGTCACACCGTTTCTCCATCCCGGCGAAGAAAAGGAAGGAGATAGCGGGTTCTGTCAAGAGACTTCTAGATTCCGAAAGGATATCAAGACGCGAGCAGGAGAGGGTATTGCGCTCTCTCCAGTTTGCTTCGGTGACAGACCCAGTGCTAAGAGCACAGCTAAAGGATGCAATCGGAGTTTGGAGAAGTTATGCATCAAACGCGCGAAGAGATCTGAGAAGACCAGCCGCTTCGGCTAAGTACTCTTCTCAGGCCTTGGTCCCAAGCCAGACATCTAAAGAAGTCGGTTCTTCTTCAGCCACCTCCCCCGTCGGTGACGATTCACTCAGACGCCTCGAAGGAGGGATGGGGAGGTCACTCTCATCGGAAAAAAGTCCAGGGGACATGGTCCAAGCTATTCAAGACCTTTCACATAAAACTTTCTAGAAGCTAGGGCAGTGCTCCTTACCTTAAAGAAAGTCTCCCCGCGTCACTCGATCCACATAAGGTTGGTGATAGACAGCGAGGTAGTTGTGAGATACTTGAATCGACAAGGATCGAGGTCACCACCTCTCAACCAGGTGATGTTGGCCATCTTCCGATTGGCGGAAAAGAAGAAGTGGTACCTGTCGGCAGTTCACCTTCAAGGAGTCCGCAATGTGACAGCGGACGCTCTATCCAGGTTCACACCGATAGAGTCGGAATGGTCCTTAGACGCAGGATCATTCTCCTTCATTCTGAATCAGTCCCAGAACTGCAGATAGACCTCTTTGCGACGAAAGACAACAAGAAGTTGCCCCTGTACGTGCCCCGTACGAGGACCCCTTAGCGGAAGCAGTGGACGCGATGTCCCTCGACTGGAACAGATGGTCCAAGATTTATCTGTTCCCTCCTCACAATCTTCTGTTGAGGGTCCTCAACAAACTGAGATCCTTCAAGGGGTAGCGGCAATAGTGGCCCACAAGTGGCCGAACAGCGTGTGGTTCCTCCTGGCATTGGAACTGTAGCTGAAGTTTGTACCACTACCAGATCCAGTTCTGACCCAGCGAGTCCAGAAGTCAACTGTCTGCGCTTCATTACAGAAAACCCGGACCCTGCAGCTCATGATTTTCTCTCCCTAGCGGTGAGAAAGCGTTTCGGGATTTCGAAAGCCAGCATAGACTTCCTTGAGGAATATAAGTGCAAATCTACTAGAAGGCAATATGAGTCATCTTGGAGAAATGGGTGGCCTTTTGTCAAGGCGAAGAATCCGCAGGAGAACTTGACAGACTTCTGCTTATCTTTCTTCTCCACCTCCATGGTCAAGGATTGGCAGCTAACACGATTTCGGCGTGTAAATCTGCTTTGACAAGACCCATTCTATATGCCTTCCAGGTCGACCTAGGTAACGAGATCTTTAATAAAGTCCCGAAAGCCTGTGCTAGGCTCAGACCTTCAGCACCTCCAAAGCCCATTTCATGGTCTTTAGACAAGTTCTTCATTTCGCTTCTCTGTTGAGTAATGAAGAGTGTGCGTTAAAGGATTTGACTCAAAAAGTTATTTTCCTATTTTGCACTTGCGTCCGATCCAGGGTTAGTGAGATTGTAGCCTCTCGAGAGAGGCAGGTCGTGTTCAGTTCCTGGATGGGGGAGAACTGAACCTGTTTCCGGATCCTACGTTTCTCGCCAAGAATGAGTTACCCACCAACAGGTGGGGTCCCTGGAGAATCTGCCCTCTGAAAGAAGATGCATCTCTATGTCCAGTAGAATGCCTAAAGGTCTATCTTCATAGAACTTCAGACTTCAAGGGTGGTCAACTATTCAGGGGAGAAACATCAGGCTCAAATTTATCTCTGAATCAACTCAGAGCGAAAATCACATATTTTATTCGCAGAGCGGATCCTGACAATACACCCGCAGGTCACGATCCGAGGAAAAGTTGCCTCATCCTTAAATTTCTTTAATTGTATGGATTTTGAACATCTCCGTTCATACACTGGCTGGAAGTCTTCCAGAGTGTTCTTTCGCCACTATGCGAAGCAAGTAGAGGAACTAAAAGAGATCTGTGGTAGCAGTGGGTCGCGGTGTTAACCCTACTGTTTAACTCTGCGAGGAACAGTGGTCTTAGTTGGGACGATTAATTCCAGGGTGAGTGTGTAGTTACATACTGTACTACAAACTAAGTGAGGGCACTGTGTTGCCCATGCAGACTGTTCCATTTCCGAAGGTGAACCTAGCATAAGTGCAGACATGTGTGCCGAGCGTTTCTAACGCTAATGTCATTGATTTGTAATACAGGCTTTAATGACTTTGATACCTCGGTATCTTAAAAGTGGCATTTAATGTTTTTTCTTTCAGACAAACAAGCTCTGTTTACTATCATACTTATGCTTAAAGTTTTGGGTTATCCTCTTCTTATGTATATATATATATATATATATATATATATATATATATATATATATATATATATATATATATATATATATATATATATATATATATATATAATTGTGGTTAACCTGTCTATTTATTGCCTGTCAATAATCTGGTTCTTGAGAACCTTGCGTCTCCTTCACCTGTGTCAATTTATTGGTATAATTGAGCATTCTTTCTATGTACCTTATCTGGGATAATTCTAATAGAATTGTTCCTTTATGCAAGCTATGTTGCATTGGTTTTCCTCCTATGCGGATATAAAACCTTTGTCCAATACAAGTATTGTGCGGAGAACAGGTCGATATTTCATAATGACGCAGTGGTTCTTTACAAACTATGCTTTACTTAATATAGGGCGAGACCAATATATTAGCTTGCCTGGTATTCATACATAGGTATATGTACTCTTCGAGACTTTTCCAGAGTCTAGTAGGACTCTTCCCTGTAGGGGGCAGGAAGCTCTAACATGGTTTATAGTTAGTTGAAAAGATGTATAACGGTAACATCTTAGGTCTCTAGGTCTAGTCGACCGGGAAAAAATTACCTCCGGGGAGTACGGCACGTTCTGAGAATCCACAGATACAGTAATGCTCTGGTACACTTCCATCAGGACG
>NC_090760.1:55369763-55374763 GCF_036898095.1 Palaemon carinicauda | reverse complement strand
GATGGGGGATTCAGCCAAGTTGTTTTAGTACTGCTAGGGTGACCCAGCCTGCTTTCCCCCGTTATCCACCACAAATGAGCCTTCCTATACTGAATTCCATACGTCTGCTTCTTCAGTGATCACGAAGGTAACCAGAGGAAGCAGCAGGCCCTATCAGTATTGCGTCACAATTGCTTGCCATTCGTTTTTATTTCTAGCATTCTCTTTCGCCTCTCTAACAACTATTTTCCTATCTCCGAGAGACGTTTTCACTGTCCATCCACCCAAACCTTGTCATTCCTTTGTACTTCTCCCATCAACTCTTGCATTCATCCCCCTATTTTCCATTCTCTTTACAGGCCTGAACCATTTCAACGCATTCATATCCCCTTTAACTGCTAATTCACTACTCACACACGTTTTAAATCTCACTTCTTACCCTATCTATTTGAGATACATCAGCCATACTCTTCAGACCCTTCCGGTCCCTGTGTCACTTTCATTCCCCAACAATTCTGATCCATACATCAATGTTGTTACAATCACTTTCTTATACAGAACTCTGTTTACATTCACCCTTAACCCTCGATTCTTCATCACTCCCTTGACTTCCTCCAGCATTTTACATCCTTCGTTCACTCTCTGACATATATTTGCATCAACTCCACCATTTCCAGCAACATCAGACCCAGGTACTTGAACTGTTCTACTTCCCCAATTAAATCTCCAATTAACATTTCAACATGATATTCAACCTAGTAACACCGTCTTTTCTCGATCATCTCCAAACCTTACTCTTACCCAAATGAACTTAAAATTCCTGCTCTCTCACACCTTCCCAAACTCTATTATTAATTGATCTGTCTTTTCCTTTGAGTTTGCAACGAATACAGTACCATCTACAAACAACACTTGATTCACCTGCCACTCAAGATCAATCTCATCTATCAGTGTCAATAATCAACCAAACACTCGAGCATTTACCTCTCTCTAAACTCCATCAAAAAATAAATTGAACAATCCTGGTGACATTATATATCCCTGTCTTAAAACCCCTTTGACTGGAAACCACTCACTCACTTAACTTCCTATCCTAATACACCTTTACTGCCTATGTATAAATTCTTCACTACTCGCAAAACCTTCCACCAATTCCACATAACCTCATCATATTCCACATCACTCCCCCATAAGCTCTGCCATAAGCTTGCTCCATATACATATACGTAACATACACCTACTTACCCTCTGCTAAATATTTCTCGTATATCTGCATATCTGTTAGAATATGATCCAAAAATCGTTTACCTCTTCTGAAACCATCATACACATTTAAGTGTCTATCAACTAGCACTCTACTCTATACTTTTCCAACCAATCTCAATAAACTAATTTCTCATCAAATACAACCCTCATTCACATCTCTCTTACCTTTGTGTAACAGAACAATACACGGACATACCCAGTCCACTGGATCCATTGACAACACAAAACATATATTAAATAATCTAACCAACCCTTCGAGTATAGTTTCACCCACCTTTCCTTATCTTCTCAGTACTCACACCATCACATGGTTTTCCTACTCTCATTGTAATCCTTTATTCATTCTCATCTCCCATCAATGGCAACTAAACACCTGCAACAGCAGTTATATCTGCATCCCTATTATCCTCAACAATATTCTTTTCACAATATTCAGCCTACTTGTTTACAAATACATACTTATATATATATATATATATATATATATATATATATATATATATATATATATGTATATATATATACATATATATACATGTATATACACACACACACACACATATATATATATATATATATATATATATATATATATATATATATATGTATGATGTATGTATATAAATATACAAAATTATTAAATAATTTCGTTCCAAATCTAATGAAAAGACGAGTGAATTCATTTCAATTAAAAGTTAGGGATAGGAGGAAAGGGAAATACCTCAATAGAATAACAAGTAAATGGTGTAACTCCAAACCTCAAAAAGTTTTGCAACAAACAAAGTATATTGTACCAACTGCGAAGTTTGAAAGACTTGGAAAAATCTCCTCAATTATTTAGACGAAGGAAAATCTCAAAAGTCGAGATTTGTTTTTACAAAGAACAGTTGAAGATCTCTGCACTGCCAGACACATTACTTTGAGGTATAAGGCCATCTCTCTCTCTCTCTCTCTCTCTCTCTCTCTCTCTCTCTCTCTCTCTCTCTCTCTCTCTCTCCCTCCTTATATATATATATATATATATATATATATATATACATATATATATATATATATATATATATATATATATATATATATATATATATATATATATATATATATATATGGATAAATATCAACACAACATCGTGTTCATATAGAAATAAATTTCTACCTCATACTTGGGATCGAACGCTAGCCCCTTCTAATGAAAGGCCAGGTCGAAACCAACCATGTCACGAGAGCCCATAAAAGAAATTGGAACTTGACCGCTACCAGCTGTCCGAGGATTTACCTGGCGAGACATCAGTCTCTAAACAGCGAGTTTTACCCAATTTCCCGGGCCACCACGTGACACAATTGGTAGTAATTCATTCAAATTACCCTTAATGAGTCAATATGGATAAATATCAACACAACATCGTGTTCAAATAGAAATAAATTTCTACCTCATACTTGGGATCGAACGCTAGCCCCTTCTAATGAAAGGCCAGGTCGAAACCAACCATGTCACGAGAGCCCATAAAAGAAATTGGAACCTGACCGCTACAAGCTGTCCGAGGATTTACCTGGCGAGACATCAGTCTCTTACCAGCGAGTTTTACCCAATTTCCCGGGCCACCACGTGACACAATTGGTAGTAATTCATTCAAATTACCCCTAATGAGTCAATATGGATAAATATCAACACAACATCGTGTTCAAATATAAATAAATTTCTACCTCATACTTGGGATCGAATGCTAGCCCCTTCTAATGAAAGGCCAGTTCGTTTCCATAACAAATTCAGTGACTTCCAGTCTCTCTCTCTCTCTCTCTCTCTCTCTCTCTCTCTCTCTCTCTCTCTCTCTCTCTCTCTCTCTCTGGTGCAAATGGTATATAAAGCGTTTCCTAGTGAAGCAATCAAATGAGCGATGCTTTAGTGATAGAGTGCAGAGAGAGGCTATCAGAAATCTGCATTCCGTGGATTTTGCCAATAGGACGGACCGAAGTAATTGAGTTTAATTGGAAGACACGGGAATGATTAAGACATCAAACGCTAAATCCACATGAATGAGTTCTACTTATGAATGATACGTGGCTGTCACTTATTCCGATCTTCATTCATTTCCGTTCGATATTTTGAGATTTTAGAAGAAATTTTATATGATTTTGTTCTTTTTATCTTTTTTTGATAGATATTCACTTTTCTATTTTTATAATTGTTTCCAGGTCTCTTTTCCTGAAGCTATAATAATTTCAACCCTATGTGTATGGATTCATATGTTTACTGTGAGTTTGGCTCAATTAATTTGCATTTGATAATTTTGGTAAATCCAAACCCTTTATAAAAGCAACTCCATCTTTTTAAATCAAGTTGAGAGTAAATCTATTTTCCCTTTACGGGAAAAGATTAAGATGAGGAAAACATCCCAAGAAAAAGTTCTAATCCTTGGCAGTTTTTCAAGTTATTACTTATATTGTAGATTCCAGAAGTCCTATGACCGACTATCAATAGAAGGGATGTGTTGGTGCTTGAGGAAGAAGAAAATCCCAGAGGAGCTGGTTAGAGTAGTCAGATAGTTTACAAAAGAAAAAGGAAAAAAGTAATCTCAGATGTTGAAGAAACAGAAATCTTAAGCATCAAGACCGTTCTTATTTTTTTTTTTTGGGGGGGGGGATGTGTTAAGTGGAAAGATCAGAAATGAAGAGTTGTGGGAGTTTCTATATGCAGACGATTTGGTGATTGCGTCTGAAAATGAAGAGAAATTACAGAAAAGGGAGTTAGAGTGGGGAAAGAGGTTGTTTCAGGGTGGATAAGGGTAAGACTGAAGTTATAGTTAAAAGTAAGGAAGGTCAGGACATGATAACCATACATGAATGTAGAGGTAGAAGAATTTAGATACTTCATATCTACTATAAATCAGGAGGGAGGAAGCGAGGCTGAAGTTGAGAATATGATAAAGGAAAAAAGGGGAAAGTGGAGGGAGGTAGCAGGAATGGTATGTGATAGGAAAGCGCTAATTGAGGTAAAAGTAAGGATCTATAGCACAGTAATAAGACCAGTGTTAATGTATACATCAGGAATGTGGGCTATAAATAAGATGGAAAGATGAAGAAAAGCTTGAAAGAACAAAGATGAGAAATCCAAGGTGGATTATGGCAATATCATGGCTTGAAAGATTAGAAAATGGTGAAATAACAAGAATGTCTAGTTTATTGAAGATTACAGAGATGATAAGAGTGATATAGTGTTGGCATATATTAAAGATGGATGGTGGGGAGGGAGTGAGGAAGGCTTTGGAGGAACCTTTAAAGGGGAGAAGATCAAGGGGGAGGCAGAGGATTAAATGGCTTGTTAAGGTAAGGGATGATATAGAGAGAAGTTTTGCGGAAGAGGATACCTTTGATCGAAGGCATTGGAGAGGGTGCATCAGGCAACCAACCCCTTAATGTAGGGATAAAGGTGGGGAGGATGAAGACTTCTGCTGTAGATTGAAAGTCATTATATTTTGATATTGATATGAAAAAAAAAAATATTTGAGGTATAGTAGTAAAAAGGAATATATATTTACTTCACATTGTGAAAATATGACAAATGTGTTGAAATAGATAAATATTCACAAAACCGTTTATGTAGAAAATGGCTTCCTATATCTACATCGGTAACGTTAGTCTATAGTTACACACAAGAAATGCACACTTCTATTCTATTAACAGCTTAATTTGTCAAAAAACTTTTTGAATAATTTAAAAAGTGAAACTATATAACATTCGTGTGAGTGTGTATCTAG
>NC_090760.1:55359763-55362263 GCF_036898095.1 Palaemon carinicauda | reverse complement strand
ACCATATAATTTTGACCAATTCCAGCACAAAAGATCATGCATAATCTCATTCCAGTGTGCTTGGGATTTCATATAAATTTTATAAGAGTAGGATATATCAGGGTCAGGCTGCTGAGTCTTCACTACTAATAAAATCAAGGCATGATCAGATGTCCCAACTGGAGAACCAACCTTACTAGTTATAACGCCAGGGGAGTCAGGGTATACAAGGTCCAAGCAATACTAGACCTGTGAGTAGCTTCATTTATGATTTGCTTACAGCCTGATTCCGAGGCAAAGTCTAAAGCTCTTAAGCCATGGCGATCGTTAGGAGAGATAGAACTTAACCACTCCCTATGGTGAGCATTAAAATCACCAACAAAGACCAAAGAAGCCTTTTTATCATCTTGTAACCTAGCCCTCATGGTAAGAAGACAATCGAAGACAGAATCATCCATTTCTGGATTCCGGTAAATGGAACACAAATAAAAGTTGTTATGCATGCCACAAACTTTTATTACCTGAATCTCATGACATCCACATTGATATCAGGACTTATGAGAAGCAGGGTACTCGGTCCTAATATACACCGCCATTCCCATAGCCGTAGGGATGACATCACGTTTCAACATTATTGGCTTCTTAAAACCACTTATAAGGATCTCAGATGAGTGCCTCATATTAGAAACCAAAGTTTCTGAGCATAAAAGAATATCATACTGTCTGGATGCAACTGTAAGGTCTTGGATATTTGCATGAAGACCACGAATATTGCAGTCGAGAAGACGACATTGATGGAATCTAGGACGTACTGGTCCCGGATTTTGCTCAATGTCTCCAGACAGCATAAGAATTGATAGAAATAAAAAAGAGACATCATACTTAAAAACTAGACTAACAAGTATTATAAAAATAAAAAAAAGTGCAGAATTATAAATAAAGTGATTGATGAAAACCATAGACTATAGTAACAAGTCGGAAAGACTGGTTAACATGGAGTTCCCGATAAACCATGCATGGCTATATACCCTCCAGGATAGCCACTTCAACTGAAGGAAGGAAAGTAAGGATGGTTTTGAGAAGAAAAAGAATCAGAAAAGGAAAAGACAACCTCTTGATAAACCACCAGGCATCCATGACCCTTCTATTAAGCCTGCCCAACACACCATTAAAAAAATAAAAAAAGAGGAAGAAAAAAAAATAATAAGATAGAACAGTGTGCCCGAGTGTATCCTCAAGCAAGAGAACTCTAACGCAAGGCAGTGGAAGACCATGGTACAGAGGCTATGGCACTACCCAAGAGGCTCTTCGACCCTCCACGAGAATTGTTAGAAGTGAACGATGAAGAAGGTAGTGACAATGACGATGAAGAAAATGAATGGGAAGAATATAATGAAGACGTGTATAAACTAAAAGAATATCCTCATACGGGGAAACAGCAGTTCTTTCCTCCTAGAGCTGGGATGCGTACCCCGCTAGATTTTTTCCATTTATTTTTTTCCTTGAAGTTATTTAAATTGATTGCCGATTAAACAAATAATTATGCAAGGCAAAAGATCAGCATAAAACGTCCTCTTCAGCAATATTCTGTTTGGCAAGATTGGAAAGACGTAACAGCAAAAGAAGTAATGGCCTTTCATGGATTGCTCATTCAAATTGGGTTGCTTCGGAAGATCTCTATCAGTGATATTTTTAGTGCCAGAAAAGTTGATTTCAGGGAATTCACAGAATCTGTGTTTAGCAGAAAACGATTCTTACAAATTTTCTGGGCCCTACATGTATCTCCTCCGAGTGAATCTATTGACATTTTTGAAGGTCGGCGATCAAAGGTTCGTCAAGTGATAGATTACCTAATGCCTCGATTTCTTCAATATTATCACCCAGGAGCTAATTTGTCAGCCGATGAGTCCACTGTCCCATTCAAAGGTCGCATTGGATTCAAAATGTATAATCCAATGAAACCTACAAAATGGGGTCTAAAAGTGTTCGATATAGCCTGCTCAATGACTGGATATGTTTTAGCGTTAATACCGTATTATGGCAAAGCAACGACAGACATTCTTGGCAATGCTAACCATAAATTCAATACTAGAATCATACTGGAATTAGTTGATATGGTTACACAATCAACGAAATCCAGTGGATACCACGTGTTCAATCTCCAGTTAGCTAAAGAGCTATTGGTGCGAAAAATTCATCTGACCGGGACTATTCAAACAAATCGGGCAGGACTTCCAAATAATATAAAAAAAGGCAAGATAAAACTCTCTCCTGGTAAACACGTGTCATTTTGCAAGAGTAACCGCTATCACGTTCTTAGTTGGCGTGATAAACGATATGTGGCGATGCTTACAACGTTCCACTCATCATCAACTAAAACTGTCCGTCGTTTTGCAAAAAGAATTGTGCTGGAAGAAATAACAAAGCCAAAAGTAATCAGCGAATATGCTGCAAATATGGGTGGTATTGATATGGCTGATCACTACTGTTCTTCTTATGCCTTTATACAGAAGTCCATAAA
>NC_090760.1:55337263-55352263 GCF_036898095.1 Palaemon carinicauda | reverse complement strand
ATGGGGAAAACAAGTGATTTGAGAAGCCGCTTCTTTGTGTTTAGTGTGATATGTCTGTCTTTCCACACATTGTTTAGTGCGATGGTTGCATTCTTTGCAATACCAATTCTTCTTTTGATCTCTTGGGAGTCGTCTCCATTATTGGTGAAAGTTGCTCCAAGGTAAGTATATTCAGTGACATTATCTACGGCAACTCCGTCTAGTAGGATTTCTTGATCAGACGGGGCTTTTTGACACTTCATGACCTTTGTTTTCTTAGCATTTAGGCACAGTCCCACTTTTTCACTCTCAGCTTTTACTTTTGATACTAATGTTCAGAGGTCCTCCATACTTCCAGCGATTAAAACCACATCGTCGGCATATCTGAGATTAGTGATCTTTTGTCCTCCAACAGTTATGCCTCCTTCGTAGTCTTCAAGCGCATTTCTCATTATGGTTTCCGAATAGATGTTAAAGAGGTGGGGAGAAACAATGCATCCTTGTCTGACACCTAGTCCGATGTTAAACCAATCCGATAGGCCATAAGATGTTCGCACTGCTGCTTTCTGTTGATTGTACAGTGCTTTCAGAAGTGAGATGACATGAGGTGGAAAACCCATAGAGTACATGTCGTTCCATAAGATGTCATGTGCAACTGTATCAAAGGCTTTAGTGTAGTCAATAAAACAAAGGAATACGGTGATTCATCGTTCTCTGTTTTTTTCAAGGATCATCTTGAGATTCATGATTTGGTCTCTGGTGCCTTTCCCAGGACGGAATCCTGCTTGTTCGTCAGCGATTTCTTCGTTCAGTTTGTTTGCCATTCTCTTAGCCATGATTTTCAAAAGAATTTTGCTACTGTGACTAATGAGGGAGATTGTCCTATTATTGCTGCATTTGAGGGTGTCACCTTTCTTAGGGATGGGGACAAAGACTGACTCCCCCCAATCGTCTGGCCATTTGTTTTCGATCCAGATTTTTTTGCAGAGCTTGTGGTAGAATATCTCGACGTTCTCACCTCCATTTTTTATCATTTCGGCTGTGACCTGATCGTTTCCTGGACTCTTTCCAAGTTTGAGTTCTTTGATAGCTTCTCTAATCTCATCAATCAGAGGAGGTGGTTCTGGTTCTGAAGACACTTGCCCGTATGGGACTGGTGTTACAATGGATTCATTTCTTTTGTAGAGATTTGTGCAGTATTCTTTCCATCTGTCTTTGACTTCCTCTCTGTCACAAAGGATTAGGTCATCTTCATTTTTTGATGGTGTCAACAGATGGTTTGAATTTCTTGGCGAGGTTTTTCACACCATTGTAAATTTCTTTGGTAGAGTTGTTAATGGAATTAATTCAATCCTTTGGCATTGTTCTTGTATTAACTTTTCCTTGTCTTTCCGCATCATCCGTTGAATTTTGGAGTTCTGTTGTTTGTAAATTGTTTCCTCAACAGGATCATTGTTCCTTTTGCTTTGAGTTGCCTTCTGAGCTCAACTTCTTTTATGGTTTCTTCCGATATCCATTGATTCCTTTTGTTGGTTTTTTTGGTAATGGTTTCTTCTGCAACTTTTAGAAAGATATCCTTTCCTTCGTTCCACAGGTCGTTTGGGGTTTTTTCATCTTCACATTGTAAAAGAGCCTCAAAGCTATTTGAAATTTTAACAGAATAATTGTTATCAAGGGTTTTGTAGTCAAAGCGAATTGGTTGAGGTGGTTGTGTCAATTTCTTAAGTTGAAGTTTGATCTCGGCAGCCAGGAGTTGGTGGTCGCTATTACAGTCTGCTCCAGGTCTAGTTTTAACATTTTTTACACAACTTTTCCATTTTTGGTTCAAGATGATATAGTCAATTTGGTTGCGGGTTTTCATGTCTGGAGACGTCCAAGTGTAGAGATGGCGAGGATGGTGTTCAAACATTGTGTTTGTAATCAGCATTTTGTTGGAACTACAAAATTCTATGAGTCTCTCTCCACGTTCGTTTTGCTCTCCTAGTCCAAAGCGGCCATAAGTTTTGTTAGGCTTCGAGTTCTTGCCTACTTTGGCATTCATATCTCCCAAAATTACCTGCAAATCACGATTTGGTATGGAGTCTATAGTTTCTTGGAGGCTGTCATAGAAGCTATTTATTTCGTCCTTATTCGCTGTGCTAGTTGGAGCATAGCACTGAACAATAGTAATGTTATGTGGTTTTGCTTGGATTCTTAGTTTTAGAATTCGGTCGCTGATTGGGCTGTAGCCAGTTAGAGCTTTAGATGCTTCTTTTCCTAGGATTACAGCACCTCCATGGCTGTATCCATCTTCTTTACCAGAAAAGATGACATGATGATTTCCATCTGTTCTGAAGCTACCAAGTCCGTTCCAGTTAGTTTCAGCTAATCCAAGAATTTGGAGGCCATAGTTATTCATTTCGTTGCAAACAGTGTTTAATTTGCCTTTTTCTTTGAGTTTCCTAACATTCCAGGTTCCAATATTGATTTTTTTTTCTCAATTGAAGGTGTTTTCTTGTTGTTCCAGTAGCCTGCTTATCATTGTCAGCCTGGTCACCCACTGAACAACGCGCCCCTTGGTGACCCACGCAGCGATGTGGTATGAGTTTTCATTTGGTTCACTATTCATGGTGCAAAGGGTTGACAGGGGTTAAGAAAAAGCTGAGTGGAGACCCCCAGGTTCCTTCTCAGCTCGCAGTCTCCAGCTTACTAGGAGAAGATTTCTCTGCCGTTGAACAGTTGGTCCGAGAACGGATTGTTCTGAGCTTCTGCCAGACAAAAATCCACCTGAAGGCAGCTTGTCAGTTGCACTGACTGTGCTTTCAGGTGAAAACCACTGCCCTGCAGCCAGCAGCTTCACCGTGACCCTGGTACGGGGAGCTTCTGGGGTGCTGCTCCTTGCTCAAGGGAGCCCCAGGGATGCAGTTTATAGTCTTACCCAGGACATCATACCTACGCAATGTTGGATAAATCAGCAAATTCACTAGCCCAAGTTCTGTCCTCTTTTATTACTAGGTTTGGTGGCCCCAAAATTTTCATGAGTGATAATAGTCTCAAGTTTATAAATAAGGTGATGAAATGGGTCAAGGACTTGATGATAATTAAACACTTTCCAGTGACCGCATATAGGCCTTCAGCTATTGGCTTAGTGGAATTGAATAATAGGGAAGTGGTGCAAATTTCACTTTACTTAGTAGCTGATGACCCCCTTTATTGACATGCTATGCTTTGTACAGCTGAGCTAGATTAGAACATTGCTTACAATGCCTCGTTTAGGGACACGCCTTTCTTTTTAGTGTATGAAAAGGAACTTATGTTACCATATACAGTCCTGAGTAATTCGCAATAGTTACTAAATCCCTTATGGGGAGTAATGAACAACACTAAAAGGTTTTCTAATAGAGCTGATGAAAAACACAGCTCAAGGTATGATGGTCGGTTCATAACCGCACCGGTAAAAGTATTTGTGGGTGATCGTGTGTATTTGAAATGATTACAACCTAGGAAACACAAAATAGAGCCAGCGTATTTGGGTCCATACCGAGTAAAGATGGTTAAATCTAACACAGTAGTGATACAAAGCTTTATTAATGGTGCAGTGTATAAACATCATCAGTGTATAAACATGGGGTGCCAGAAGATGTAGTTTTCAAAAGTGTAAATCAGAGTGTACCTCCTTACTCCTGTATACGCGACATTCCTCGAGTAGATGAGTAGGGAATTTTCCATGCTTGTTGATGTTCTTTGAACAGACATCATTTCTTCTTATTGACGTGTTCTGAATAAACTTATTCATATCAATGTGTTCTTATGTTGGTGCTTAATGTATAAGTAAAGTGAAGTGATAATTTTGCTGAGTGTGGCAATACGTATGGCATATTGTTGAGTGAATCTCAAAACAAACGGAGTGAGGTAAAATAGGTCAGATGTGATCCGTCAGGCAGAGGCTTTATTATTTATGTATTTATATAATTCGTGGTTGCTGGGACGAGGGTTGCTCCTGAAGGCAAGTGGCTATGGATTAAAGTTCAGCCTAAAGTAAAGGCAGTGTTTGAGAATGCTAGATGTGAATGCCTTTTAATTAGAGTTAGAAGAGAAGGGTGGGAAGCTGAATGATTTTCTCGGGAAAACGGCTAGTGGCCACCGATTGATAGTTACAAGTGTAAGAGAAGTAATGAAATGGTGGTGGTGAGTTGTTTTGGGAAATTGTACCATAAACCCTGACATGTAAAATAGAAATATGAAGGAATATCTACTCCTACCCCTATCCCGCCCATAGGACGTATTGAAGCAACCAGAGGGAGGTTATTGAGGGGGTTGTGTTATACTGATATTGATAAGATTTCTGTTTCACTTCGGGAGTTCTGTATCTTAGTTTCAGAGATCATAAGGAGAAACAAATGAAATTATTCTATATAAAGTATATTATATATTTTTACATGCAATATTTATTATTTTTATTTTTTTAAGATATCTGGTATTTTTCTCTTTTATTAATTTTTTATGTATTTATTTTATGTTGCATTTCTGTCTAGCATATGCCATACCCTATTCAGGGTCGGAGTGTCCTCCATTTATCAAAGACTAGAGAGGAGGAGGGCGCACTCTATTCAGGGTCGAAGTGTCCTCCATTTATCAGACTAGAGAGGGCGAGTGCGCATATCCTCCCGGAGAGAGGAGCTTATGTTCTGGGGGTGGCTGGGGAGAATGTCCTAATCCTCGTATGAAAAATAGTTTGAAAAATGGTTTATACAGTGAGATTAACGACCTTTTTAAGAGTACATGGCTGTCAATAATTCTGGTGCGCAAACACTGAGTCGGAGTTATGACGTGTGATAAGCCTATTGGTGACAGTATATTTCCATGACCGTGGAAATTCCACAAAATTCAACAGTACACCATTTTGACAGAACAACATTGCAATAAATGCCGAGGGTTAAGCCGTACTTCATTAGCGATCATTAGAATATATATATATATATATATATATATATATATATATATATATATATATATATATATATATATATATATATATATATGTATATATATATTTATATATATATATATATATATATATATATATATATATATATATATATATATATATATATATATATATATATATATATATATATATATATATATATATACACAGTGAACCCTCGTTTATCGCGGTAGATAGGTTCCAGACGCGGCCGCGATAGGTGAAATTCCGCGAAGTAGTGACATCATATTTACCTATTTATTTAACATGTATATCCGGACTTTTAAAACCTTCCCTTGTACGTAGTACTGTTAACAAACCACCCTTTAATGTACAGAACACTTAATGCATGTACTACAGCACCCTAAACTAAAACAGGCACAAATATTAAAGGCGATTTTATATCATGCGTTTCCTAAACACCTAAAAAGCACGATAAAAAATGGCAACCAATGTTTTGTTTACGTTCATCTCTGATCATAATGAAGAAACAAACTCATTTAGTGTACACATATATGTATAGGTTAGTTTTTGCATCGATTATATTGATTATACAGTATGTTGATTTTTTTATTACCAATGTTTTAGTTTACGTATTTTTCTTAGGACTTCCAAATGAAATGTTTTTCTTTATGACGCCGCCTGAAACGCCGGCGTCATAAAGTACTGTACGCTCAGTAAACAACCACGCTCAGAACAAACAAGTCATTTAACGCGCATGATGATAGTGATAAATAATGATACAGTAGAGTATTTACAGTAAAAGCATTTACAAAATATGTTACCTTACAAATATAATTTACCGTATCTATATAAAATCATACAGTACTGTACAGCACATACAGTATTGTACGTAGCAAAGCAGGAAAACAATTTACGAGAGAGAGAGAGAGAGAGAGAGAGAGAGAGAGAGAGAGAGAGAGAGAGAGAGAGAAAGAGAGAGATTGTTTTACGTACGTACAGTAAATGTAAATTTTAAACAAAAAATCAATTTACGAGAGAGAGAGAGAGAGAGAGAGAGAGAGAGAGAGAGAGAGAGAGAGAAAGAGAGAGAGAGAGAGAGAGAGAGAGAGAGAGAGAGAGATTGTTTTACGTACGTAAATGTAAATTTTAAACAAAAAAAATATGATAGGTTACAACATGTAGACTTTTAAAACCTTCCCTTTAACTTAATGCATACTGTACGTACAGTACTAAACTATAAAACAGGCACAAATACAGTTTTAGAATGTAAGAATATTAAAGTAAAAAATAAAGATTGTTACTGTACTCACCACGAAAGAAGTTGAAGAAAAACTTGA
The DNA here is from genome assembly GCF_036898095.1 of Palaemon carinicauda. Taxonomy (NCBI): domain Eukaryota; kingdom Metazoa; phylum Arthropoda; class Malacostraca; order Decapoda; family Palaemonidae; genus Palaemon; species Palaemon carinicauda. Next base: position 55,346,017 of record NC_090760.1, on the reverse strand, counting down.
ATGATGATGGCGATGAATTTGCTGCACAGTAGAAATGATGATGATGAAGCTGATGATGTGTTCTACTGTGCAGCCAGGTAGTATTTTACGTCTCTTCAGACGGAGGTGTCTTTTCCTGGGACACCTCTTCAACTTCTTCCTGGGAAACTTCTTCAATTTCTTCCGAAGGCGTACTAGCAGGAGGAACTGGCTCTTTTTTGCGAGGCTGGAAGAACATTGTGATCGGAAGTTGTTGCCGCTGCTTCTTTTTTCGATCCAAGAGCATTTTGTAGGGAGTCATTATGTCATCAACCTTGTTGCAGAATTGCATCGAGCGAACCATATCCTCGTCCCACTCTTGCAACATTTCTTTCAACTCCTTCGCATGGTTGCAGGCCTTGGCAAGCCGTTCTAATGTTAAGCCCGTTTCTTCGACATTTTCTTGGGTCTCTTCCTGGGTTTCACTCTCTTCTTCGCTTGCTGATTTCGTCAGGTCTTCGAGGTCTGCGTCAGTTAGGGGCTGGGAATGGCAGTCCAACAACTCGTCGACGTCTTCAGTCGTCATGTCGCCAAACCCGTCACCTCCAATTATGGCAGCAAACTGCACAGATTTGCGTACTGCAGAGTGTTGGATTTCAGCAGGTGTAAATCCCTCGTCGTCGTAAACAATCTGGGGCCACAACTTCTTCCAGCTCGCATTCACAGTTGCAGGTTTCATCTCTTGAAGTGCCTTCTGAATATTCTGCAGGCACGTGGCTATGGTGTACTGCCGCCAGTACGCCTTCAAGTTAAAATCTTCATCCTCATCATCTTGGGCAGCATCCACACACGCAACGAGGTCCGCCAAGGTGTTCTTCGTGTAGAGGGCCTTGAACGCCCTGATAACCCCCTGGTCCATCGGTTGAATTAATGACGTGGTGTTGGGTGGCAGGAACTCAACCTGAATGCCCTCATGCGACAGGTCCGTTGCGTGTCCACCAGCGTTATCCATAAGGAGAAGGATCTTGAATGGCAAGCCCTTCTCTAAGAGATATTTGCTGACTTGCGGGATAAAACACTGATGGAACCAGTTGGAGGTCAGCATCTTCGTAATCCATGCTTTTTGATTATGCATCCAGTACACGGGAAGGAGATTCTTATTTTTATTTTTCAAAGCGCGAGGATTTTTCGACTTATAAATAAGCCCTGGCTTTAGCAAAAATCCAGCAGCATTGCCACACATCACGAGGGTAACGCGATCCTTGAATGCTTTAAAGCCAGAGGCTTTGGCTTACTCTTTGAACAGGAAAGTTCGCGACGGCATTCTCTTCCAAAACAAGCCGGTCTCATCCATATTAAAGACTTGTTCCGGCTTGTATCCACCTTCGGCGATAATATTCTTGAACGTCTGGTTCACGTAAGGTTCAGCAGCGGCAGTGTCAGCCGAACCAGCCTCCCCATGCAGGGAAACGCTTTTCAGGGCGAAGCGTTTCTGAAACTTCGCGAACCATCCTTTGCTGGCGGAAAAACGTTTCTGAGGCTGGGAATCAGTGGATGTCCCTGGTTGAGGATCATCTGCATCATCATCATCTTCAGCATGATTGCCGTCGTCGTCTTTAGGTTCCTTTGCAGCAAAATTCTCATATAAGCTCAAAGCCTTTGTTTGGATGGTGTTCGTATCCAAGGCTATGTTCTTCTTCCGGCAGTCGGCAATCCACACAGCTAAAGCACCTTCCATGCGTACGATCGTTTTATTACGCGTTGTAACGACTCGCTTCGCTGATCTGCTAAAGGTGATTGCAGCCGTCTTTCTAATGTTCGCCTCGTCCTTCTTGATATAGCGAACAGTAGATTCGTTGATGCCAAAATGGCGCCCAGCGGACGCGTAACTTCTACCATCTTTTAACATATCGAGAAGCGTAACCTTCTCAGCTATCGTCATCATCCTTCGGTGGCGTTTAGGCTCACTACCAGCCTTAGTAGAAGCAGAACGCTTGGGAGCCATTGTACAGTAGGATTTGACAAAAAGTTCAACTTAAAAAGGTCGCACACAGCATAGATTCACAAACTTAAGAACGTCTACTCAGCGATATGCGGGAACAGAGAGTGGACGATCCGGGCCCGCGAGAACCTAGATGCTGCGGGTTGGAGATGATGGCAAAACACCAATCACAGGCTAGATAACAAAACTTGAGTTCTGATTCGTCATCTATCAGCGCTTGAACCAATAACAACCCGTCTTACAGTATATGATGCGTAGGTTACCAACTCATACAAGATGCCCCGCGCATACCGAACGTACGTATTAATAATAATAATAATAAATAATGATAATAATACAGTACAGTACTGTAATAATAATAATAATGATAATAATAATAACAATCATAATCTTATTAACAACAACAACAATAATAATAACAATATTTAATAGCTTTACGTATGCTACAGTGTTTTATTCTTTTGTAGGATGTGTGTGTGTGTGTCTCTCTCTCTCTCTCTCTCGTACGCTTATTCGAAATGTGATTTTTGCAACAAAGAATATTATTGGATGCAGTACTGTACTATGTACGTATACATACAAAAGATTCATGGAAAAGAAGCACATCCATTACATTTGTAGTACTGTACGTACAGTAGTAGCCATCAGCAGCCTTACACCATTCTAATATTGTATGACTGCATCTGATTTGCGTTTCATGTTCGATTTAATTTTACTACGTACTGTATACAGTACTGAATTATCGTATGATAATACAGTACAGTACAGTAATACAGTAATAATAATAATAATAATGATAATAATAACAATAATAATTTTATTAACAACAACAATAATAATAATAATAACAATAATAATAATACAGCTTTACGTACGCAATTTTACGCTTTTGTTGTACTGTAGGATGTGTGTGTGTCTCTCTCTCTCTCTATCTCTCTCTCTCGTACACTTATTCGAAATGTGATTTTTGCAACAAAGAATATTATTGGATGCAGTACTACGTACGTATACATACAAAATATTCATGGAAAAGAAGCACATCCATTACATTTGTAGTACTGTACAGTAGTAGCCATAAGCAGCCTTACACCATTCTAATATGGTATGACTGCATCTGATTTGCGTTTCAAGTTTGATTTAATTTTACTACGTACTGTACTGTATACTGTACAGTACTGTACAGTATTATCGTATGATCACATTCTCTTTTCGTGTTTTATTTCTTTCTGTGCTGAATTATATATCATATGTAATGCAATGAACAATCAGTAAGAGCAGATATTACTAATTACAGTATTAATGGAATTACAGGTAACAAAATATCGTATTTGGTTGTCTTCAGATTTCGCGGTATTTTCGAATTTTCCGGAAAATCCGCGATATGTATATATATATGGGTTATGGAAAAAACCCGCGAAGTGGTGAATCCGCGATTGTCGAACTGCGATGTAGCAAGGGTTCACTATATATATATATATATATATATATATATATACAGAATATATATAAATATTTTTGGGCTCAAGCCATGGCGTCCTGATGGAAGGTTCCTTTTTGGTAGCTTCCTTGGGTATAAAACTACTAAGATATTCCCAGAGAATTTAACCACAGGTTATCACAGAATTCTAACTTCTGGAGCGAGTATCCCAAAGGTTTCCCTTTAAGACATCGTATATCAACAGGGGACGCATGTCTGAACGCGCCACATAGCTATCTTCACCCCGAACAGAGTTAATGCTTCGGTGTGTAAGGGTTGAGAATAGCTGGGAGCCGCTCCACAGCCAATCTCACTCGTGGCTACTACTGATACTCGAGACGTAAACAAACGGGCGCCATTGCTCAAATGACGTCACGCCCGTCTTCATCCTTTGTTTAGTAGCTGCCCTACTTAGACGGATTTTCCCTGTGCTTCATTTATCGATTTGCATCTACGTTATGTCGCTACCTTCAGCCTCACCATCTTCTGGAAAGTTGAGTACAAGGTTCCAGTATTGTTTAGTTAAGCTCTGGCCGTAAAGTAAATATTACTTTCCGAGATAATTGCTGTTTTGTGGCAGAGCTGTGCCTCTACCGGACCCGCCATTTTATGGCGTCGTTGTTGTTATGCATGCCTTATTTAGTTAGCCACAACAACGCTTCCGGCCTTATTTACTAATCGAATACATTAGTTTATTTAGTCTTCATAGCTAGGAACTTTTATATCGTGTTTCGACGCTTTTTATCGGTCATCGATTGACCTCATACCAGTCGGCTACTATAGCCCCCAGGCCAGAGCGCCTGTACATAAGTGTTCATGCATGATTTTATTAGTGATCCTAGGCTAAGTTATGAAGATAGTGGCATTATTTTACAATACTTTCGACCGTGATGCAATGTTTTTTCGCCTTCAGGGACCATATAGGGGATAGGTTAGTTAGTGTCTCTTTCTAACCTAACCTACTTGTAGGACCCCTATATGCTTCCTTCATCCCCTGCCTTGGCATTCCCTCTAATTAGCCTTGATTCCCTTTCTGAGTAAAGGGATCAAGTGTCTAATGGAGTATTTATCGCCTCTCAGTCCTCCCTATGGGAATGAACCCCCCTTAGGGTTGCGTCCGAGAGTGAGGTTAGGCTAGCCCTACCTCTATGGCTAGGATTAGTCTATGACTATCCTGCGATAGCGATATGTCTTCTACCTTTCCTAGTTCAGGACTATTAGCCCTGATCTAGGTTAGGTTAGGAAGGTTTCTCTGTTCCCTGCTGAAACTGTACCCATGCACCGTTTCAGCCGGTCTGCCTTATCTTAGGTTAGGGAGTGTCCTCCCTTTCCCTAGTGGCCGCTCTGGTACAGAAACCCTTCCTTGGAAGACTTCTCTCTACTCCCCTCCCCACCTATCTCTTGTATAGCCTAGCCTATGCTTAGGTTAGTCTATACCCATCTGTCCCCTGTCCTACAACTCCTCCTTAGGGTGGAGTAGTAGGGCTACCCGAGCTTCCCTGTGCAGTCCGCTCTGGTACATATACCCTTCATAGTGTCCTATGGGGTTAGTCTCTAGATGTGTTCTGCATATGGGGGGCTCCCCTCTTTGGGTGTCCCCTAGCCCTCCCTTGGGCTACCTAGCTCCCGGTCCTCAGTGACCCCTGCTCCTGGATGATAGAGCCTGTCTCTATCATGGGTACACCCTCTCAGGGGGGGATGTCCGGAGTCCATGACTGAACTTCCTGCATCCCTCCCCCCCCCCTGTCTCTCTCACTATCCGGGTGCTGGTCTCTTGCCGCCTCCACTGTCGGCGATACCCGCCTCCTACCTTGGTGACTCTCCCTACCCTTGCCGACAGCCCCCTGTGTGCCGGGGGACTGCCGACTGCCGCCGGCTCCTACCGGCGGCTCTCCTCCCTCCTAGCTTGTCGTCCGCTCGCCGGTCGGCCGCCGGAGTGCCGACATCTATTGCCGGCAACCCGGTTCCGCTATAACATTGTCCCAGTCACCAAACCGGCATCCTCCGACTGCCGGAGCCGCCGCTCCCCTGCCGGCGTGCCGCCGTTGTACCGGCGGCCGCCACCCTGGTATACCCTTGACTTACATATTGTCTGTCTTAATGCCAGAAACTCTGTTCACCTACAAGGATTCCGCAACGTTACAGCGGATGCTCTATCTCGGACAAACCCGATAGAGTCGGAATGGTCTCTAGACGCAAGATCGTTCTCCTTCATCTCTCACCAAGTCCCAGAACTTCAGATAGATCTCTTTGCAACGAGCGACAACAATCAACTTCCTCGGTATGTGGCCCCGTACGAGGACCCCAAAGCAGAAGCAGTGGATGCCATGTCACTGGATTGGAACAGATGGTCCAAGATCTACCTGTTCCCCCCCACCAACCTTCTGTTGAAAGTCCTCTCCAAACTGAGAACCTTCAAAGGGACAGCGGCCCTAGTGGCTCCCAAGTGGCCTCGGAGCAACTGGTACCCCCTGGTCCTGGAGCTGCAGCCCAAGCTGATCCCTCTCCCGGGCCCAGTTCTCTCTCAACAAGTACAGAAGTCGACTGTCTTCGCTTCATCATCGAAAATCAAGGACCTTCATCTCATGATTTTCTCTCCCTAGCCGCAAAGAAGAGGTTTGGGATCTCGAAGAAAAGTCTGGACTTCCTAGAGGAATACAAGACCGAATCCACAAGACGGCAATATGAATCATCCTGGAGGAAATGGGTCTCCTTCGTCAAGACAAAAAATCCTAAAGAAATCACGATTGATTTCTGCATGTCCTTCTTTATTCACCTTCATGGACAGGGATTAGCAGCCAATACGATATCAACCTGCAAATCGGCCTTGACCAGACCAGTTCTATATGCTTTCCAAATTGATCTGTCCAGCGACATCTTCAACAAACTACCGAAAGCATGTGCTCGCCTACGCCCAGCACCCCCACCGAAACCGATCTCCTGGTCACTAGACAAGGTGCTCCATTTCGCCTCCAACTTGGACAATGATTCATGCCCTCTCAAGGATCTGACTCAGAAAGTTATATTTCTCTTTGCTCTCGCTTCAGGAGCTCGAGTCAGCGAAATAGTGGCATTATCAAGAGAGGATGGACACATCCTGTTTACCGATACAGGAGAAGTTACCCTCTCCCCTGATCCGACGTTTCTCGCCAAAAATGAATTACCCACCAAAAGATGGGGCCCTTGGAGAATATGCCCCTTGAAGGAGGATGCCTCTCTATGTCCAGTAGAGAGCCTCAAGGTCTATCTTCGCAGAACTTCAAACTTTGGTGGAGGCCAACTCTTCAAAGGAGAAACATCGGGCAGCGACCTGTCACTGAAACAATTAAGAGCGAAAATCACCTACTTCATTCGCAGAGCGGATCCTAACAGTACACCCGCTGGTCATGATCCTAGAAAAGTGGCATCATCTCTGAATTTCTTTCAGAGTATGGACTTTGAAAGCCTTAAAAACTTCACGGGTTGGAAGTCCTCGCGAGTTTTCTTTAAACATTATGCGAAACAAGTGCACGAAGTCAAACATTTTGTGGTAGCCGCAGGTAGTGTTATGAAACCTGCACCTAACTCTGCGTAGAACAGTGAGTTACTTGGGACTCTAACTCTTCGGGTGCCTATGTTGACCCTCGAGCGATTCATAGTGATGTCGAAAACACTTAGTGCTTTTATAACTGTTCTTATCCCAGGTGAAATGTCATAGTTGTCACACAAGTGCCGCATGCCCTGAGCATGATGTGTTTTTTAATCAAAGACTTGCATTCCTCGAGAACGAGTGCCTACTAATAAATTTGAAATTCCTTTTCAGATTCAAGAGCAAGTCTTTATTACTATGTACATTATAATTACTGTAAATGAACTTTACTTATTGCTGTAAATTATTTAATTTCTGCATTTGTGAAATAAAATTTCTATTTTATTACCTGTGCGTCTCAATCAGCTCCTACTTACTATGAAATACATGCCTGTCATAGTTTTATTATCCCCCCTTTTCCTTATGGTTATGAAGAAATTAAGATGCTAACTCTTAATTTATATTCACTCTGATTATGTAAGGTTCCAACACGAATACTTACTTTTAATACCCGGGAGATGAACCATCACTCTCAATACACAGTGCCCAACCACCACTGGTCTAATTTTCAGAATGTTCCTATACAAATACCAAACATTCAGCTTCATCTCCAAGTTCTTCAAGTTCTTCTATCAGGATGAATAGCCCTTCAATACCACTTTGACGTCGGCATGGCCCATGGGAACTTCACTGCCAAGGGGGGCAGGATGCTTCTTCCCTATGGTCCTTTATCAAAGATTACTATGCTGTTTTGTCAATGCCTTGGCACTTACTATTAGGGGAAAATCTACCACGATACATTGATTCTCTGGTATTCTTCCATCAGGACGCCATGGCTTGAGCCCAAAAAACGGATTTTGAGCGAAGCGAAAAATCTATTTTTGGGTGAGATAGCCATGGCGTCCTGATGGACCCTCCCTGCTACTTCGTCCAGTTTTAGATCCCACCCTGTTCTACTGTATCATGGTGATGGGCAAGCAACTGGCTTCAGGATGAAGACGGGCGTGACGTCATTTGAGCAATGGCGCCCGTTTGTTTACGTCTCGAGTATCAGTAGTAGCCACGAGTGAGATTGGCTGTGGAGCGGCTCCCAGCTATTCTCAACCCTTACACACCGAAGCATTAACTCTGTTCTGGGTGAAGATAGCTATGTGGCGCGTTCAGACATGCGTCCCCTGTTGATATACGATGTCTTAAAGGGAAACCTTTGGGATACTCGCTCCAGAAGTTAGAATTCTGTGATAACCTGTGGTTAAATTCTCTGGGAATATCTTAGTAGTTTTATACCCAAGGAAGCTACCAAAAAGGAACCTTCCATCAGGACGCCATGGCTATCTCACCCAAAAATAGATTTTTCGCTTCGCTCAAAATCCGTTATATACATACATATACCGTATTTCCATTTCCCGTGTGAAAAGACGCTACAAGTGGTAAGACGCACCCTTAAATTAGCAAGGCAGTTTTAGGAAAAAAAAAATTATGATTAAAAACTTCTGAGCAGAAATTCATGGTCAGTGATTATTGTCTGGCACAGTAACTTTTCTTATTTTGGGTGTATTATGAAATGTTCAAGTTAATATTTATTAGCTATTTGCCGATTATCCCAATTCTATTACATATTCTTATAAGAAACAACTAAACCAGTCGTAGTTTCCACCAAAAATACACGTTTACTCAAAGTGCTTGGCGTTTCAAGTGTTGTTTACATGAAAGCAGTGTTGCCAAAGGTTCTCTATAAAATTTTGGTAA